>NC_133810.1:18406407-18717089 GCF_043250625.1 Sebastes fasciatus | reverse complement strand
GCAATCCATCATTTCCTGTGCAACCTAAAGTGGCAGTAGGCAGTATATTTTTGGCATCATCAATTCCATAATAACCTTTCAGCATATTGTAATTCAAGTGTTCTGAGAGTAATTAGACTTCTGCACCTCATCATGGCTCTGTTTTAGAAAATCTAGCCTGTGACGGGAGACTTTGACCAATCACAGGTCATTTTATTGAGAGAGTGTTCCTATTGGCAGATCAGCTCTTACTGCTTGTTTTCCTCCGGTCTGTAAAATCTTGCAGATGCCATTAGGAGCACTGGAGGACACAGAGGAACATGATTTTTTTTCAGGTTACCTGTTTCATGTACTACTGTCACGATATAGCGACTGTTATAAAAATATTATAAAAATAACTTTTTTAATCATATTTGCTCCAATCTCGCCTACTTCAGCTTTAATCCAGGCAGGAAATAACGCTTACTTGTGCGTGCAGTGTCCGATGGTCACGGAAATGCATATTTGCTTCAACCTGTGTCCCGCCAGTCCCCCCAATGTGCACAAAGGTGCGAGGGCCCGATCTTTGCTGCTTGCAGCTTTAATACTTTTGTATTATTACTATTAACTCGCTTTTAATTTAATTTACAAAAGTATTGTGTGTAATAGCCGGATAATCACTCTGTATGTAATACATGTATATTAATTATTTTTTTTGTATTTTTTTTTTTTGATTTAAGGTTAAAGGAATACATACACATACTTGTAAAGGGACACACAGACAGCAGCAGCAACATATATAAACAAAAATATATCTAAAAAAAGGAAAAGTAAAAAAAAATTATATTAATTTGTAAATTAGCTGTCTATGTAGTTAAGTAAAAAGTGCAATATTTCCCTCTGAAATTGACGTATAGAATAGAAATACTCAAGTAATGTACACGTAATCAAATGTGTGCTTAGGTACAGTACTTGAGTAATGTAGACCTATTCTACCTCTGCTTAAATTGTCTTCAAATACAGTTGATGGATAAATGTGAGATACTTTCTTACTTTCTACTTCTAGCTGCATCAAAAGGATATGATACAGTACATTTATCTTTGTTTTTTCCCCCCAGTAATTATCTATTGGCCTTTTTATTTAAAAAAAAAAAAAAATCAAAAACACGTCTTATTTTTATTGGGGGAGGTTGAGATTGTGAATAAAAACAATAGCCACTCAGGATGAAAGTGATCCAGGGTGTTTCATTGGGAACTAGTCAGCGGTGTGTTTAAATGTTGGATGCTCTCCGTCGGGAGAGAATCACTTTGTATTGTCCACCTCTCCGCTGCATACTATAGTCTGCTGTTTAAGGGAACCGAAGCAGTCTACAGCCCCATTAACAAGCTACACCAACCTCGGGGGCATAAACTAATTAAAATGAACACTACAGTGCACGCTTTGACATAACCCGTCTGAACAGCGGTCCTCAGATTATGGCCTGTTTGGTGCCTGCCGGTGTGATTTCCACCACAACCCTTCCGCATTTTCCTGCTGCTCTCCGGCTGTGACGTGTCGTGCTGACGGCGGCCTCGGAGCTGGAGGAGCGGGGGGCTGTAGCATGACAAGATCTGGCTCCAGACGTCCTGCTTTGCTTTCAGCGGAGTTCCAGAAACTACCCCTAACCCCTCCTTCTCTGCTCCTCTCCGGCCCGCCCAAATAACACTAAATTCCCGACTGGATCGTGCGGGAGTCTGGGGGGAACCAGGCGGCCTGGGGAAGCCGAGGAGCGGACGGAGGCCATCCCTGCAGCATACATCTGGTACGCGGCGCAATTTTTGCATCATGCGGGGGCCCGTTTTACAGAGCTATGTTTGCATTTTATGCGTGTATCTTTGTTTTTGCATGCATGTGGTATTTTAATGTATTTCTTCATTGTCACCGAGAGGCCGCAAAGGGTTGTGGGCCTTTTCTTCTCAGGCCCGGGCCTCAATAAGAGGCCGTAAATGGTCATTCAGGCCTCTCCGATGAGCTAGCCCGCCTGCTGAAAGGAGACGGCTTTTATAGTCATATGTAACGTTATATGTGATTTAATACAACTGCGTTATAACCTCCAATAGAAGCGCAATGAACATGTTCTCATTACCGAGGGGTATTTTCAATTAGCGTTCAAATTAGCATTCGTCCCGATATGAAGCTAACAAAATGGCGGCGGCTAACGTTGTTGTAATGAAAAACGGTTGAGTGTGTTTAGCCCTCCTCCTCCTCCCCCAGCTAGCTGGCTGCTACAGAGCCGCACCACTATACACCTAACCTAACCTAACCTTCCTTCTATATGTTGTAGTTTTATTTTACTGAATGCATGTTGGTGCACTCTTCTGCTCTTAAAAAGGTGTGTTTTGGGGGAGCCAGTCTATGCGGGCTCTGCGTGTGTAAACCAGTGCTAACGGTGCTCCAGTGGTCAGTTGAAGACATTACCGCTTTACCACGTTAATCCCCCTCATCATCAGGGGGGTTTACACTGTTTAGTCTGCCATGAATGTAGCCGAGTTAGCCTGATCACAGTGGTAGGTGTGTAATGTGATGGCGGGATCTTTCAGCTCACTGGTGCACTGTGTTGTGCGCCATCTCTCCACACACACACCGTTGTCATCGTTTTCCACCTGGAGGTGGGGGATGGTACATTCACTGGAAATTAAATGGCACCCCGGCTGCATCGTCCACACACACCACTGTTTACATCCCCCCTGTGTTTGTGTGTGTGACAGAGAGATATTTTTGTCTCACATGATCTCACCTTCATCCTCTGTGATGAAGGGAACGTTAAGTGCCAGTTGGGCTGGAGTATTTGTTTAGTTGTGGTAGCTGAGGTAGTGTAGTGATGCAGTCATGGCAATTATGACCACTGGTCATTTCTCTTGCTGTCCTTTGCCGCAGACACAAGCTAACACTGCAAAACTATTTTTTTTAATAGTAATTTAATCGATTATTGAGTGTGTGTGTGTCCCCCCCCCCCCCAAAAAAAAAGAATCACTCAATTTGCCTGTGAGGCCAGATTTCTTTCCAGTGCTTTTTTAAAAAAAAAAAAATTTTTAACACATCAGATGACCGTATCTTGTTATTTGTGTGGAGTAAAATGTCAAAACAAATGAAGCTCTCCACAGAGGTTGGATACACAACAAAGCACAATGGGATATAAAACAGAGCAGTTAGTGTGGCTTAAAGAAGATCATAACTGACAATTATATAATAACAATCTAATATTTAGGCCAGGGTATTTTTTTTAAATGTTTATACTAGTGCTGATTCAATTAATAAGTTCTTTGAAGTACAAATAAGTTCAGTTTCAGTCCCAATAACGATCGCGATACGTGGGCTTTCAGTATCGGCCGATACGGAGTACAGATCAGGTACTAGTCTTTAATTAATAAGCTGTATGCCTCACTTTGTCACTGGGATCATTATTTTATGTGTAAGGCAACATCAGGCTTGATCATCATTAATCATTGCTTTCCTAACTTTGTAACACAAAATGTGACCTATAAATATAAAGATATGAATTTATTTAGTTATATATTATTAAAATGATGAATCGTACACTATTAACTTAGTAAAGAAATCTTCAAAATTGACAGGAATTACACTTCAAGTGAAAACTTTTTAATGCAGCAACAAATTGGTCAAAACTTCAACAGATCCATCTATTTGAGTCAGTATTGGCCTAGTATCCGATCAGGTATCGGTATTGGTGTACCCTTAGTTTTTTTTTCAATACATGGTGCTACAGAGTTGGACTCATTTTGGTCGCTACCAAATAAGTACTGAGGTTTGAAACCCAGCCCTATTTCTAGTAAAAAAAAAACAATGTCGTGTGCACAATGTTTACGTTATTAAGCCCACAGAAACCAACATTATTTTCTACAAAAAGACTCAACACTAGGGCTGAAACTAACGATTATTTTCATTGTCAATTAATTTGTCAATTATTTTCTTGATTAAACGTTTGGTCTGTAAAATGTCAAAAAATGGTGAAAAATGTCCATAAGTGTTTCCCAAAGCCCAAGATGACGTCCTCAGATGTCTTGTTTTGTCCACAACTGAAAGATATTCAGTTTACTGTCATATAGGAGTAAAGAAACCGAAAACAATCACATTTGAGAAGCTGGAATCAGAGAATTTAGACTTTTTTTCCCTAAAAAACAATTAATCGATTAGCAAAATAGTTGGCTATTGATTTAATAATTGACAGCTAATAGATTAATCCTTGCAGCTGTACTCGACACACCTGGAAAATAAGTTGCTTGATTCGGTTTAGGTTAATATGCAACGTTAGAATCACGTTCAATGATCAGCATCAGCTGGTTTTCTGTAATAAAATTCAAATAGTTTCAAATCACATTACGACCATGAACATGTGGGATTTTTGCTGTTGTGGTTGCAGATTCAATTGCCAGAGATTCACAGTTCTAGCACACACAGCACAAGGAAAAACACAACTTTTTCAAGACAGTTGGCAATTCATATCATTCTATATTAGGGCTGCACGTAACAATTATTTTTTTATCGATTATCTAACGATTATTTTTTCGATTAATCTAACGACTAATTCATCGATTATTCAAAATATACTGTTATGATTCAATTAATTTACCCAAAATAAATATCAAAAACTTGTCTTATTATTATTCAATACTTTATTCAAATATCTTCTCTTATAAACATATACATAAAACAAGAATATTATTATGGCATTATTTCACAACAAAAAATATAGCCAAGTCTTTACTGGTAATCTGTTTTCAGTCCAACATAAAAGTTCTCCAAAATAAAATTAAAGCAAGAGCATGTTAAATTAATGTAAAAGGAATACAATGCAATGTTCTTTTTGTGGAAAAAGTCCTCCCCACTGCTTTGTCTTTCATTACGTCATCCGATGCGTCGACGCACCATACGTAAATCAACGTATTTACGTAATAGATTATGTCGACTATGTCGACGAATCGCCCCAGCCTTATTCTATATTAATACAGTTAATTGATCATACTGAAAAATAATTACTGTACATGTATGAAATAATATGGGAAGATTTAGTGACGGACTGAATGAAGTTACTTTGATGAGTAGCAGCATGATAATGAATAATTTATCTATCTAATCTCTCGTTGAGACTAACAGGGTTTGCATGGATCCTCTGTTTAGCTTTGATTCCAACAGTTTTGGTCACCAAACATCTCAACTTTCTATAATTTTCTTTCAGCTGTCCAGTAACAAATGCAGTGCGAGGACAATGGATGAGGATGTCACCAGGCTTGCAATACATTCTGAAGAGCCTAAAATAATATTACACGGATCGGGTAATTAGCCATACTTATGTTAACATGTTTTTATTACACAAAGTATGTTATTGGGTATGTGTGAGTTCCCTATAAACATGTTAGTGTTTCAAGAAGTAGGATTCTTTGATTAGCTAGATAACGTGAACTATTTGAATGACTAAAATATTATTCAGAACTAGATGTTATGGTTGCATGATGTCAGTAGGAAATCAGTAACAACAGTTAAAACATCCACACACAATAATCTGATTAACTGGGTTATCCTGCTTCTTCCAGATGAGGGTGGTGCCGGCGGGCAGGAGTTTGTTGTGGAGCTTCAAGAGACTGTGTTGGTGTCAGAAGGCGAGGGGGAAGGAATGGCAGTTCACAGGTTTGCCCCAGACGAGCTAGTCATCCAGGACGCTGTTGAGGATGTGGTCTCGGAGTACGTGCACTGCGATGAAGATGAAGACGTCGCAGTAGAAACCTGCGTGATGGCTCTTGAAGGCGAGGAGGAAGGCGTTGCCATGGGAGACATCCCGGAAGATGGGATGGACTCAGAGCAGCAGGACGACGACCAAGATGGCTGTGGAGATTATCTTATGATATCCTGTAAGTTTACATCTCTGCTGTGCTGGAACTGAATTTAATTGTGCCATTGTTCCACTGGAAAGCATACTTGGACCCCATTTACACTTCATGCATCTTGGGATGGCTATCTGATCTCAAAAAAGTAAAGTGTAAATGCATCCTAGAAGCTTTCAAGATGGATTGAAATGCGATCACTCAAACCATATTTTAAGGTGGTTTGTGATGCACTCTTGCCAAATGTTGAAAAGGTGTGAATGCATTCACCTCTCCAAGATGCATATGTAATCTTACTTCTCCCATAGTGTAACTATGTCAGTTTTGTTGAATGTTCAGCTCTCATACAGGAGCTGTTTCATATACATTTCTATATTTATCAAGGGCAGCACTCATTAATTAACATCAATGTAATGTAAGTGTGCCAAATTTAGCCAAAATGCTTATGTTCATCTGCAGATCCTGGGCAGGTTGATGTTAATTATCTAATCCTATCTCTGGTCAGTGAAAGAGTGCTGTTGATTTTTTGATTTAAATAAGACGAAATTGTGACACTTTGTGTCCAAAATATTGACTCTGGTTACTGCTGATGCAGCTACAGAGTTTGACTGTAAAAAATATAAAATTTTAAACATCTGTGGTACATACACACATAATTAGCACAAGCAGCCAGTTTCCTTTCTTTCTGCAATAATTTCAGCAATTATGCAGCGCTCACAGCCCCACTGTACATTATTTAACAACCCAAAGTGGTACTTGGTTCACAGTCTGAAGATGGTATGAAACAGACTGTCATTACCGTTTAGTGTTAGTGGACACTACAGACCAACGGAGAGATGAGATGAGACAAATAGTGGACTTTAAAACTCAGTTTTGATTTTCTGTAATAGATAAACCAGAACTACTTAACCAACTATTTTGGAGATAGTTAATGGTATTCGATGTCAGAATTGAATGGGTAAGATTTATTCAATATTCAGACAAACTTGTATTAGTATTAATTGTGATACATTTCCTAGATTTTATAGAAACTATATGCAAGCTTCATCTTTTCATGACTTTAATGAAATGTGATGTGTGTGTCCCCCCTCGCTAGTGGACGAAGCTGGCAAAATGGTGTCCGAGGATGGAACGGAGGTAACGGTGGAGGGAGCTGTGGAGGACCAGGAAGTGGAGAAGGATGAGGATGGGCAGGAAGTGATAAAGGTGTACATCTTCAAGGCGGACTCTGGGGAGGATGACATGGGTGAGTAGCAGTTAAGTTTAAACCTCTGTTAGGAATAACGAAGGGTCAAATTGTAGCCTGAGTACCAGTGATTGCCATAAAATACAATATTAGACGTGGGTTTTGTAAGTGAAAGGGCTTTAATGTTCTTCAATAAAACAAAATACAGGGAAGTCTGCTCCAATCTAGCTCACTGGCTACATCAACCATTAAGCATAAGTAATTGGATAAAGTATTTCTTTGTTTTGCAAAAATCTTTCTATAAATTGTGTCATTGATTAGAGGAACTTACTCTTTTGTGGAGATTATTGGCCAAATGTAATGTTTTCTGTCCTTGTCCTGAAACGGGTGTTTTAAGTAGGGCTTAGTTGATTAGTCGACTAACCGGTCGTTTTTGTCTTAGTCGACTAAGATTTCTTTAGTTGATTAGTCATTTTCTATACTTTTTTCATGCTGAATGACTTACTTCCAAGAAACTTATGATCACATCTCTGGTAAACACACGATTTAAAGTGGTGCTTTTGTGGGATTCTTTGTGGAGAAACTCAGTTTTACAGATCTGTCGATTAAATCAACTAATCAGTTAGTAAACAAAATCATGCGTGTTAGTCGACGAAGAATTTCTTTAGTGAACGACAGCCCTAGTTTTAAAAAGCATATAATTCATGTTCCAAAAAAAAGGGGCCTTTTAAAGGTATTAAAAAGTCTTAAGACTGGTTTTCCATCATACTTTGACCTATATGATAATGAAACAAGTATTAAATTGGGGTGTTAAAAAGGTTTTTAAAAGTCTTCAATGTAACTGTAACACAGAAACCTTGGAAAAAGTGTGAGGGCTCAGTTTCCCACAGGTTGACAACTAATTTGTGTCAGATTTGCCAAAAAGTGGAGAATTTAAAAGGTGTTTTAATTCTGCAGGAGAATCGGTAGACATCAGCGATGGAGATACGGAGAGCGTGGCGTTAACAGAGTCTTCAGGCCAAACGCTCAGAGAGAAGATGGTTTACATGTCTGTCGGGGATTCTCATCACAATCAAGGAAACCACGGTGAGTCGTTCAGATCTAACGAGCGGGGATGACTGTCATGAAAGTAAACGTTGCTAGTTTTTTGGTTTTGTACATGTTGGGCTCATCTACAGGTGGGTCCAAGGTGACTGATGAGGTATATATGGAGGTGGTGGTAGGAGGCGAAGAGCCAGTAACTCACGACCGCTCGTATGACAGCGTGTCTCTAAGCAAGGACTTCATGCCTGTGGCCTGGGCAGCTGCTTATGGTCAGCACCCCTGTCTCTTAAATTGCTTTTAAAACAACACTGGAAGCCTGTGCATCAACCACGTCTCTGAGTGTCTTTGCTTAAGCTTTACAGATGCTGGCTTTGTTTATTTTTGTGTTAAAGACATTGTGTCGGTCTCACAGGTGCGGAGGACAACGAGAGTTGTGAAAACAGAAACGGTGCAGCCAGCGCTCTGCTGCACATCGATGAATCTGATGGGGTTGACGAAATCAACAGACAACGCAACAAGAGCAGGAGACGGTCGGAGCCTCGCCAGGTACAGACAGGTAAGAGCAACACAAAGTTCATGGATCTGGAAGTTGCCTTCATGGTCCAGTTCTGAATGGAAATGCGCTTTCTATCTACGCACTATAAAGAAGCCGTTTAGATCATAACTGCTACAGTGGAGCTGTTCAGAGCTCAGCAGTAGCAGAAAGGATGCGTTAAGGATGAAAGATGCAACTGCATTATTTTCAGTATTGATCAGTTGCTAATATTCTTATTCTATTGATCACTAACAAATGTGATCATAGCCCATAGTGATTTTAAATTTGCAGTCTAACGAGCAGTCAAAACTCCCGACATATTGCATTTTAAATTAACAGGAAAAAGAAGAGAAAGCAACACATTGTGTTTGTTGTGGGTGGTAGTTTGTGACTTAAGCATGACTCCAGCCGGTCCAACCAAAGTTTAAGGGGCTTATTTGTTTGTAAGTGGTAAATGGACTTGCATTTATATAGCGCTTTTCTAGTCTTCCGACCACTCAAAGCGCTTTACACTACATGTCAGCATTCATCCATTCACACACACATTCATACACTGATGGCAGAGGCTGCCATGCAAGGTGCCAACTTTGCCCATCAGGATCTAATCTAAATACTCATTCACACACCGATGGCTATGCCTTCAGGAGCAATTTGGGATTAAGTGTTTTTCTCAAGGACACATCGACGTGAGCGGAGGAGCAACCCATTGAAATAACTAGAATGGCACTCGGAGAGCACAGACCTCCGCCAAGGTGCCTGACTTTAAAAACAGATCACAGCTCACAGCTGGAGGTACCGGGAGGTGGTCGGCTTATTAATAACACGGTGTGTTTCAGTGTAACGTATCGGCGGATGCCTCTCTCATTCAGCAGCCTTTTTATGTCTGTATAACGTTACACGACGTTATCTCTCATCCCGTCACCTACCGCTTTTTTCTTTCTCACTGCGGACGGCCAGCAGCTGCTGTCGCACCTCGGAGTCTCGCCACACATCCACACATGTATCTCTCTGCTCGAAGTAGAAAGAAGGCGGGGTCACGCGCAGGGTCTGAAATTGGCACCTGCCACCCACCAAATGCGGGTAAATTGTTGGCAGTGGTGGGTGAAATCATCAGGGCACCTGCCACTTTGGCAGGCAGGGAAAACGCTAGTGACGGGAATAGAGAACCGTAGTTGTCCGCTTTCTTGGCATCTCATGTCTCTGTAACTATCGACTCCTCTTATTGATGCTTTCCGACAGTTACGCATGCACAATGACGCGTACGTACGCTGTATCATGTTTCAGTTTGTTTGGGACCGGAGCCACGGCAGAGAGAAAAAAAGTGCTAAACAGCGCTACTAAACCTGAGAAGACGCATCCTATTTTTCCTGATAATGCGACACTGAGAACAACAAACCCGTGTTTAAATCAACAGGAGGAGAGTTGGTAACTTTACCTGTTAGAAGAAGGTGGGCAGCACAGTCCTGCTTGGATAAATAGCGGCGGAGCTACTAACTTTAACGGATATGCCATTCAGTTATTATTATGAGGCATTCAAAGTCTGCTCAGGAAAAAGGATTATTGGGCGAAGGTAAATTACAACGTTATCATGATGTGTTCAAATGTAATCTCGTAAAATTACGTTTTTGGCGAAAAACTTGAATAAATCCAAAAAGTACTTGTCTGCCACTATGGCAGGCAGTGAAAAAAGTTAATTTCAGGCCCTGGTCACGCGTCATCAACACACATGTATGTGTTATACCCAGTGGTCATAAGGTTGTGGCTGATCGGAATCCATAAACAAATTCCTGAATCCGGATCACCCCCAAAATCTAATGGATTGTCCATTGTTCATTCACCCCTTCAAAAAATGTCATTCAAATCCATCTCGAACTTTTGGAGTAAGCCTGCTAACAGACAAACAAACAAACAAACCAACAAATGCCTTTGGCCTTGGCGCAGGTAATAATGTGATACAGGAATCCCCCTTATTCACTGTAAGCCATGCATAAAAACTGTATACAGTACTACTTGTGCCACCATGTAGTCCATCAGCAAGGCTGTGTATTGTCATATCCTTTTAACCTGTTTCTCTCCAGCCCCCTCTGCGACCTGCAGCAGGAGTTAAACTGCTGCTATAGCTCATGTGCTTTGATGGTGTCCTCTCTGACAGCTACCTTAGCTTACCATACCTTGCCTATAATTTACCTATATGCTATTTATACTACTTGAGAAAAAGAAGATGAAATTTGCTTTGCTTCTGAGGGTGCTTTTACACCTGTAGTTTGGTTCATTTGGTCCAGATCAAGGGAAAAAAATATTCATTTTAGTTCTGGTTCGGTTCCTGCTCCCTCTGATTTTTTACAAACAAACCAGAGAAGTAAGCATGAAGTTCTACAGACTGATGAGTAACTTGTTGATTGGACAGTTTTGGCGATTGTCATCTTGCATCATCAGGACCCACGTGGGGAAATCAATTTCCGGTCTCTGACAGAAGTTTATGCAGCACTTTAATACTTCTGATGTGTATATTTACAGTATGTTTTTTGATTTAATTCTCTTGACAAACAAGATTATGGGCCTATTGTCATTTCCGTCTCCCTCTTGTCATTTTTCTCTCCAGCCATCATCATCGGTCCCTATGGTCAGCCTCTGACAGTTTACCCCTGTATGCTTTGTGGCAAAAAGTTCAAGTCACGAGGCTTCCTGAAACGCCACACCAAGAATCATCACCAGGATGTTCTGACGAGGAAAAAGTACCAATGTACAGACTGCGACTTCACCACCAACAAGAAAGCCAGCCTCCACAACCACATGGAGGTGCACGCTCTGAGCAGCAAAGCCCCCTTTGAGTGTGAAATGTGCGGCAAGGAGTTCCACCAGCAGGCAGCGCTGTTCTCTCACAGACTGCAGCACCACCACCGAGAGCCCAAGAGCCAGCCGCCTCCGACGCCCACCAAGATGCATAAATGCAAGTTCTGTGACTATGAAACGGCGGAGCAAGGGCTGCTCAATCGGCACTTGTTGGCAGTTCACAGTAAAAGCTTCCCCCACATCTGTGTGGAATGTGGAAAAGGCTTTCGACACCCGTCAGAATTGAAGAAACACATGCGCACACACACGGGCGAGAAGCCTTACTCCTGCCTGTACTGCGACTACAAGTCGGCCGATTCCTCTAATCTCAAGACACACATCAAGACTAAGCATAGCAAAGAGATGCCGTACAAGTGCGAGCGCTGTTTCCAGACCTTTGCCGAGGAGGAGGAGTTAATGCAGCACGGACTAACACACGAGGAGAATAAGACCCACCATTGTGCCCACTGTGATCACAAAAGTTCCAACTCCAGTGACCTGAAACGCCATATCATATCTGTTCACACCAAGGACTATCCACACAAATGTGCCATCTGTGGTAAAGGCTTCCACCGGCCGTCCGAACTGAAGAAGCACTCTGTATCCCACCGCACCAAGAAACTCCATCAGTGCCGGCACTGCAACTTCAAAATTGCAGACCCTTTTGTTCTCAGTCGCCATATCTTGTCTGTCCACACAAAAGAGCAACAGGCCTCTCCTGAAAAGAGTGAGTCTAAGAGGACAGAGACGCACACTCCCGTTGCAACGCCTAAAAAGTCTGCACCGAGCGCGTCCAGCGCCGCTGGCCCGCCCGGCAGAGTCAGTGCAGCCAGCTTAGCCAGCAGTGTGACTGTAGTTATTGGCAAAGGACAAAAAGAAAGGAGAATTTACCAGTGCCAGTACTGCGACTACAGCACCGGGGACGCTTCGGGTTTCAAGCGACACGTGATTTCCATTCACACAAAAGACTATCCGCACCGCTGTGAGATCTGCTCGAAAGGCTTCCGACGGCCCTCGGAGAAGAACCAGCATATCATGCGCCACCACAAGGACGTGGTGCAGGCAGAGTGACTCTGACCCGAGCCAAATACTGTGCCACAACAAAGAACAATGTTATAAAGCAACCATCACACCCCAATCTCTGCACCCTCAGCACGACACCAGCCACATTGTGGCGTGTGCGCGTGCTGCACTTAGTCCGTTCTGTTGTTTTGCTCTTTTTTTTTTTGATCCTCAGCCTAATGTTTGTTCAGAAATCATGTATACACATGTACATAGCATTAACGCTCTGTCCGAGTTAGCAACAGAACCCCTCCGTAGACTTGCACTTTTACCTGCATGCCCCTTTGCTGGTGACAGTGTGCATGGCAGATTGTGCAGATGTCTCTTTGTAGATATACATCTTTTTTTTAATTTTGCAGGCAGCAATCAGTTGTCAATCACAATGGTCCTAATTATTTGTCTCAAAACTGAAGTGTGATTTGCAAAAACGTTTGCGTCATTTTGTTCAAATGTACTAAACACAGCAGTATGGATTAGCAACCCGTTCCCAGTAGCACTCGCCATCTCGGTAAAAATCACGATGAATGCAGTAATCAAGTGTGATATGTGCGTGTGAGAGAGTGCGTGCGTGCGTGCGTGCGTGCGTGCGTGCGTGCGTGCGTGCGTGCGTGTGTGCGTGTGTGTGTGTGTGTGCGAGAGAGGAAGAGTGAATGACAAACAAAGCATCTGTTGTGCTTCCTGGTGCTCCAACCCCACCACTCTGTAACATAGTGCTTTTTGTTGTGTTGTTAAAAACACAAGGCTGACTGTGTACAACACTCAGAGAAAAGAAACAATCGTACTTATCTTTGTACACGGGGGTCTACGATCATTAAATTAACACAGAATACACCGTGAAATAGTGGATGCGTCATGGTGGTGAATACAAGTTCACATATGCACCTATATCACGTCATAACCCCATCACTTGATTATCATATACCTATGATATTTCAGTTTCAAGTCAGTAAGTGCACTGTAAGTTGTTGAGAACAAGTGCCCAACACAGTAGAGAGGAAGCCCTGACTGACAGTATTTGTAATCCATTAATGCTACCTGGAGAATCCCATTAATTTGAAAAATCAGATTTCTGCGATGTATGTTTTCACCGTTATTACTGATGACAGGCTGTTCGGGCAGATGATTTCTTTTTCTATGAACAAACTTGTTTCTCATAAGAATTGACATGATATCTGTTAAATCACAGAAAAAGCGTAATCTACAAGCCTGTGTTAAAAAGAAAAAGTTCACATCAGTGTCCCAACATAACTGTGTGGCCCAGACAGGAATCCTACGGTATAACTGGTGCTGCTGTTATGAAGCTACGGACTGAACTCTTTGTTTTCGCCCTCACAGATGTACTTTTGCCAGTAGAAAGGGAAAATGTATATCTTTTTAGATGCAACTTCAGAAGATGACAGGTGCTGGTGGTGTACTTGTACTATGGCTTTTTACATTTTTGTTATCACCTGTGATTATTCCTGTTTTTATATTTATTTCATTTACAAGTTGTTGTATAGTTAAGTGTAACTAGACTTCTATGGGACGTAAATTATTGTTTTGTATACAAATCTGTACAAAGCGTGTAGATGTAAACACTTGATAAAAAGGAAATCTGAACTGTGTCGTTATGGATGTACTTCAACGTATTTGTTAAAAAAAGGTAATAAAAGCAAAGTATTTTAGCTGTTTTGTCTTCTATTTGCCCACACTGTTAAAGTCCCCTACTGCTAAAAGATGTGTTTTGCTTATTGTTATTTCACTTGAATGTTTGACCTTGAAATACTTGCAGAGTTTGACACTAGAAGTTTTTTTTTCTTTTTTTTTTTCTGTTAAACAAACAAGTTATGTTTATAGTCAGTGTTACTCATCAAAACACATCATATGTGTCCTTACGGTCTGACAGAAGCCTCAAATTTGTTTCCTTCTTCATAAAACATTTGAAAAACTGATATTTCTTAAAAGTTTGAAACCTGCAATGTTTACTAGCGTGTGGTCTTCTTCTCTCCTGCTTTTGTTGGTGCATAACCGCCATCTACTGCATAGATCAGTAGAATAGTGTGAAACCGTTGGCAGGAATGTGTGTTGTGTCATCCTCGTGAGACAAACAAAACGGGGACCCACTCATGGAAAAACAACTCCACAGCGCTACTAGAGGTATAAAACTACAAAGGGAACCCTTTAATGGAACAGTGTGTAACATTTTGGGGGATCTATTGGCAGAAAAGGAATAAAATATTCATAACTGTTTTCATTAGTGTATAATCACCTGAAACTAAGAATTGTGTTTTTGTTAGCTTAGAATGAGACCTTCATATCTACATAGGGAGTGGGTCATAGAGTCCGCCATGTTTTTACAGTAGCACAGAATAGACAAACCAAACATTGGGGCAGTGAGTTGAGGGGTACTCTGTTGGTTGCAATCTGCAACCACACCACTAGATGCTGCTAAATCTTATACACTGTACCTTTTAAGACGAGTATGTACAAGCATAATTTTGTGACGTCACAGCTAGTTTGGAGCCAATCATGACCCCAATATGCAACTTACACAAAAACCTCCAGCACACACACTGAGAATGGTAGTAGGAGACATCTTGTGTTAAACTTTTAAAAATAATATTTGCATATTTATAGATTCTGTGTTTTTCAAAAGAAGGAATAATTGAACTTTTTTTGTGGGGGAAAAAAAACTTCAGACACATTATTATTCAAAGCAGAGCATTTTTATTTCTCAAATCACGAGTGACCTCAATAGATGTCAAATAGTCATTAACAGTAAAGTTTTCAGACTGGGGCAGAAAATTAAGCAGCTGGGCACTCCGCTAAAAAGGGATAAAAAGAGCAAAGTAAGGTGAGTAGTGCATTACATCATGCTTAATCTTAATCTTTTTTTTACATAAAACCTCTCCATTGATATGAAACGTACCATTTTTGGGAAGGAAAACAATATTTTCAGACTGGACGCCGGTCTCCAAGGAGAACTGCCTGAACTTCTCCAGCACATCAGCGTTGAGGTCGACTCCACGGCCTGCCAGACCACATGATGTTAATCTGCTACAGTATGCATAACTGTACTGAAGATCAGAGTGTAGCATCATGGGCTCTTATGTGCATATGTACAGTACATGTGTTTAAGAGTAGATATATGTCATGGATTACCATCTAGCCTCATTCAATGCCAAACACACACCCATTATCCACATCACGTACACACACACACATTCTTCAACCTGCTTTTGTCCACTGGTGTTGTTTTTTTTGTACCTTGTTATTTGTCTTTCTCTGTTTAATATCTTTTGGTCTTTTTTTATATATGTCCCTGCACATGTCTTCACTTGTTTTATAATCACTTTATAACACAATAAAAACATTTAAAAAAGAGCGTAGCATCATGGGTCATGATAACTTTACCGTATAGTTTGTTGACAACGGTGGGATCGCTCGCCTTGGCCTTAATGGTGTGAACCAGGGCGTACTCGTCATACATCACATCAACCATGCTCATGTCATTCTCATTCCCCCAGCCTGACGAAGGGAGGAGGGCAAAAACAGATCACGTGAAAGCAGAAATGGATAGTTTAATTGTGAATGCATGCCTCTATGTGTTCAGTATTTATATGTGTGTGTGTGTGGGTGCACTCACGCGCACTTGTGTACGTGAACTTTCCGGGCACGTCAGTCTTCTTGGCCAGGTTGTTCAGTCTCCAGCAAGAGCCGTCAGAGCTGCACAGTAAAAAACATTGAAACATGATAAAAACACCAATGATCTCCTTTTTTTTTAACCTCTTTTCTTTCTCTCTCACGCTCACTTGAGACTGGCGAAGGACATGTCCAGGTCCCCGTCAGCGGTTGGGGTCAACAGGGCCGCGCCCGACTTCATGCTGGTTCTGCGGCTGACAAACCACTGGGCATTAGTGGCAAATCCAATCAGGTACCACTTCCCCGTCATCTGTGGACACACACAAGGCAAAACATTAACACCATCTATACTTATAGTAAAACTCACTGTGGTCTGCACTTCAGTGGTTGCCAACCTTTTCCCTCAAGAGACCCCTTCTCTATCATTGAGTAAACTTTTAACAATTAGATATATTTTTTTAATTTTTAACAATAATTTATACTTATAATAAGCTTCTTTTTTTTTGACAAATTCTGTGTTTCTGTTTATTCTGTGAATATAGTTTGTGTGCCCTTATCCTAAATAAAAAATAACAATTTAATTTAGTTTTCTTCACAGAAATGAATGAAATGCTGAGATATAGGCCATCTGTATATTTTTAAAAATGTTGTCTTACACTCCCTAAAATCAAGAAGGCCTCGCGACCCCCCCCAACCCAAAATGTGACAAATACACAACAAATTAAAGTTTAAATGAAATTTACAAACTATCCAGTACCAGTTTACAACATCAATCAAAGTCAAACACCTCCATGTATTTCAGCTAATCTTATGCACGCCATCAAATAACTTCCTTTGAAAAATCTAATAATCGCGTAAATGTGGCACTCGATTGCAAAATCCTTCAGTTGTGAGGAGGAATTTAACAAATTGCATACAGGCACCATAAATAGATATTGTGACTGAGATCATTTTGCTTTAGTCATGTGTCTTACCCCCTGTAAGTTGAAGTCTGCCTGGGGTACGACTTCAGAGGAAACCGTCAGGACGCAGAGCGCGGCTCCCAGCACTTTGAGCAGTAAAGTCATAGCTACTGAGGAGCAGGATCAGACGATGATGATGGAGGAGAGTGTGGATGAAGAACTGTTGTTGAAGTTCTGCTGACAATCCTTTATATAGGGGAGGGTGAGATTACCTTTTCCCTCCCAGCCAACATACACACACACACACACACACACACACACACACACACACACACACACACACACACACACACACACACACACACACACACACCCACACCCACACCCACACAAACCCTGGAGCTAGGATGGGTTCAAACACGTGAAGCTTCAGAAAAACACATACACACACAGTTTCACAGCCACAAGGTAAACATTTAGCCATGCCAGGGCAGAACTCAATCAGCATGCAGGAGAAACAATATAACCTGAATAAGTAGTGGTTTCGGATTATGTCCTGTCTTTCACACAGTTAGATCTGGAAATTATAATGCAAACTGCAGTTTCATTCCGCAGCCTCCTGTTTGTGAGCATATGCTGTAAAAACACAGTAGCTAAAAGAGGTAAACAAAAGCAGTGGCTGCCCTCCAGTGCTTTCTGTGGCACAGACCACAGAATCAAAGTCACCTGTCAGCAGTAAAACACAGAGACAACACAAAATGCCCTTGCAGATTGGATTCCTAATCATGCATCACCATGTGGTGAGCTGAAATGCTTTCCTGGGACACTTTAGTGTCTCTTTTATGGGTTTAAAGTCGAAATACTTTTCCCTCCTCATGTCATGAATGAAAATAACAACTTGTTCTGTATGCAGCTCGTAGCTCCCTCACAGAAAATAAGAGAACTGCTTTCACATTTCAACAATCTCACCTTTAGTAGCTCTTCTGGTGCTCTTGATCATATCACACAAAGTCACTCAGTCTATCAACTGGAAGAATGGAAGTAAAATGGATTATAAATCAGTGGTGATTTTAGACTGTTTTTAGAGGTGCTCATACACACCTACATTTCATCTCAGCATCCCTAAAAAATACCAGAAAACCTAAGGAATCCATTGGTACCAAGTTATGCTAAATTTTGGTGAGGGAAAACAGTCATGGCCATTTTCAAAGGGGTCCCTTGACCTCTGACCTCAAGATATCTGGATGAAAATGGGTTCTATGGCGATTTATGATAATCACATGCAGTTTGGGGCAAAAACCATGCAGTTTTTTGGAACCCGAAAATTGTTGCAATAACTTATGAAGCATAATAGGCGCATGGGAATGGCCATCATATACTTCTGTCATAATGTTCTAAACCCTTACACACTTTCACAATTTATTTCAATTAATTAATTAATTCATTTTAGTTTATTTCTGATTAATGACTAGAACAACTTGACACACAGCGCTGAGCAGCATCTCAAATTAATCTTCAGGTTCCCAGCTTTCAGATGATGTACACCACTTCTATGTGACATATACTGAGATAAAAACGGGTCTAAGTGGGTCTCTTGGGGTTAATTATTAGGCCTATTATCATTATTATTATTATTATTATTATTATTTCCTGCACTACCCTGGTATAAATATAGCTCTGTCGTGGTGGAAAGTAACTAAGTACATTTACTTAAGTAGGCTACTGTATTCAATGTCGAGGTAACTGTACTTTACTTGAGTGTTTCCTTTCATGTTACTTTAAACAACTCCACTACATCTCAGATGGAAATATTGTACTCCACTATATTTATCTTAAAGTTTCTTAAAGAGTATTGACACAAAATATAATCAACAAATATGTTATGATGTATTATTATAGATTAAATTGAAGAGCAGTATATGAAGTAGTTAAAACTAGCTGCACCTTGGCTGCAACATGTTTTATGTTTTTATTGAAAACCTATCCAATACAATAAGGATGCCTGTAATTCTGATCTTATCACTTTTGTCTGCAGGATCTGTTCTCCGCTGCACAGAGCCAGATATGAATCCAGGAGTGATGATGAGGAGATGAATTATAGTGTAATGAGTTGAAGGTGCAGGCCGATGCATGCAGTGTAAAAATTCCTCCGACCTACATACCATGCCGGTTTAAACAGGTATGCCTTTACCCTGAGAATACATATATGTAAAGAAATGTTGTGCAAGAGAAGTATTATATATTTGCACATTTCACAAAGACAGGCTCATACAAAACTCTGCAGCTGCAGGCATGTGTACATAGTGTGCTTTTACCATTTGTCCCAACTAGTGCAGAAATGTACTAATTCTTAAAACTAATTTACTTTTAGACAATAGATTGGGTTGGTATTTAAGCATCATGCAGATTAACAGAAACTCAAATTAAAGTTTCTGTGTCTGAAATGTAGTATAGCTCTTGTGGGGTGAAAATTAATTCATGCCATGTTGGCAAAATGGGAAAAACAAGAAATCCTCCAGTTATTCCAACTTGGAAGCATTCCCACACCAACCCAAATAAGCATTTGTGTAACAAATTTGTAACAATCCGTTAACAAGTGAAAGCAGATACTGAAAAACAACGCAGCCTCTTCTTGATGAACTAAATCAGTTGAATTAGAGTTAATACTAGTTGAAGCCGTTAAATGGGAAGTTTCAGTTATTCATAGCCAAAGTCACACATTTCAAGATTAATGCTGCGTTTGGGTTATATCATTCAGGCCGTAATTACGAACAACCAAGTGGGAGAAACTGTTTCTGACAGCTGGGTGTCAAAATGACTAACACCATCACTGGCAATTACATTAAAATAAAATTTTAAATCATCACAGAGAAAACACGACTGCATATTTAGTTAACAGCTCATTGCCCAAAGCAATCACAATCTCTATCTGTCACAGGTTGCTGGTGGAAAGGCTTCAACTTGTGAGTGCTTGCATTAAACACAACAGTAATATTAATGTACATGATTAACCCTCATCGACCCCACAGAACCCAGTCGGTTTTGTCATATCTCACAGGTGCTCGATTCTATCATTCCAATTTTTCATGACTTCAAGTGTTAATCAATTTGTTCCTCATGACTTCATGTCATTGTTTTCTGATGTTGATGTTTTGCTATGGGTCCTAATATAAAGCATCACACACTATCAGGGTGTAGGGGCGTGCAATATGCAAATTAACTGTAGCTTTCCTAAAATATTCATAATCTGTTTTTTTTTCTCTTCAGATAACATTAATTACATAACTAATAACGTTTTGAGAAGAAATAAGTTAACCTTTTGCTATGATGGTTGAATCTTACAGTAGCTCATTCTTGGGGTCCCAGTCGGTAGTCCTTGTATAATATCTCTCTTTTCTTTTTTGATATATTGTATTGTTATTGTTGTTATTATACAGTATATATCTTGTTCTAATTGTTTGTCATCACTATTATGTAGTTATATATATTATAACTACATAATATATATATGTATATATATATACATATATACATATATTATGTAGTTATAATATATATATATATACAGTATATATACTATATATATCGATATCTATATCTATATATATATTTGTTGTTGTTGTTATGTATGTGAAGTCTTAATTTTTGCAAAACGTAAATAAACACATAAACATAATATGTTGGTAGGATGAGGGTGAAGCACTGAATAGGATATGAGTCTCAGCAAAAGTTATCATTCACAGGGTCACTCTTAAGATACTCGAAAAAGAAAGCAAAACTTGGACCAGATCATTTATTTTTTGAGAGTATGATGTTGTGATCAAACTGCAGCACTTTATTCAGAAACAAATCATCTTTTTACATATTGTCCTGGCAGTCAGGACGGGCTGTATTATGTCAAATGTTTGTGGACTTGACAGGGATGTATACGCAGGTCATAGTGCAGTAATGTAAGATATTAGAAATTATGAAAATGTCATTGAATGACCTATTTACAACAGATGTGCATCTAGACATCAGATGGGCACTAGGCACCCTGTTAATGCTTAGTACACGCCTGAAATCCACAGTGGTAGAGGGAGGTGGAGAGTCAGCTTACTGGGTGGGAAAATTGCACAGACTGGCCTGAGGGTGGCGCCAGAGGAAAAGACCAGACTGCAGACACACTGCTATGGAAGTAAGGGGTTGATATTGCTGATAGACTGATTTAAATGGAGGAGATGTATTGATTTGAACAGCTTGATTGATTGCTCCACCCAAGAAGTGCATTATGAGAATTGGTAATGGGAAATAATGGGAAGTGTATGGAGTAAAACACCAGAGTCTAGACACTACAGGAGAGTACACATACACTTTTCACTTTGCTGTTTATTATGCTATATAAGAGTGAATAGATTTAGTTATACAGACTGTGGCCTTCAGCTTAATATAAATAAATAATACTTTTAATTCAGTATTTACAGAAACAATCCCTGCATGTCTTAAAATGTGTAGGTCTGGACAGTGTAAAAGGAGCACCGCTGGCACTATCAGACAACAATGGACAAAAACTATTGCATTAAAAAAATCAATGAGAGCACTGCAGATGAATACAGATTGCATCAGTCATAACAGTAAAGATGACTGAAGCTGCTCCAGGAAGTTATGACTGCACACCCACCACTGATTCACAGGGGTCAGATGCAGGGCTCTATATGTCTGTGCCAGCTGTTCATGCCTGTTTTGTCATATCAAACGCTGAATAAACAGACTAGAACAAGGTTTTATTAAAGCGATGGGGGTATTATATGGGATTTCTCCCAGTTTGACTCAGAAGATCTCCACAGGGAGGCATCCAAATGCAGATACCTCAGATATAGAGCTGAAAGCGTGGCTGTTCTTCTTTTACTTAAACCCCACAGTCTCTCATTTATTACAAGATTTTTATTTCATTTTTCAATTGACGTATGTATGACATGTAGTCTTCCTTCTGCAGGGATGTGGATCAAAGTCTGATGGACACAACACTATCTTAACTCGTCCAGCGAGGTCAGAAAATGTGGCTCGAGTCTTAAGGTGAACGCCGCAGCGTACGAACGAACTACCTCTGCGGCCTGAGAGCTGACACTCCCGAACAGAAGTGTCAAGGTAGTATGACCATCAGGGATGAGACCACGGAGACACGGGTGGAACGGGCTGGCAATCGCTGGCTTGTTCGTACATTGGCCACCGAAGCCCTATTGTGTCATGACCACCATGACACAGCCACTAAACTAACACTACCTAACCAGACCGTGTTTTTAACAATTCCATTGGGAGCTACAATACACATCGATGACATTGTCCTCCATCATCTCAACCCCGACAGACATGACGTGGAGATTGAGATCATGGACGCGTTCAGAGGTCACGACCTCACAATAGGCGACACCCTTCAACAGCAGCTTCTGGCTGAAGGGACTAAATTGGTTCAGTTCAGTCTCAAACCGACTGGACTTACCACCACATTTTCGTCACATATGAATGGGTTATCATCCTATCAAGATCATCCGATGAATTGGATAGCCCTGGTGCTTTTGCTTGGTGGTTGGATCATCACGGCCATCGCTGCACACAGCATGTACAAGTACATCCAGACACTACAGGCCAAACTAGATTCACTTCTGTTTGTGTCACCAAGCTTCATACATCAGCCCTCAACCACACCTCTAACTGGAACCACCCCTCTCAAGGAGTAAATTGGTTAACCCTAATCCTAATTCTTTCCTCCCTCTCCGAGCAGCAAAGAATGTGATAAAATTGGTGTTTCCCTCAGGTTGAATGATGTATAAATGTAAAACAATGCAACAAGAAATAGATAAGTCATCTGCCCAGATACTAGAGCCTCCGTAAAACGTCATGCACTGAACGGCATGGACTACTCAAACTCTTTCCCACTCAGGAATATGGACTGTAACCCTCAGGTTACCATCACCTACATGGACTGTTCGGCCCGTTCATGCTCTAAAGACCGGGACCTGCGTCCCACTCTTCAGAACAAAGGGGGACTGTAGGGACCTCACGAGACAAAGAGCCTTGGCCTACATGGGAAACCAGAAGCCTGATCATAGCAGGGGTCCCAACGGCCAAGCTCTGAAAATCTCTCACCTACATGCGAGATTTCATGTTGAATCCAAAACAAGGACTCCCATTGGATGAGGCTAACAGGAAATGTGGGGTCTTTCCGGTGAAACGCCCACTATTCTCACAGGAGATATAGGCACGCTCACCTGAATCTCATTCCTTTTCCACTGCGACTCACGTTGCTCCAGGAGGTACCCAACGCTGCAGCGTTCACCTAAGACCGAGCCACATTTTCTGACCTCGCTGGACGAGTTAAGATAGTGTTGTGTCCATCAGACTTTGAGACCACCATACCTATAGAAGGAAGACCCGGATCCGCGTCCTTCACCAAGGAAGAGACGACCGCCCCGCCGTCTTCACATCAGCTGCTTCCATCCGCTGCCACACGGAGAGCCAGCCCTGCCGTTCTTTCCCCGCTGACGAGCATCAAAACGGCCCGTTATTGTCTGAGCCAGCACGACGCCGCCAGACCAATTAACGACGATCTACACCACTATCGCTCCGAAGAAGCGATTCAAGTAAGAGGCTTGTATCTGGGCAGAGACTAGTGAAAGTGTATCACAATAGTTCATAATTATTGTGCTTTATAGTAAACGTACGGACCGCCGAGTCCGCTTGTTTTGCTTGTGTACTTTGTTTGTTGCTTGTTGTTGCTTGCTTTGCTTTGCTTTGCTTTGCTTGGCTTGCTGTGTATTTTGCTGTGTATTTTGCTGTGTATTTTACTGTATTTTACTGTGTTATACTGTGTTATTGTTGACTACTGTGTGTGCCCCGCCGTGGGTTTTCCTTAAATCTCTTTGTGCTGCACCAGAGCGTCTCGGTTCCCCTCTCTTTCTCTTTCATCGACCACGCGGGACTTAAAACTCCCGTTCGTGTGCGGTCGTTGATTTCCGTGGCGCCTTCGTCACCAGAGCAACCCCCACTCCTACACACTTTCTTTCTTTCTCTTTCATCGACCACGTGGGACTTAACACTCCCGTTCGTGCGCGGTCGTTGATTTCCGTGGCGCCTTCGTCACCAGAGCAACCCCCACTCCTACACACTTTCTTTCTTTCTCTTTCATCGACCACGTGGGACTTAACACTCCCGTTCGTGCGTGGTCGTTGATTTCCGTAACTCCTCCCTCGTGACGTAACCACTTGCGTGGTGACGCCGCCTCGGGGTTTCCCTAACTCCTCCCTCACGTGACGTAACCACTTGCGTGGCGACGCCACCTTGAGCTTCCCCTCTTGCTCCTCCTCTCTCTCACACACCCCTCTCTCTCGCACACACACACCCCTCTCACAACATACCAACCCACACCTTCGCTCACCTCTCACTCTCTCTCTCTCTCACTTTGTGTTTTGTTTAATTCTAGTTTAGGGCTTAGAGCTGCATTGTAGAACATCCATTTGTTTATGAAGTGTTGTTAATTAGTAATTACTGCTGTGATAAATATTGATTTAGGTTAATGTTGTTAGAGTGTTTATTGTTGATTAAGATCACTGTATTAAAATAAATGGTCTTATTTTAAATAGCAGTTGTCTGTGTTTATTGTGCATTCATATTGTAATAACGGCTGGTTATGAGAGTTAGTGCTCGGATTCACCCTTCACCGTTCATCTCCTAAGTGTAAAGTAGTGCTTAAATACTGGCATTTGGAGTGAACAATCCCCTTATGAGACTGGATTAACGTTTTGGTTATTGGTCCCTGATTCCAGGGTGGTGCCCCGTTCATTATTAATGTTGATTAATAATAATAATTCTATGAATATTATTTATTAAATTAGCTAATAACCAAACCCGTTCCATTTGTAAATCCCTTACAAATGGGATCCCATAATCCCTTACAAATTTACATTTGTAAATCCCTTACAAATATTGTTGACCGTATGGTCAACAATATTTTGAATTCAGTCAGCAGCATAAATGATGTTCATATTCTGCAGGTAGAGAAAATATGTACAGTAGCATGGCAGAGCCTGCAGTCTTATCCCTGTATGTTATTTCCAACTTCCAACCCCAAAACAATTATCATGTGTAGTTTAGTTTTATAGTAGTTTTTAATGTATTGTATGAAGAGGCTTGAATGCAATGGAAGACATCAGCTGATATTTCCTAAGAAATAGGCTACATGAGATGTAATTCTTCACACATGCTGTCTGTTATCATGGTGTTACTATAGAGTACAAAGTGAAACTAGACCAAGTCGGTGAGGCTGGAGCGAGGAGAAACCGAAGCATCTGACATGGTGAGGAACTCAACCCAGTTCTGACAGAAGCCACGTGAATACTCTCCTGTGTCGACGACGAGTCCCCACAGGCGCCTCTGGCCCGTTTTGTTCCTCAGAGCCAGCTGAGCCTCTCGCTCTGTCACATTGAAGCTGATGTTCAGAACTTGTACCACCAGCAGGTAAAGCAGTCCACTTGTGACAATGCTGCTGTACCAAGCACAGGTGAAGCACAGTGCCATGCTGTGAAGATAAAGAAAGAGTGAATGTGACATAACAGAAATATAATGTTTGAAATGTATTTAAAAGTACAGCATTTTGAACTATTTTTTAAACTGGTTCAGCTGATCACTTTATCTGAGCGTTTGTTTTACTAATTTTAGCCAAATTCTTTATTCATAAGGCAAAATTCTTAAAGACCCCACCCATCTTCATGTGCTATTATAATGAAACACAACTCTATATTAAGTCCCTGAAATTAATTAAATCAATATATGCCAAAGATCTCTTAATATTACTTTATTATCTGACCCTATAACTATCGCTTAATCACTTTTTTTTTTTTACATTGTTTTATTCATGTCATGCTTTTATTTATTTATTTTATTGTCTGTGTAAATGTTTTTCTGTCTGTTGTGATATCTGCTCAGTTTTGAGGATGATAACTTTGTTATTGTAATGATTTTGCCTTACTGTTTGTAAAATCATTAATCTTGTGAGTGTTTGTAATATATCTGCCATGTAATTATAACCCTGTTGTTTAATTTTTGTGAACATGTTTTAATTGTTGATCCGATAATCAGTGTCACCAATCTTCATTTATAGTAAATACGACACAATCCAAGGCAAAAAAGAGGGGATTTCAATGCTTAAAATGTATATATACACATGCACACCTTGCCAAAAGTGTTTCTTCTGTTCATGCGAGTTTCTTAAGACAAAATGAACAAGAATAAATATATAAATTAAATTATTACTGCAATTTAACTATGACACAAGCAGAAAATGTGTGTTTTCTTGTCAAATATTGCTATAAACAGTTGTCAGTCTATAATTTACAAATAAAATAATCTTTAAATAGTTTCACTCAAGCACTGAAAAAAAGACATGATTAGTAAAGAGATATTTTTGCATAATTCATGTCTTTGCTAATGCTATTGATGTATTCGCTAATATTTATTAGAAAATATCTATTGATCATACTTATTTAATATCGACAAGGAAAGATTAGGGTTTTTGTTTTAATATTACTTTCAAGAACTTTTACAGTGTTTACTTCTGTGTGTGTTGAAATAAGAACCAAAGAATGCAGAGTTACTTTAATTGCAAATCAGACAAATCTTCTGATTGGTTAGCTGGCTGTGTGATGGTGATGACGATGCGTCAGGTGACCTTGAGAATTTATTTAGCGGCAAGGGTTTAAACGGTTGTTTTACAATATTATAGAAGTTATGCTAGCTAGCTAGCTGCTAACTAAACATGGATAATAAACGGTTGGACAGCAA
The DNA here is from genome assembly GCF_043250625.1 of Sebastes fasciatus. Lineage (NCBI taxonomy): Eukaryota > Metazoa > Chordata > Actinopteri > Perciformes > Sebastidae > Sebastes > Sebastes fasciatus. Next base: position 18,690,253 of record NC_133810.1, on the reverse strand, counting down.
AGCGAAAGCCTAAAAAATTAGAAAGATAAAGAAGACATATGCTTCAGGAAAACATAGCAACTATTTCGACTTATTTTTAAAAGTTGGCTTGCTAGCAAAGAGCCTGAGGAGAACGGTGCTAATAATAGCATTGATAGCTATGAGGAGGACAACCCAGCAGCCACTACTAGCTAGTTCAGCTGGTCCACCTCGACTTGAACCATACCAGCATCCAAGAGGACCTGAGCATCAGGATGACAGCCACCACCGAAACTGATGGCGAGACCATGTGGCGGCTACCTGGTAAGTTACCAAGTAGTGATGGGAATTACGCCTCTTTTTAGTGAGCCAGGTCATTTGGCTCAGCTCACTAAGAAGAGCCGGCTCTTTCGGCTCCCAAACGGTTCTTCGTTTTACCACTTCTGCTTTTTATAATTCAGCTAAATTTAGCGCTGTTTTGACTTTTGATTAGTATGTTTGCGCATTATATCACTTAAATTATTCAATGTAATTATACTAAACCCTATAATTTCCTGAATACCATAATTTTACATGCTGCTTCGTTTCCGACTGTCACTCATCTTGTCTGCTATTTGCGCACCGCACTCCTCTCTCTCTTTGTCTCTTCCTCTTCTTCGTGCTCTGTACCTGTAGACCGTCAACCCTCACCTGATTGGTTGCATGGACGTCATTAACACAACATTCAGTCACAGTCAGTGCATGGAGTGCCCGTGGCGCGGAGAAGATAGTCCTATCATTCTGCCTTGAATTAATAAAAAAAAACTAAAAAAAAAAAAACTTAAAAGAGCCGGCTCTTTGAGCCGCCTCGTTCGGGACCAACCCATCACTATTACCAAGGCCCTTTTCACAGCAGCTATTTTGACACATGTCATGGCAGGGTAAACACAGGTGTAATTAATAACATTAATGATGGCCCTGTTTTCTTTAGATGGGCCAGGGTCCTGGTATTGTGCATGTTGTGCAGGTATGACTGTGACACACTAAATAGAAAGGGACCATAATTAATTTGATCAATTACACCTGTGTTACCCTGCAATTCTATTTCAAAATGAAAAGGGCCTCAACCCTACCTTTAGCTAACTATTTCAACCATGTAACCACTACAGTACGTTTAACAACGATTTCAACTGTTTATTCATACTTTATGTTTATATCCTGTTTAAGCCTTAAAAGCTGAGTAAATCCATAGAAGAATAGAAGAAGAATACTAGTTGTTAATTTAAAAATGGAAAGCCATGTGTTCATATTTTAAACACCACTCAGATAGAGGTTCATCTCTAATATAAGGCTGTATACTCTGAGCAGGGCTGTATCAAATGTTATCTTTTTTTTTTTTACATTCGAATCTTTGACATTGCTGCAGTGGAAAATTTTTTTTTGAAAGGCTAACCCCTCCAAATATGGATTGAAGCAGAATATTTCGTTCGATAAAACAACTATCTTTTTTCAATCAGTTTTGACTTTTGGACTGAGATAATTACAGAAAGGAGGACTGAGCGTTGCGTTTCTTGCTGTGTGTGTGTGTGTGTGTGTGTTTGAGAGAGAGACAGAGAGAGGGGAAGAAAAGGTGTAAGGTGGATTATTGCATGCAATGTTTCTGTAAGTTATTATTATTAATAATATTTTGAATGTCAACATTATGAATGAAGCTCAAAGCTTTGTTTAGTTGTAATCCTGGTTGGGCAGTATGTGAGCAGTATGTGCTTGCATATGCCATTGAGCTCCACACTGTAGGCTAATGATATTGTTGCAGCCGGTCCAGGAAAGTATTGTTGCGATCATGTGGTGTAAATCCTGTATAATAGAAGATATCTACAGGTCTTGATGTTGTCCTCAAGGTTGTGATTATAGCTGTATAGCTTGTCAGTGTCAATCCTGTATAAGCTATAGGGCTGGGCGATATGAAGAAAATCAAATATCACAATATTTTTGACCAAATACTTCGATGTCAATACTTTGGCGATATTGTAGTGGTGACAATTCGTGCTTTCACAAAATATTTACAATGAGCTTTTTGATAAATAATCATCAGTAATGTGGATATAATGACTAAGTGGGTAAAGGCAAATAATAGAACAGCTAGAACAGTCTGGTAAATTCAGAAAATTACATTACCATACTCTAATGCAGCCTTTAAAACCAGGAAAATTAACGCTTATGCCATATTACGATATCACAATATCCAAAATCTAAGACTATATTTAGTCTCATATCACAATATCGATATAATATCGATATATTGGCCAGCCCTAATAAGGTACAGGTGTTTCAAACAGTTAGTAATAAAAGTAATGTTACTGAAGATGTTGTGCCCAGGGGATTATGCATTCTCAGTCTGTGCTTGCAGTCACTTGCATTCGTGATGGAGACAGATCATAAAAGAGTGCTGCCGTACCTGGACTGACTGTAGACACCGGGGCAGTAGAGGAGAGCCGTCATCAGGTACTGTCGAGGACAGAGGCTGCAAAGCACCAAACTGATCCCATACAGAGAGGTCAACACGAACACAGAGAGGGTCAGCAAGAAACTGCGATGGTTTGCCTGTCCGACACAGCTGTTTATCCTACAACACCTCAACACATATAGACATAACACAGACACACAGCACAGCGTACCAGTTTAGAGATTAAAGCAGCAACACACTAAAATGATGAAATAGCAAGATTTTAAAGGTTACATTTGAATGACTTTTGTATAATTCCCAGTCATATTAAAGCAGTTGTTAAAGTCTCATTCAGTGATGGCCTCGTCCTTCTGGTTGCCCCGAAACGGTGCGTCTTTGGGTGCTTGGACCTCGGTGAACCTGCTTTAAGGTTTTGTTTAAGTTTATATTTCAAGATAGTTTAGCTGAGAACTGTTTTCACCTTTTTTCACCTTTGGAAGATATTAGTTCCCAACCGTTCACAGTAAGGTCTGAGGATTATCCTGAATAACCGGGACATTGTTTCTGGAAATACACACTGTTTTTGAAATGTCAGTTTTCAATGCTTTTGGGCACCACAAAATGTGTTTTTATGATCCATTGAAATTACTTTTAATAGCTGATTCATGTCCATTTAATTGACATGTTGTTGACCAGTAGGAATGTGTCTAATCGTAGAGGTCACGCCCAGACAAATTCAGTTTGTCAAGGGACATCAACAGGTTTAATCAAAGTGTGCCCCTTACAAAGTGCAAAACAATTTGCTGATGATTGTGTAATCTAATGGCATAGTGTTTTATGCTGAGTTTTTGCTAAATTTGATCGTTGGTGTGTAATTACAGAGCCATTATCTAATCCATCTTCCATATTCATTTTCATGATCTGTTGTGAATTCACAATGCAGAGAAGTATAACTGACTTAGATGTGATTCACAGGCTACACAGCAAACATAGATGCATATGTTATATCCAACCCACCAGACACAGTGGTGGTCCAGACGCTGGACACATGATCCACAGGTTCGGCAGTGTCCGGCCCGTGGAGGTCGTGTTATTTTGCACACAGGACAGCTGTTCCATTTTGCGGTCAGGGCCTCTTTTGTTGTCCCTGAGGAGGCTGCTGATTGGATAGATCCATTAAGGTGTGTGGAGTCTTTGTTGGCGTCCTGACTGTGGCTGCGTGTCTCATGTAGGGAAGCGTTCACCAATCCTGGGCCTCTCTTGGTGTGAATAAGAGAGACAAGAGTGAGAATCACCCCAGTCGTCACAGTACACACCTGCAGCTGGCTGACGTCTTCACGAGGTAAAATCTCTGTGATGAAGAGGTAATACAAGTAGAATAGAGAGAAGAGCGCCAGGGTGAGGAAGAAGAGGGTGCGTCTCTTCTTTCTGTGCGTGGCATAGTAGTACCACAGCACCAGGCCGGGCAGAGCTGTCAGGATGATGATACCCAGCAGGTAGTGCAGCGCTGCAACCCTTAGCAGGAGAGGTAGCAGCACCAGGGCCGGGATCATTGAGATCTCCAGTTTGTCAATCATGGCCCCGAGTACAGGAGACTGACATCCACCTTTAGGGGGTCTGTCTTTCAGCCACCTACAGAGAACAGGGATCATAGAGTCATAATTACAAACAAATGTAATTATGAATATGGCTATACAGTATGTCTGTGTGTTACATATGCATTACTTAGTTAAAAGTAGGCCTAAATTGTTTGTGGTAACTTGATAAAGCATTTATTAAGAAATATGCGACATGTAAGCACAACAAACCCTGAAATAATAAGGGCTTGAAATCTAGATTTTAATTTGGGGCCCCTCTACAACAGTCATTCCCGAAGAATGGGTCGGGACCCACTGGGGGGTCGCAGGAGATTTTATTAGGGTCGCCAAATAAATTTGCAGAATTTCTTCCATAGACTTTTTTTTTTAACATTTGCAGTATATCTTTAAGCCACATGAGAGTCTAAATGTTCGTATCGTTCTGATAATTCTTATAACATTGAATCTAATATGAAAGGCTAGCGTTCATCCTGTTTGTTTTACTGATGAGAGGTAAAAAAAGAGAGCCTGTTAACTCCGCCTAATTGCCTAATTTGTCTCATTTATTAAGTATTTAACATTTTTATATGTTTCAATAACACATGCATAAAACAAAGTTGTGATTTATCAAATGTTTTTATCTTCGAAATGGCTGGTTTACCTATTCAAGATAAGATAGGGTGATGTGGAAATGTCAGTAAAAATAGTCAGGAACGTTACGTTACGTTATGTAGAAATTCACTCTTCTCATGATTTATAGATGAGGCCTATTGTGAATTGGGTCGCGAAGGTTTGTCATTTTTAAAAAAGTGTGTCCACAGAAAAAAGTTTTGGAAACACTGCAATACAAGACAGGGCCTCAGAATTGGTGTCACATTAAAAGAATAGTTTGACACTGTCTGACTTTCGCTTTCTTTACTAAAGTTAAATGTGAAGATTGATGCCACTCTGATGTCTGCCAGTTTAATACGAACCTACAGCCGGGAGATGGTTAGCTTAGCTTAGCACAAAGACTGGAAACAGGGGGAAACAGCTAGCCTGGCTCTGTCTGAACCCTCATGTGTTTAATCTAGTGTAAAAAAATGAATGGTAAAAACTACAATTTGCTGTTTTACAGGGGGTTATGTGACAGACTATTTCTTGGCTGGGAGATGTTGCAAGGCAACCTGCGATCCCAGGAATTTGTTGCTCCCAGCTAAGAAGCGGTCATGTCTAGTTGGTAATCCTCAATTTGCAGAACTCTCGCGAGATGATTGAGGTTAGGCATTGACCTTGAATGGTTAAGGTCAGGATACAGTGGTCGGGCAGCGAATCTTGCAAGAGTTTTTGCACGTTTTTGCAAATTTAGGATAACCATCTAGACACGACCTCAAGAAGCCAGTTGGGCTGGGCGATATGGCCAAAATCTTCTATCCCGATATAGCTCACTTCATACCTCGATAACGGTAAATATCATGATAAAGCATGTCTTCTGGTATTTCAATAAATAAATAGTCTTTATGAAATAACCACATGGTAAAGCCTATTTATGTATACTCCTGTGTGAATTAAATAGTTGAAAAGTACAAATGAAGTTTTCTCATTTTATTAAGAACTTAAGTGCAAAATGAACATTACAGTTTCAAGTGAAATTATAGAGAGAAAAAAATATATTGGCCTAGCCTATATCCCGATAGAAACCATATAGAAAAATATATACAACATACCTTCATTTTTATATCGTTTTGACGATATCGACCAGCTCAAGAAGCCAGGCTAGCTGTTTCCCCCTGTCACCAGTCATTATGCTAAGCTAGCTAACCAGCTGCTGGTTGTAGCTTCATATTTCACTGACAGATATGAGAGTGGTATCAATCTTTCTTGGTCATACACAACAAAAAGATTGTTACTTAGAGCAGCCTTTAAAAGAGACACTAAACTTTTTTTAAACATGTGAATAACAGTTAAGTCTTCTAGCTTCTTTTACTTTCCAATACAGTATATTCTGCTCAGTACTATTAACCCTTTTCCTTAAACCCTTCATACCTGGTAAAAGCTTCATCCAGATCTTCACAGTCACAGCAACATCCGTACTGGTCGACATCACACTCACAGCAACACATAGGATCATCTGGCTCTGGAGGCTTTAACTTCTCCCATTTCATAATGGCTTGCTAAAGATGAATCTGAAGTTTACAAGCTGTCATTTCAAACACAAAAAGACCGTCACTTTAAAACTCAATGAGCAAAGAACTACACAGTTACAGCACACAGGGGAAATGTTAAAAATATGTAACTTGCTTCTGCATTTGAAAAGGTATTACCTACCACAACTAATAACAATACTCAGAACAAAAAGATTTCTGCAGTTAGTATTGGAGTCACTGTATGCAGCCCACACACACACACACGCACACACACATAAAGATCTCACCCTAACTCAATACAGTATTATCCAGGTTACTGCAAATTATACTGGACTCAACTTGTACCTTAACTACCGTGACTTACTACAAGATTTTCTGTTTGTTATGAAAAATTTATAATTTCCCAAATCAGAGGATTCTCAGTCCCCAAGAGCTTCTAATGTAATTTGTTGAAACAAGGCCACTGTGTCCACAGGGACAAACTATCTGGGCCAGCAAACCCAAGACCTCAACACTCAGAGATGTACTTGAGTTATTGTCAGTGTGAGTCATTACTTTATCTTGTCATACAGAGCATGATCCAGAGCTATACAGGAATTAACAGAATAAATATTATATTATATTATATTTCAGTCAACTTTTGATTGTCTTATCACAGTGTATGTATTACTTTATATCAGACAATAATAATGATGACTTATTTAACTCTTTATCCAAATGTTCTAGTTGTGTAACTAAGAAAATCCACCTTCACAAACCCAAGATAAAATCTTTTCCCTCTTAACTTACCTTTTGTCTCTGCAACCAAAATACAAAACCATCAACACGTGTGGGCTGAAATGTCACATTTACTCTCTCCAGGTAAAAGTAATGCGATCTTCAGCAAACGATGAAGAGGAAAATGATTAAGAAGATGACCCCTTGTCACCGAGCTCCTTCTGTAAGTGAAAAACAGCAGCCTACTTTCTCATCAGTCATTTGTTTTGAAAAAAGGAAATTGGCATGTTTCTGCTCTGGCGATGCAGCGGCGACACCGAATCAGTGCAGTGGGATGGTTTTCATTTCTTGGATTCCTCCGGTGGAAGTGTCCCAACAGAAGGCAACTTGGACTCCTCCTGACAACTGGTTTGATATTTTGTTGCATCTGCCGGCTCACTTTTCCCCAAGACTATCTTCCTCGCATGTCATGAAGTAGTTCACAAGACGTTTTCTTGCATAGCCTACTTCTTTACAGCTTCTATCAGTTACCATTTGAAGTTTGGCACGCTTGGTAAATATAGGTGCTACCTCAACTAGTTGAGGAAGGCAGAGAGCCAGCAGTCTTTCATTCTCTCTCCACAGCTGACAGGCTATGTTGAGGTGTTCAAAAGCTCTGACAATCCACCGTGAGCTGGACGACGGCTTGTATGAGAAACATGACAGGCACTCATAGATGAGAGACTGAGCGATGATCCAGAGGGCAGCCCCACCCTCTGGCATCACATTTCCTCCCACAAGCAATCTGACCTTGCTGCTCTTTTCTGGGTGCGTGTGTGTGTGTGTGTGTGTGTGTGTGTGTGTGTGTGTGTGTGTGTGTGTGTGTGTGTGCGTGTGTGTGTGAGTGATCAGAGGGAAAACCAGGGGACTCCTGTGTTTCTGTACATTATTACACTCTTTGTGTCACATTTGTGACAGTGGATACTAACAGTGACAATGTCATAACTTGATCAGCTGCAGAGGGTCAGATACAAATCAGCTCCTGTGCACGTGTTTGGGATTTAGATTCAGATTCTTGCTCATGAACACTTTAGCAGGGAGTTTGTTTGCCAACACTTGAGCTTGAATCCACTCTTTACCCTGCTGCCATGATGTTTAGATCTGTTATTTCTGGCAATGTGTGAAACCCAAAGTGTTTCAATACTTTACTATATGTGTAGTGTTTACCACTTTGGATTTAAAATGTGAGGGTGCCGGTTGTATCCCCACGGACCCTTCATCTTTTTCTGCTTTCTCGCTAAGTCTCGCTTTGGCTACTATAAAAGTGCCAACTTCCTTGTACCTCCGCATAGACTTAAATTAAGCAATTATATCGATTCTGGCATTAAAAAAAAAGATTTTAAAATCGTAAAAAAAAATCGGGATACATAGGGGAATAAAAAATTTTTTCTCACCCCTATTGGTTTCAACAGTTAGCTGTTGCAGCTCGGTCGCACAAAAAGGTGTAAGAATGACACGATAATGTGCAAGGCAAATAAGTGCAATAAGAACGCTGTTCTTGCTTTTGCCGTGTCATTTGTACGTATGTAGTCTGTACTGACTGCAATGTAAATGCATCCGCGTAAATATGCTAGGCTCAGAGCTAGTGAATAAAAAGTGGTGGGTGGGAGGGGAGGTAGATGGGTCCAACAAACACAGGACTTTCAACTATGAGACCGGTGTTTTGTTTTGTAAGTTACGTTAGTGACGTTTGTGACTTGTTTTTCGTACTGATGTTATGTTGTTACGTATTGTACTTAGTTTACGTACTTATTTTAAGGCCAACCGTGACGTTATTCCTAAACCTTTGAGTTTGAGACCGATGTTTTGTTTTGTAAGTTACGTTTGTGACGTGTTTGCTGTACTTATGTTACATTGTTTCTGTATGTATTTTACTTAGTTTATTTACTTATTTTAAGGCCAACCATGAGGTTTTTCCTAAACCTAACTAAGTGGTTTTGTTGCCTAAACCTAAGTGAGTGGTTTTGTTGTCCCCTGCTGGTACTGCACCTTAATACACGTGTGCAGGGTCTGAAATGAACCTTTTTCCTCACCTGCCACTGTGGCAGGTCACTGAACATTTCTACCGGCCACAAAAAAATTTTTTGTCTGCCACTTCTGAAATCTAGGTAGAACGCTTTAAAATTGTAAACACTGAGTCAGTGGTACCAGACCGTAGAAATTTGGAATATATCATGTAACCTTAATCCATAACTATATTTAATTTAGGCTTTAGAATTGCTTTTTAAAAATAATATTTCTTAATATAAGGAAAACCTGGCTGCCATGGTGGCAGATGACCTGAATTTTTTACCTGCCACGGCCAACATTTACCCTGTATTTGGCAGGTGGCAGGTGTTAATTTCATTCCCTGCACGTGTGTAATTTTCACACCTCGGCGAGGCAAAAGGTGACACTGACACGCTATCCTCTGGTGGACAGGCGGGTCTATTACACGCTTTGGCTTGATATCAGGTTGCAGCATAGGGAATATCAAAGAAATATGGAGGCTAAATGAAAAAAAAGCAGTGGTAAAATACAGCTTTTAAAAACTGATCCATCAGAAGTGACTGCTACCTACCAACAGCTAAATACGCTGAAGTTCATGAAGTGGTCGGAGACATGCAGCAATTTCAAGAATCGACTGCTGGCGGATATTAGAGACTTCAATAATTACATACAAAATATATTATTCTATTTCACTTTCAGTTCCGTTAATGTGTTTCTTACACACACATACTGCCCGTCGGTCAGTCATCACAAACCGAACAATGAGAGACAGAGAGGCAGGTGCATTGTAAGCTATAGGCCGGTATATCCTGAGACAAACTGAAACCTCTTAATGTGTCCGCACCAGTGTGAGTCTGGATGGACTGAATCAATGCAGAGAAAAGATGCTGCTCTTGCTCCTGCGGGTTATGCTTCCATTAGTCTTGATGGAGCCCAGAACCAGAGATACCGGCTCTAATCTATTTTGGAGGAATTAATGCTGGGAGTCAGGCTGAACCAAGAGTACATGCTGAAGATTACAAAGCAAACTACAACAGATGCTGTACTCGCAATGAACAAAGCATGACGAGTGAATGTAGAGAAGGGGGTATATAGTTCTGGCCTTTCCCTCTGCTCTGCCCTATGCAGACATCCTCCACATGTTTTAGTAGATTGACATTGCTTGAGTCCTAGTTCAAAGGCCCATAACATCTTTTTCTCAATTAGCTTCTTACTATGAGTAATTGGGTCTTATACAGTATGAGCACCCAACTTTCTGCCAAAGTTCAAACAGTTTGAGTTATTTCATGATAGATTTAAAAAAAAAAAAAAAATTGTTTTGTCTGTGTGCTTCTCACTGATTTCAAGTAGGGCTGCAACGATTATTTTCATTGTTGATTAATCTGTTGATTATTTTTTATTAGTTTGGTCTATAAAATGTCAGAAAATGGTGAAAAATGTTGATCAGTGTTTCCCAAAACCCAAGATGACGCCCTCTAATGTCTTGTTTTGTCCACAACTCAAAGATATTCAGTTTACTGTCATAGAGAAAGTAAAGAAACCAGAAAATATTCACATTTAAGAAGCTGGAATCAGAGAATTTAGACTTATTTTTCTTTAAAAATGACTCACACCGATTAATCGATTATCAAAATAGTTGCTGATTAATTTAATAGTTGACAGCTAATCGATTAATCGTTGTAGCTCTAATTTGAAGTGGGTGGGACTTGTTGGAGAAAGGTGATGTCAGATACTAATGTGCACAAATCAAAATTTAGAAACACTTATCAAAATATGACGACATTTGAGGAGTTGTTTGCTTGTGTCAATCAAATCTGACCACACCACATCCACACAGTCCTGATGAAGCATATTATCTGAGTTTTTGTTTTTAACTCATAATATAAAATGTTATTTTCCAAATTTTTACTTTGATTGTTGCACATTTAGTTTAGAATATTAAATGTTTTCAAGATTTGAAACAATGTTTTCACAGGGCACAGCTTGTTAAATGTAAAAAAAAAAGCCATTTCTAATGCTCAGATTTTGCAGCTTTGCTAGAAAATCTAATCATTAATTAAAAAAATTATAATTTGTTGGCCCGATTTACCAATAAATTCTAAACACGTGGGGCGCCTTACAACATTGTCTCTTGGGCTGGTAAAGATTTTAAAAAATATCAAATATGTCAGGCTGAATTTTAGGGAAATAGTACAAAATTATGTTTAGAATATCATATTTGATGTGACCGTGCAGGCGTAAGAAAAGTTGGTTGTGTTGGACTCAAATATTTCACTCAGTCTAAGGCATTATACTTAAGGTGACCAGACATCCCGGTTTGTCCGGGATCGTCCCAGTTTTGAGATGGGTGTCCCGAGTCCCGACAAATATCTATAAAACACTGTAATGTCCCGATTTTCAACATTCACTAACAAATTGTCCCGGTTTTCACCACAATATACAATAGTACGTCTATGGTGAGTGCATAAGCGCAAACATGTGCATGTGCATGAACGTGTGGTACACTTACGGGTCCCGGTTTTGGGGGTTTGAAAATATGGTCACCCTAATCATACTGTACTGTAGCTTCAAGCAAGAGTTGAAACAAGTAGTGTCAAACAGTGTTTGGTCTACTGTGTAAATGTTTTTCCTCCTCTTCCTCACTTCTTCAAAGCTACTAAAAATACATTTATGGGGAAAATTAGGTTTCAAGAGGTTAGTCAATTGAAAAGATCCTTTTCCTAACAGTCACCCTGCAGCATTTAAACAACTTGTGGGTGCCACCTAGAGGTGAGAGTCGTTCACTGAACATCTGTGTGTTCATGAGTTGCAGCAAAAGTAATAAAGTAGTAAAAGTAGACTTTATATCGCTTTCCCGTTCCCATCAGTTGCGAACAGGAAGTTGTTTTAAGATTACTACTATTTATAATCAAATGTATCCATCCTCTCCTTTATAGAGTGGGCTTTCAGTGAAGTGAAGTTTGCTTTGTAAATGAAAGTTTGCTATATATATTAAGCAGTGACGAACACTAATTCAGCAAACTCCCCATGAACATGATAAACAAAATCTTACTGACACAATGACCTTTAATCATTTCTTTACATTTATTTCAGGAGACAGCAACGTACCACGAATATAATAATGAGACATCTGTTACAACACAACTCTAATAGACTCATTCATTCACATTTTTTGCACATAATATCAAGTATATTGTCCACCACATCACTGTCACACATAAGAGGTAAGAGGAGGAAGAATGCCTTTAACCCCCTGATATACAGTAACGCAGTGCATCTGTCCCTTTACCTTTGTGCATGTTCCCATTTGATTAATAATCTGTATTGAACACCGTCACATCTGGGGGAAAAGAAACATCCCTTTCCACGCTCTGTTGCAGCTATTGGTTGAGTGCAAGTAAAGCACCTGATTGGGGGCCCACTGATTTTAACCACAACATGATGGCGGAGTGATCTATAAGTGCTATGCAATGGGCTGAGTGAAGGTGTTGCTACATATGCTGAGCAAACGGTATTTTCAGGTTTCTTAGGGGATTCCAGTATTGTGATTTTGAAGTAGATGAGACAAAAATCAACTAAATGAAATGGAAATTTGTGCAGGAATGTTTAAGGGGACGTAAACACAGAGGAATAAAAGAGTTCACATGACTGAGGCAGACATTAAGAACACGGGCCATTCAATCTGCACTATGTTGCACTGCACTGGGGTTTGGATATGTGGGAGAGGAAGTGAGAGGTAGGAAACTCATTCCTCCAGGGTCCGGAAGGCGTTCTGCATGTCCTCCAACAGCTGGGCGAATTCTGCTTTAATCTTAGCTTCGCCATCCTTCACAGGGTCCTAAAGAATCAGAGAATGAATTATGTATTTTGACTGATGAGAAATAGACACAAACATAAAAACAAACATGAAGAACAAGATAATCTCTAGAGATGCACCGATTGCAATTTTCTTGGCCGATTCCGATTTCCAATTTTTTAAAAGTCTGACCTGCTGATTCTGATTTACTTTCTAACAACTGTAATTGACAGCAGGGCTCCAGATGAATTTTTTTTTTACCACTATCCCAAAAAAAATTTCAACCATCCCAAAGTCAGTGTAAACCGTCCAAAATTCCAAATGTTATCCTTTTAAGTCGTTATTGTCATCTATTTTAGTTATTTGCATAAAAACAAATAAATGATTAGGAAATAAATGATTGTATTTTTATTTAAATACTTGCTTTGATTAAAAAAAATCTTGGCATTAGTAGTTTTATGCATCATAAGCTGCTTAGCACTAGTGTCTATTTTATATTGTTGTGAAAACATCTTCAAACAACTGTATTTACTCAAGTTTTTCGCCAAAAACTAAATTTTACAAGATTACAAATGAACATAACATGATAGCGTTATAATTTACCTTCGTCCGATATTATTTTTTACTGAATAGAGCTTGAACACATCATAATGCAATGTAACCAACCTGTATGTGTGTGTGTGTGTGTGTGTGTGTGTGTGTGTGTGTCATGCGACAGCGTCAGCACATCTGTGTAAATGTGATCTGAAATATGAGACTGATTGGCAGGTGATTGATTGGTGCATCTCTAATTATCTCCTCCACAAAATGAGGAACAATCGTGTACCTTGAACTTCATGGAGCTCATTTTGTACAGGATCTCTCCCATGTTCTCCTTGATTATGGCCCAGGTGATTTTGTTGTCACTCTGTGCCGTGGTCTCCACCGCGTGTCGGGCCATGTCGTAAAAAGAGATCATGTTCGAGAGGATGCCAACAGTTTTGTAGAAGGGACAGAACCTGTGTGTAGGGACAGAAAAATATGTTAAGCTCACAGTTTATGTAATAATCAAGTGACGGAAAAATATTTAGACATCTCCCCTTCATACCTTTTTCCATTGTTTCCACAGAAATCACTTGAGGTCTTAAAATACATTCATTTCCAATATATATATATATATAATTACTGTAGCTCATGGCTATATTTTCTAGAAATGTTGCTAACTTCCTCTTGTGAGAAAGAGGTTGGTGAGATGTTTTATCTTCACCTGTCGTAGGGGGTGTAACCGTTCTGCTGCAGGAAGTCGTCCTTAATGAGCTTTGCGACTTCTAGAGTGATCTTGTCCGATTCAGCAAGAGAAGCCTGTGAACAAAACAAGATCGTGTGGATCAGCCCACTTTATTTTCTTCAGAGTTGTTGATTAACCAGTTTGGCTTGCTAACGATTTAAATGATTAACTCTACATCTCTAACAAAAACCTCTTCTATACAACACAGATTTCACACACAAATGCATCGATTAAGTGGCTGTAAAAATGTGAGCATTTAGGGGAAAATGTTTTAGAAATTAAATTCAGGGGGAACCATGTTATATAATCTCAACTGAACTCACCTTGCCTACAAGCTGCACGATTTCAGCCAAGTCCTCCTCCTCCTGTAGAATCTCCTTTGCTTTTGTACGGAGAGGAACGAACTCGGGGAAATGTTTGTCATAATATTCATCCAGAGCTCGTGTGTACTTGCTGTAGCTAATGAGCCAGTTTACTGAAGGGAAGTGCTTCCTCTGAGCCAGCTTCTTGTCCAATCCCCAGAACACCTAAAAAGAAGAAAACAAAGAAGATTGACACACACACTAAGGCTGTGGTCAAATAGTCATAAAAACTTTTTCCTAACCACTTTTTCTTGACCTTGATGAAAAACGAGAATTCATAAGGACTTAAGAAAAGACAACCGCGGTGCTAAGAGAATCCGACTGTACTTACACGAGTAACTATTTATAACACAGAGAAAATGAGTACAGTTACAAACTCAACGCTGTACAATTCAAGTAAGGATTCCTGTCCAAAACAGAATCACACCTCCTAAGAAGGATGTTTTCAATTTATCCACAATGTACAATTAATCAGCGATGGCGGATGTCATTGATGGCCGAATGGTGCGTCGCTTTAAATGTTGCTGCTGCAAGGAATTCTTGGACGGCATTATCTCCTTTTTTTTGCTAAAGGAGATAAGAAAGGAAGCATTGAAGCACCTTTCCTTAGTATTTAGTGCTGCCACTTAGATACTTCCAGGTCATTTCACTGAGTTAGGAACCTTCCTAAGCTAAAAAGACTATTCAACCGCAGCCTTAAAAAATAGTGTGCAAGAAAGAAATATTGACTGCAAGGTCAAATGTTAGGATCGAGGGCTGAAGAGCCATTGCTTACCTGAACAATGCCCAATGTGGCTGAAGTGACGGGGTCTGAGAAATCTCCACCAGGGGGCGACACACTAGGAGGAATGCACAGTATTTAGGGAAAAGTCAGTCCAATAATTGATAATGTACATTGCGTGTTTAGGTTTGATTTATTAGGCTGCATACTTTTTTTATTCCCATGAAAAAGGAACTAGAGAAATATGTAAAGCTAATCACAAAGTCTAGCTGTCAAATACCTTTTCAACACCCACTGTTTTGCACAAATCTTTAAAAATCATACAGAAATAAAAATAACTTAGAATAGGTGGAGATGGTTATTTCACCACCAAAGGCAGATTCAACCGCGCAAAAAAGTGCAGCTACAAGACATTAAAGACATTTTCTAGAAAGGGGGAGAGAGAGGGGGAGACATACGGAAATGGCCACAGGTCAGATTCGAACCCAGGTCACCGCGGTTAGGACTCAGCCTTGTTACAGTATATGAGCGCCAACTCTACCAACTGAGCTATCGGGGCGCCCATCCCTGCTTTAATGAAAGTCAACTCACGCTCCTACGATGCTGACGCTGCCTTCTCGCTCTGGATTTCCCAGGCACTTCACACGGCCAGCGCGCTCATAGAAGGAGGCGAGCCTGGCACCCAGGTAAGCAGGATATCCACTGTCTACAGACAACAACATACACAAACTGTCTCACAGTGTCCTTACAAATACACATCAATCAATCACATCTATCATGAACTTACCAGCAGGCATTTCAGCTAATCTTCCAGAGATTTCTCTCAGAGCTTCGGCCCATCGAGACGTCGAGTCGGCCATCATGCTCACATGATAGCCCATATCTCTGAAGTATTCAGACAGTGTGATCCCTGCAGATATAATTACATTCAATTGACAAATTGGAGTCTCCCAACAATTACAAACAGGAAAGAAACAAAGGCATTTACTTAATGTTAACTACTCCAACATCATTCAACATGGGATTTCAGGCAGTTTTCTTATAAATAAACAAGAAAGGGAAAATTCACTTTTCATTTTGAATTGTCATAATGGTATTTAAAATGTTCTCTATAAAGTGAGTGGTTGGTACCTGTATAAATTGAGGCCTCTCTGGCAGCCACAGGCATGTTGGATGTATTAGCAACCAGCGCTGTTCTCTTCATGATGCTCTCAGTCTTGCCATCGACCTCCATAGTAAGCTGTTGGGTACGAGCAGTGATAACATAATACAATGTGAACGCTGGTGCTGTATAGACCATTTTACAGTTGTAAACGTAAACATCCCAAATGTGTCCCTGGCTGCGTCCGAAATCGCATACTATGCACTACATACCAAATACGTGTACTATCTTTCAACATATATTTGTGTGAATAAACAGTAGTATGTATCTTTTCGGACGCACTGATGAGTAATTTACGTCGTCACTTCCTGAGAGCCTCCTGGCCAGTTAGAGATGTGTAACCATGGTAACCCGTGCCAACTTCATGTGACCAGAACAACGGTTTGTGAGAATTAAAGTCTGAATTCATTTAAAGTATATATTACACCTAGCAAAGTGAAATCTTACAGAGCGGTCTGTCAACGTCTGTTACGAAAGTTGTCGTCACTACCACATTGCATCGTAGGATTTTTAATGCCGCCGTAGTGTCCAGCGTTGCATACTTTAATATTTCACCGGAAATAGTATGAAATTCATGTACTATTTTTTTCATACATACTAAAAAATCTCACATACTGTTTTAGTGTATTAAATAGTATGTTGGTATGGAATTTCTAACGCAACCCCAGTTTATTTCCTGTTGTAGTGTATGCGATTGACATCAGCTGACAGGAAGTAAACATGGACCAAAGCTGTTGCCTAGCAATGCAATTCTATTGACGATTTTTTGCTCTAAACAACAACTGAAATCATTAGTTTCTCTTTACTCCTTTGTTCTTTTTTAAACTTAAAAAGGAGCTGAAAGTGGCCCGGTAAAGTAGAAATCACAGATATGACAAATTGAAAACTTTTTGTTCTTCCACCTACCTCAGGGAAATCCCGCAGCACTTCAGACATTTCATTTCCACGCTCTCCGCATCCAACGTAGACAATGACGTCACTGTTGGAGTACTTGGACAACGACTGCGAGATCACCGTCTTTCCACATCCAAATGCACCGGGTATAGCAGTGGTGCCGCCCTGCACACAACTGTACAGCACGAAGGTCATGCAGTTTCATTTGCAGCTTACAGATTTTAAGACTCATTTTATTAAAGTTTAAAGTAAAAGCACAAGTGAAAATAGAGGCTGAAGTTGTTCAACTCAACTGGCATGGACTACTCACGGGAAAAGTGCGTCCAGAACTCTCTGACCGGTCAGCAGCGGATGATTAGCAGGCAGCTTCTCTGTGACGGGGCGGATTTGTCGTACCGGCCACACCTGCATCATGGTGAACTTCTCCTTCACGCCTTCAAATTCAAGCTCCAGAACCACATCCTGGATGCAACAAGATCAGAAAATGAAGTCTCACAGAAAGTTTGATCCAACAAACAAGCGTTTTGCTTCTGGATAAACACTCACAGAAATGTCGTAGTTTCCAGGTTGGGCTAGGTAGGTGACGGTGCCTCTGTTGCGAGGTGGAAGCATCAGCTTGTGCTTTATTAAGGAGTTTTCAAACACCATGCCGTAGATATCGCCACCTGTCACGTGACTGCCGACCTGGAGAGGAGATTATGTGAAATTACAACAGTTGCAGAGGAGAGAAATCCACACTACACTGTATTTTTCTTACCCGAAGACTCTGGCCGGGAGAAAATTCCCATTTGAGGTCTCTGTTAAGAGCACCAATGTTTACTCCTCTTGGGATATAGATGCTTTGAGTGAGGTCATTGATGTCTTTTAGTGGACGCTGGATACCGTCAAAGATGGAGCCCATGATTCCTGGTCCCAGCTCTACAGACAGGGGTTTTCCCGTCCGAAGGACAGGGTCACCGACAGACACACCAGCTGTGGCATCAAGTTAAGGAAAACCAAACAAACCTCAGGCACTTTGACGCTACAGAGGAAGGTAATATGGCAGCGGAAAGGATACATGTCTCCTCGTAGACTTGGATAGTCGCCATGTCTCCCTCTAAACGGATGATTTCTCCCACCAGCTCACTGTGACCTACACGAACCAGCTCGTACATGGCTGCTCCTGCCATTGCAGTAGCCGTCACCACTGTTATAGAAATATAGAAATTGATACAATGAACAAATCTGTTGGACAAGGAATTATGCTGAAAATTATCACATCCTCATATTTTACAGAATAAGTTTTTTTTGTTTACTTTTTGTATTTGGAACATTCAAACTGCTTTTGGCATCATTGGGCAAAAATTCTATAATAATCTTTCAGCGTATTATAATTCAACTGTTCTGAGAGAAAACTATACTTCTGCACCTTCTCATGGCTCTGATTTCAGGCTGTAAAAAATCTAGCCCGTGACAGGAGACTTTGACCAATCACAGGTCATTTCATTGAGAGAGCGTTCCTGCTGGCTGTTCATTCAACGGAGGCAGCTGTCAATCACCCGTGAACTCCGATAAACCGTCAAACTAGGCAGCTTTGATCAAATATGAATCAATATTCTGTAACTGTAATGCCTATTTGTCGCAACAAATGTTTTCAGAAACATCTGTTAGTGTCTGTTTAGCTGTATAATGAGAAAGTTTTCTCCGGCTGGTGGGCGGTGCTTGGTATTTCCTGAACTGATGTCAACATGGCTGCCGGGTCACAAACTTTCTCATTTTGCAGCTAAACAATACACTACAAGATGTTTCCAAAAACATTTAAGGTGAGAAATATGCAATACAGTAACAGAATATTGATTCATATTTGATCAGCGATTGGTTGTTTTCCTCCGGTCTGTGAAATCTTGCAGATGCCATTAGGAGCACCGGAGGATACAGAGGCACATGATTCTTTTCAGATTACCTGTCTCAAGCACTACTGTCAGGATATAGTGACCGTTTTATAAAATTAACTTTTTTTTAAAAATCATATTTGCTCCAATTCTACCCACTGCTGCTTTAATAAAATAATGCGGTTTTTTTTATTAATACAAAATGGTAAGTAGCTTTTGGCCTAACAGATCCTAAACAATGCAATTTAGCCATTTAAAAGAAAGGGGCAATATAAACCAGACCTGGTCCAGAAACTCCATGTACATATCCAAACTGGCTTTCTCTCTCCTCATCCTGGATCTTAGGAAGGTTTGAGGTATCCATTTTGATGGTTTCTGTCCTGCAAAAAATAGAGGAAAGAATACGAGACACAGATGCTGTTAATTTAAAGTGAATACACTCAGCAGAGGCACCTTTCACATCATTTAACACACATACCATGCAGTACCTCATCTTAGTTAATGATAGTTGCAAACATGGCAGTCTATGACTTTACACTCCACGATGAGATGGAAATGTAGATGTGCACCATATTACATTACAGAGTGACAGCACAGTGCTGTCTACAGAATAGATGAGCATGTCTGGCAGTGGAAGGTCACAAGCTAACTGAGCTGAAGCTGCACATAGTTCCTCTTCCACTCAGGGTTGAAGAGAAGGTAAAGTAAATTACTACTGTCCACCGTTGAGGACATGTCCGCTATCCATATGGTCGCATAATGGTTGTTACTACACACACTTACCGTTGAGAGCAAAGCTGATTTGTGTGCGTCTTAGTAAGGTTACTAGCTAGCAAACACTAGCTATCTTCTTCATCATCGTCACACACAGGTTGAGCTATATTAACGCTCATTCGCTAAATGTCTGGTCCAAGACTGGCAGGAAATATCAAAGTGTAATAAATCCAGTTAAATATCTTACCTTGTCTGAATATACAGTTGTCCAGGTTTGTGTCGTAACGCAGCAGGCTGAGGAGGAGCTTCCCTCTGTGTTAATCACCTGCCAGGCACCGGACTGTCACGGGAAGAAAACATCACCATTGTGGCTCAACCGGTTTCCTCCGCTCTAACTTGATTGGCTATCTGTGGAGCCAACATGGCGTCCGGGGCTCTACAGTTTCTCAGTCGACGATAAGTTCCGCCGGTGTAAACACGTCCACCAGGCGCATCCCTGACCTCTGCTGGATATAAATGAAACGTTCACCTCAACTAACCAACTAGGATTGTTTCAGTGTTTAAATAAATGAAGGTACAACCACTTTATCTTTACAATTTAATTTATATTTTCGCAACCATGCCCTTTACTTTAACTACTTCATAACTATTGTACAGAAAAATACCAACTGTAAATATAAAGTGATTTATAGGCTATATCATTTTAATCAATCATTGAGTGGCATCTCATGGGATTTTCAGCTATGACTGTAATAAATAACTTATTAAAAAAATACACAACTGCTACAATGCTGCATATTAACTAAATACAAACATAATTTCTTATACTATGTATTTAGTTTATACTATAAATACAGCTACTATACTATAGGATTATGGTGCCCAGTAAGAGTTTACATTAAGAGAGAAGAAAATGAGGAGGAAGAATTGTTTAATGATATGTCAACATTTTCAAAGACACATCACAACAAATAATTGAATGGCAGAACAAATCTGTATTCAGATTGATCATGATACCCTACTAAACATACCGTGGGGTAGTGAAATGGTCACAAATTGAGGTAGCAATTACAAAATATCGAATGGAATTACTCCCCAAACATTCATATAATATAGGGAGGGGTACATTTAGTCCAAAATATTATCAGGATTATGAAAATATATACTGAAATCCTTCAAAGATTTACTTCATATTGCTGCACTCATTCATGAATAATAGGCCTTTTCCACAACAGACATTTTTTACTTATTATAATATGAAAAGTACAAGTGTTCTATTCAAGTGTTCCAGTAAGCCATGACAGTGTGACAGTGAGCCAGCATGCACAGTACCAGGATCCTGAAAGTAAAGCAGCTAAATGGAATGCAGCCAATCATTTTATTACTTTTCCTACTGCGACATGTCAGGCCTACAGTAGGAGTGGGACATACTGCACATTTCATCAATGGGTATGGTGTGTTCAAGGTGTCAGTTTATCAGGAGAGGACATTTTATTAGAACGCACAGTTTAGATTGACAAAGTGAGAAAAGTAATGGTTCGCATTTCATCCGTGGTAGAAAACTAAACATTTAGTTATATTACAATTCACCACTTTTTAATGTGAATCTGAAAATTCAGCTGTTTTTCAGAAGAATGGTGCCGACTGCACACTCATGCAAATTCCTGATCAAAAATGAATGTAGCACATTAATAATACAAGATGAAGTAAAGGTGCTCTGGCAGCGGTGGGTTGGTGTGTAGAGTCCACTGGGTGGAGCCAAAGAGAGTCATTCACAGTTTGAAGATGCAGTAAAAACCGAAACTTCAGCCAGGTGCTACACTTTGTTTGGTCAGTCTGACCACTCGTTTTCGTCCAGCTCAGAGTCGTCATCAGAGTCACTGTACTCCACGGCGATGCGTCGGGACAGGATGGTGGCCACATCGTTCCCCACCGGCTCCCGCTTATTCTGCTGCTCCTGCTGCTCTTGAACTTTCTTCAGCTGGATGCCTAATAAGGGCACACATACAGTATATTAAAATAAGATCACATATTGTACACCTGTAACGCAGAGCATACGCAGTCAGTTTATAGTTTTGTACAATCATGTCTGCTTTTATCTGACCAGCAGAAAAACAATGCAGAATAAACCGCGCCCTGACTCACCCATTCGGATGGCGGACAGCAGATCACTTCTCCCATCTCTCACGGGTTTAGTCTCAGCTCTGCCGCCTACTAGGTGTGAGAATGCAGCTGGGGGAGGGAGGGGTGGAGGTGGGGGACCTGGGGGAGGAGGGAACATGTGCAGCCCTGGAGGAGGTACAGGTGGGAGCTGGTAGCCTGGGCCTACGTGCAGAACTCCATTATGCGGTGTTGGTGGTAGTACACCCAGTGGATAACCAAAGGCTGTCTGGGCTGATGGGATGGGTGGGCCCGTGGCAGGAGGTGGGGGGAGAGAGCTGGACGACAGAGAAAGAAAGAGGATTATGCTGCAGTGGAAAAGAGATATTACATTTAATTTGTTCTCTGATTATGCAACAAAAGCATACTTGTAATCTGCAGTTGGACGTATTGAGCCGTTCATTCTGTCCGCAGTGTGAGGCTCTGCCGCTGCGGCGTAGGTTACTCTCTTGTTGTAGTTGACATCAATGCTGTGGTATTCATGCTCCACAGGTGGCGAGGGGTGTGCATTCCCAGGCACGTAATCACGTGACTTGGCACGATTACAAGCAGCATGGGCAGGCAGTGGAGGGACGGGGTAGTCTGGGAGGTCAGGCCTGGATAAACAATGAAAAACAGAGAGCTTCTCATGCAGATGCCTACACATATCCAGATGGTGGATTTGTTGTTATAAAATCAAAACTGAAGCTTTTACACAACAGAGATATTACTTTTTGAGCCATGAAAATAGGATCTACCCCCTCTACTAAAGTACAGTGTATATTTTATTCCTCCCAATCTTTGTCTTTAATTTCACTGCAATTTCCAGAAATCTACATTTGGATTATCATATTTCTGTATATAACACAGTTATACAATCTTTCAAAGGTAGGTTTTTAAGATAAATGTTGCCTTCTTTTTTTTTAGATAGTTAAAGATATTTAAAACTAAAGATTGAGAGGAAACATAGGGACAGAGAGATAAGGGACATTTTATGTCATCAGGACAATTCTTATGATATTTAAAGGAACAGTGTGTAACATTTAGGGGGATCTGTTGGCAGAAATGGCCTGTCGCCATCTTGGTTTTTAGCCGTCGCCATCTTGTTTTTGCAATCAGAAGTTACACGAGAGGGTGGACCTAGGTACAACCGAATGCTGAATAAGACATTTTTAGTCGACCAAATTGTTACAATTAACTTTCATGAACAGAAACCACACTGTGAAAGGGTTAAAGTTGTAAGATGAACACACGGACAACTCCCAGACCGGGCAACGCCTTGGTAGCGACCTGTCAATCACAAGGTAGCCACGCCCTAAAGCATCCCCTGCTTTATGGTGTATTTGACTCTAAATGGGACCATAATTTACTAAAGAACATCATGCTGTATTGAAGAAGACTTGAAACTAGCGATTGAGACCATAAACTCATGTTTACCATGTTTACTGAGGTAATAAATTAAGTGAGACGTAGAGTCATTTTCCCATAGACTTTTATACAATCAGCCTTCTTTTTGCAACCAGAGGAGTCGCCCCCTGCTGGCTATTAGAAAGAATACAAGTTTAAGGCACTTCAGCATTGGCTTCACTTTTCAGACCTGGAGGTAGCCCACATATACAGAGCGGTTCCTCTTCACGGAGCCGGCTGCCATGTTTCTGCAGTATCCCGGAACAGATAAACCAACAATGGCTCTAGATAGGGACATTTGCATTTCCACCGTAGTTCTCTTACACACTTGCCACATGGGAGAAGTTGGTTGCCATCTGCAACCTCACTGCTAGAAATTGCTAAATCCTACATGCTGCTGCTTTAATTTTTGCACATTTTTACAGTATTATCCCGATACTTGATGATTTTCATTGTGGACACAGGCAAATACACAAATTCTCCTTTTGCATCTCTACTTCGTGTCAGAAAATAAGCACTAACCTGCCGTCTGGGGAGAGCGAGCCCTCAGACGACGCCTCTCGGCGGAGACTCTGCGGATGGCGGTGATCTGGACGAAGCTCTTTATCGAATGCCATCATGTTCCACTCTTGCCGGCGGTTTCGAGCCTTTCTGACCTTCTTCACCTCGCGCGGAAAGGTGCTGTTTTCCACACATCGTTTCTGTTCCTGGGAAAAGTGGATTGAGGGACAGGAAAGGAGATGAAACCCCACTTGTCATAAAATACATAAACATAAAGCAGTGATTAGAGTGTGCTCTCACTCTTTGCCTCCGCCTTTCTTTCCTCTTTTCCTCCGTGTCCTGAAGCATTTTCTCTTTCCACAAGTCAAAAAAGTACGACGGGTCTGAGTAGAATTTCATCGCATCAGTGGAGTCCTCTCTGTATTTAAAAAACTATTTTGCACATGAACTGAGACAACTGAAAACCTGTTGATGTTGTAGTTTTTATAACACATGCAGTACCTGTAAGCAGTGAGGGTGCTGAGGGGAGGAGGCCTGTCGCTGCTGTTGTGCATCTCAGCCACTGAGTTCGGAGTGCTGCCTTTGGACAAAACCTGCTGGTCCTGGACGGTCGAGCCTTTGAACGCCTTCCTCATGTTAATGTCCTGAAGAGACACTACAAAACAGAAAGACAGGCATTTAAAGTTTGATATAATGACCGTGAAAATGAAAATAAGACATTGCATCAACAGATTTCAAGTGTACTAACCCTCCTCCACGCTGGAGTCCAGCTGGGTGACCTTGACGGCCAAGCGGTCAATGCGGTCTTGGAGAGAGTTGGCGCGGCCATAAAAGGTGTTTGCCTCGTTAAAAAGCTCCCCAAAAACGTTTTCTGCATGTGTACCTGCAACCGGAAGGAAAAGGAAGGAAGCTCTTAATACATAGAAAGGTGTTTCAAACCTCTGAGGTAAAAGAAAGAAGTGCAGCATATTGCATGACACAGGAAAATATTATATCTATGATAAGATATTTGTGCATTTCTGAATCCATTCTATGTCTCTGGATTATACACCAGCATTAAGTGTTTGGTCCCAGCACATAACAGCATTAATAGCACACGTCAAACAGCTCAGATCCACTTAATGTGGAAGCTAACATTAGACTGCCTCTGTTTGTGTCTCCGCCCACTCACTCTCCGTCTTATCTGCCTGTGATACAAAGCTTTACGGTAAGCTCTAAGCTCCTGTAACTTCACTAAATCCCCACACACACACACACACACACACACACACACACACACACACACACACACACACACACACACACACACACACACACACACACACACACACACACACACTAATCAGAGCATCCATGGGCCAGATGTCCAGGAGTAAATTTGCTTCCCAAAATAGTCTATCCCTCTACATTTTTCTCTCTGTGCTCCACACATTTCAATGCACACGCTGTAGTACCTTCACAACAAACACACACAGGTATACCAATGCTTTTATAGACATTGCCACACATCATTAACCATTTAACTACAGCTGGCAATAGGGATAAAAATATCACAATATTTTTGACCAAATACCTCAATATTGATATTGTAACAATATTGTAGGGTTGACTATTGGTGCTCTCACAAAATATTTACACAATGCGATTTTTGATAAATAATCATCAGTAATGTAGCTATAAAAACTGAGTGGGTAAAGGCAAATAATAGAACAGTTATCGGTCACATAAGTTACTGTAATGCAGCCTTTAAAACCAGGACAACACTTATGCCATATTATGATATTACGATATCCAAAATCTAAGACAATATCTTGTCTCGTATCACAGTATTGATATAATATTGATATATTTCCCAGCCTTTATTTAAACCACTCTGTTTCTGTACAAATCGATTGATTAGAGTGTACAGTATAGATGTCAGCATAGGATAATAATGTACATTTACTCAAAAAGTTAGATGATAATTGCTTTACTTTTAATGTGTCTTTTGGTTTGTTAAAAGCCTAAAACAATCAAAACTGGCATATGGTAATTGTTTTCTGATAATCACATTCCAAGGATTAAGGAAATTTAAGCACTCCTAACACAGTATAGAACTTGTTTTATGCTAATTTGGGGTGATTTTGCTCAAAGGTTGGAGCAGGTCATACAGCTTCCCTCCTGTAATGAGTTCACATTAAAGAAGCACCTGAACTTGATTTGATACAAACATTGATAAATATGAGTTACTGTGATCATACTCAGGCTACTGAGCTGGCGGATGATGGCAGACAACGTGTTGTTGGTCACACATTCCAGCTCGTTGCCAATCCCATCAGGCACTGCGTCGTGGCACAGGTGCCGAGGCTGAATGTTTCTCTTGACCAAAGGCATGACCCCCGCTCACATCTCAGCCACAGCAGCACCTGCCGGGGGTCAGAGGACAGCTCATTGTATACTACAGTACAACCTGAGGGTAGAAATAGTAACACATTAATCCATATTCATAAACAACATCAAGTGTAATCACAAATGGTTTCTAAATGCATTCAGGTTACACTGACCTACAGTATGCATTAAGCATTGAGTCCAGGTTAATGCACAAAACTGTTACTGTATCATTAATGATTTCCAGTATTTCTGTACCTTCTCTATAATTTCACAGGTATCAGATACAAATGAACACTAATAAAATGTATAAAAAGCTATTGTAATTGTCTATTTTATCAAAACTGAATTTAACATTTAAGTAAGCAGTCTGTTATCCTTTTTTGTTTTGATTAGTTTAAAAAGAGTCATAAAAAGTGTAGACGGCATCAAAATCAGAATTAAACCTTTTATGATTTTGTTACATTTGCTGTATTGAATATTGTGTCACTTGCTGTTGAATGTCACAATTTATCACCACCTATCAAAGTGGTACACCTATTGTATGTTATTGAGCTTTTTTTTTAAGGATTAAACATGCTCCACAACAGCTGTTATATTTGGCGAGTTTATTGTGACAAAGGAGGTGTGAAGAAAACAGACTTTTAAGTCACTTTGCACTCCTTTATTGAATGGACTTGAAACAAGAGATTGAGTGTTTGCCAGTAATTACAGGTAGGGGCGAGCCAGCACTCTAGTAACAATAAGAACATCAATTTGCCATAATTACCATCATTTTCATATTCTGTGCACTCTGGCAAACTAATCAGAGAGACCCCTGAATGTTTGATTACACTGCTTCACTGACAGTGACAGTTTGGAGCTGTAACACCAAAATGAAGTTCACATCCTCACATTTTTAACAAATATGAAGCATGATATGAAGTCATAAATACAGGGGCCAATTTATCAGTTTCTAGGACAGCAGTGTATTCTTTGGCTGTCTTATCAGTGTACCGCAGCAGACAGTTTCCACCTGTTTATCAATTGAAGCCTAGCAAGCAGTTTGTTCCTCATTTGAGATGTAACAATGACAGAAATATATATATATAAATATATATACAGCTCTGGAAAAAATTAAGAGACCACTTCAAAATTATCAGTTTCTCTGGTTTTACTATTTATTGGTATGTGTTTGAGTAAAATTAAAATTGTTGTTTTATTCTATAAAATACTGACAACATTTCTCCCAAATTTCAAATAAAAATATTGTCATTTAGAGCATTTATTAGCAGAAAATGACAACTGGTCAAAATAACAAAAAAGATGCAGTGTTTTCAGATCTGGAATAATGCAAAGAAAACAAGTTCATATTAATTTTTAAACAACACAATACTAATGTTTTAACTTAGGAAGAGTTCAGAAATCAATATTTGGTGGAATAACCTTGATTTACAATCACAGCTTTCATGCGTCTTGGCATGCTCTCCACTAGTCTTTCACATTGCTGTTGGGTGACTTTATGCCACTCCTGGCGCAAAAATTCAAGCAGCTCGGCTTTGTTTGATGGCTTGTGACCATCCATCTTCCTCTTGATCACATCCCAGAGGTTTTCAATGGGATTCAGGTCTGGATATTGGGCTGGCCATGACAGGGTCCTGATCTGGCGTTCCTTCATCCACACCTTCACTGACATGGCTGTGTGGCATGGAGCATTGTCCTGCTGGAAAAAGCACTCAGAGTTGGGGAACATTGTCAGAGCACCAAAGAAGCAAAGAAGAGCCAGGCTGAGGTTTGCAAAAGACCATAAGGATTGGACCATAGAGGACTGGAGTAAGGTCATCTTCTCTGATGAGTCCAATTTTCAGCTTTGCCCAACACCTGGTCGTCTAATGGTTAGACGGAGACCTGGAGAGGCCTACAAGCCTCAGTGTCTCGCACCTACTGTGAAATTTGGTGGAGGATCGGTGATGATCTGGGGGTGCTTCAGCAAGGCTGGAATTGGGCAGATTTGTCTTTGTGAAAGACGCATGAATCAAGCCAAAGTACAAAGTTGTCCTGGAAGAAAACTTGCTTCCTTCTGCTGTGACAATGTTCCCCAACTCTGAGGAGTGTTTTTTCCAGCAGGACAATGCTCCATGCCACACAGCCAGGTCAGTGAAGGTGTGGATGAAGGACCCCAAGATCAGGACCCTGTCATGGCCAGCCCAATATCCAGACCTGAATCACATTGAAAACCTCTGGAATGTGATCAAGAGGAAGATGGATGGTCACAAGCCATCAAACAAAGCCGAGCTGCTTGAATTTTTGCGCCAGGAGTGGCATAAAGTCACCCAACAGCAATGTGAAAGACTGGTGGAGAGCATGCCAAGACGCATGAAAGCTGTGATTGTAAATCAAGGTTATTCCACCAAATATTGATTTCTGAACTCTTCCTAAGTTAACACATTAGTATTGTGTTGTTTAAAAATTAATATGAACTTGTTTTCTTTGCATTATTCCAGATCTGAAAACACTGCATCTTTTTTGTTATTTTGACCAGTTGTCATTTTCTGCTAATAAATGCTCTAAATGACAATATTTTTATTTGAAATTTGGGAGAAATGTTGTCAGTAGTTTATAGAATAAAACAAACATTTTAATTTTACTCAAACACATACCAATAAATAGTAAAACCAGAGAAACTGATAATTTTGAAGTGGTCTCTTAATTTTTTCCAGAGCTGTATATATATATATATATATGTATATATATAAATACATATATATATATACATATGTGTATATATATACATATATACACATATAAATATATATATATATATATATATACATATTTTTATTTATTTTTACGAGCAAATCAAGTGCTTTAGAGCTACATAGCCTACAGTCTAAACAAATAGACAAATTAAAGATCCCCCTAAACATGTTTTAAGACATATACTCTGCTTTGAATAATTATTCACAAAAAAGTTCAATTATCTTGTTAAAATTATTTAAATTACATACGCTATCCTTCATTTATGAATATGCAAAATCATCATCATTATCATCACCATTATTATTATTAATAATAATATTTATATTTATATTAATATTAAAAATAATAAAATATTAAATTATTTTTTGCAGGTGAGCGATTTCCCATAATTCATTGCGTGAGCGTTAACCGTAGTGATGTTACGTGCTGTGCCGAGGCTTCGGAGCGTGTGTCGAGTAATCCAGGAAGTTTCCTGCGATGCGCGTATCGAGGCTTGTATTGTTTTAGACCAATGACGTCATTGATGACATCCGAAGCCTCGCTGCCCGGCCGTACCGCCCACTGGTTCATGAAGTGTTTCAGATCTTCACTGGTTCAACCAATGCCGCTTTCCAGAAGTGACACAGAACACTAATATTAACCCTCCTGCAATTATTATATTATATTACACTACACTACAATGCAATTATTAATTTAGGATTGGTTTGCACACATAAGATGCATTACTCACAAAACAATTACAGTTTATTATCCATGTATCTTATATACTCATAATATACTTACTAAATAGACATTTTATTAAATATGATATATATATCATATATATAAATTGATTATATGGTAATAGATTTTTTTTCATTGTTTATAGTCATTCCCAACAGCCTTTACTGGCGCAAAATACAGTATATCACAGATCTGTGTTCCCAGTAGACCACAACCAGCATTGATCCCAGTAGAGCACTTACACTTACACACCAAAAACTGACAAACTGACAATAACCTGATATTTTCAGGTGGATTTTCATTTAATTCTCACTGACAATATCATTTTCCACTTGTGCAATTTTGTTAATAGTCTGTTTATTGTCAATACTGTATAGACTCCTATTTTTATACTTCCAATCTTTATACTTGGTTCATATTTTGTTACACTTTGTTTAGCTCTTTTTTACTGTGTTAGCTTATGCATCTTGTTTCTTGCACTATCCCCTTTGCTGCTGTACACTGCAAATTTCCCCACTGCGGGACTAATAAAGGAATATCGTATCTTATCTTATCACATGGTTAAGATCATATTTGTCTGTTTTACACTCTTTGACCACCAGGTGGTTTCGTGAGCACATGAAGCCTCGAGCAATGAACCCTTTTCCGAACCAATTTGCTGGAAAGCTTCAAAGCTTCATGAGGCTTCATCTCGCCATCACTAGTTAACCGCACTCTGCTACTAGCATTAGCTACATGCTAGCACGTCGGTCCTCTGCTCTGGAGGCTCTGTGAAGCGGCTGTCAATCACAGAGCTGTTTGTTCTTCTTGACACAAAGTTGAAACGTCTATACAGCAGGTAACTTTTTCAATACACGTACACGAAACACGGCAATATAAAACTATGTGTCAGCGGCATCAGAAGATTCTAAAAAGCTCAATAGTATCTATCCTACCATAGAGTTGCCGCTGGGTTAGCTTGTTAACGTACGTTTTGTGACGTCAGCACGCCGGGAGGGAGCAGTGAAAGTCGGGTCCAAGTGGTTTTATCCAAATCAAACAAAGTCTTTGCTGGCCTGCTGCAGTCGTGTGTTGGACATTGTCAGTAGTCATCTCTGCAGGGCGGAGTTCACTCTGACAACAAACCCCTCTGGTCCAAATCACAGCTTGAGCCTTGAGGGGATTTAGCCAGCAGATTTACTCCCGTCATCCAATCGCTGTCATCATGCCAGCCGTCCGACAGCCAGTGATACATTAGTCCTGTTTTAATGCGCTGGAAGTCATTCCCTGCCTTCTATGAATTGGATATTAATGTAGTATTTTCTAATTATCAATAGTAACAATAATCAAATCATGGCTGCAACATTATTGATTAATGTGCTGATTAGGGCTTGTTTTTCTCGATTAATCGATTTATAGCCTAACAAGAGGTCTCAAAATTACTTATTTTGTCTGACTAAGAGTCCCAAATAGAAAAAAAAATATTCAATTTATAATGTGATTATAGAACAGAGAAAAGCAAATCCTCACTGTTTGAGAAGCAGTAAACTGGATGTTTGGCATTTTTCCTGGCGGACAATTTTTTAAAATTAAGGCTGTCAATCGATTAAAATATTTAATTAACGTGATTAACCGATGGTTGTCCATAGTTAATCATGATTAATCGCATATTAATCGCACATTTTTTATCTGTTCAAAATGTACCTTAAAGGGAGATTTGGCAAGTATTTAATACTCTTACCAACATGCGAGTGGGCAAATATGCTTGCTTTATGCAAATGTATGCATATATTTATTATTGGAAATTAATTAACAACACAAAACAATGACAAATATTGTTCAGAAATCCTCACTCGTGGGTACCCATAGAACCCATTTTCATTCATATATCTTGAGGTCAGAGGTCAAGGGACCCCTTTCCTCGGCAAAATTTAATGTAAGTTTGGAGCGTTATTTAGCCTCCTTTGCTTTGCTTCGCCTTAGCTTTAAAACTGATCTCACTACAACCTCCAAACGATCGATTGCGTTAATGTGTTAAATAAATTAGTGCCGTTAAAACAAATTTGCGTTATCACGTTAACTTTGACAGACCTATTTTAAATACAAATTCTGTTGATTGACAAATTGATTAATTCACTATAGCTTCAGCACTAAAATCAAATTAAATTCATTGAGCATTTCATTTTTGCAGAATGTACTTCTAAGGTCCAAAAGTAGGAGACATCTTGTTCCGCAGCCTTCCTTGTACTCTTGATTATTCCTCATGTATTGCACTCAGCATTTGATTTGCTCTTTTCTCACAGATGGCATCATCTGGATTGTGGGAGGGACTAGTGTAACCCAGATATGAGGGCTTAAATCTTAATATGTAGGACGCCATAGTACTATAACTCATAGTTGGTACAGGAGTATTGCTTGCTTCACACAGACATTGTTTAATGCAACTATCTTGGTGTCATCTGCCTTAGAGATGGGTTTAAAATGCAAAATAACTCATTTGCATGAGTGCTGCTGTAAGTGGGAATTTTAAGCAAGTAAGCAAACTTTATTTACATGGTACTTTTCAAAACACAAGTGTAAGAAGAAAGGGAGAAGGGGGGCAGAAGAGACAGTATATAAAACTGGAAGAAGCAAGTATGCAACCCACAACATAAAAGTTTTAAAATAGAGATATTCTATATTAAGGCAGGTGCAGGAAATTCAGTGGAAGAAACAGCAGAGCAGCCTCACATTTGATTATAGCTCCAAAGCTTTATTTGAACTACAGTATATGTATCAACACAAAACTGATTACAATATGTCACATACAATAATCTCTATTTCTGTCTGTCCTTTTCTACATGTACTCTTGATGGTGTCAGTTTGCTATTAAGCATTTCGCTGAGGGGTCTTCCATATTTTAGACAGTGCCATAATCTCTTGGCCAGCTCAGAAGTATTAACCCCAATACAGTACTTACCCTCCCCATTATCGCCATCATTGACCCTGCTGGTTTCACATCACACAATGTAGCCAACCACCAGCTTACCCACTTACTGCACACCGGCCCTAACACTAACACCTCTATCATCCATTACACACAGACGCCCAGACTGCCTCTCCTCTGATATTTGTCCTCCTATTATGGCTTTCTAGTCCTACTCCATATTGATCACTGCCAATGCCTTGCCAGTTATTACCCAGTGAGTGAGCGCCACACACACACACTTACACACACCGGGCAGTGTCATGTGCAGCAGTGTATAAATCCTCATGTTTGTGTGTGTTCATATTTAGCTTTGAAGTTAGAATAATTCTCTAGTATAATTTGTATAAAACCACGAATAACCTTTTAAAGAGATGCTGTCTGTGGAGTCTGTAGATTTGAAGCAAAGTGGGAATAATCAGACAAGCACCCACAGTTGAATAAGTGATTCAGGATCCCTTTACTTGTGGTATCCATGTCTGGCAGAGTCATTAAACATTTAAATGCTCCATTCAGTGTGTTGGGAACTTTAGTCTTTAGAGTTGTGTCTCCATAACAGCCCTGCTCATGTATCATCATTTTATTTAAGTTAATTTACTCGTTACAAAGTGGACTACTTGCATGTCTTCTGTGGCTCTGAAGGGAGCTCTCCAAAGTTTGAAAAAATAACCCTGATGATGTCTTCTAATCTAATGAAAGTTGACAATATAAGTTGCATTATGGGAAATATAGGTTGGAGCGTTATTTGATCCATATCAGGGACTACAAGTCAGGACATCTCAGCTTTTTCTGCTTTGATTTTGACATTTTTTATCTGTTTTTTGTGACTCCCCCAACTTTATGGAAATACTAAATCGCTGGAGTACCCTTTTAAACTCCACTGAAAAGAAAAGTAAAAAAATGACGTAAGACTGTAGTATTTAACTTCTTTATTTATCTGTCATTAAGTTAAAAATTAGTCATCTGATGCTCATACTGTTCACCTTCACTTTTCACTTGGTGCCATCTGTTGGTTATCGTTGGTAGCACAAGTGAATGAGCACTTAATCTGTGGGTTAAAATATACTGTATGTCCTTTTAGATGATTGTAAGAATTTCTAAATATGTCATTAAAGAGAGCTGTAAGCAGTTTAAAAAGATTCTTATCTCTATGAATATGTATTAAATGTTGACAGGAGCTGCCCTATCTGGCTATGTAATGTGTGTATTTCATTCATTTGTTATTCTTGTCTAGGGTACACAGTATCTGAGGCTTGCACAAAGACAGATATGTCCAAATGAATATGTTTCTCCATTGAATAGATCCTGCTGCTGATCAGCCCTGTGAGCGATGAAGAGAAAGTTAAGGAGCAGCACTTGAGTTAACCGAGTCCTACTCTTCCCCTCAGACAACCAGACAACCAGAAATCCCAGGTAGGAGAACGACTTCCCAATACTCCATTGACACTTTTATAAAAACATTTATAAGACTTCAAACTTAATGTGAATATACAGTATAGTGCCATTAAAAACACATTTTCCTTTTGTATTTGGGGATATGACAAAACAATTTCAAAACAAGATCCTGGCTTTTTTCATAGCTTTCGACCATTTCACACGGTCTTCATCAGCAGAAGGAGTTTGCTCTGTCATGTTGTCTCAATAGCTGTTATCACATCATCCATAGCACTTTTAGGACTTCTCATCTGTGTGGCCTTTAAGGTTCTCTATACGACATCCAGAGCATTAATATAGCATCAAACAACTATTTGTTATGTAAAGACAAACGCTCTGGACTGCTCTCATAAGGCAGTTACAGCTGATAACGCTGTCGCGTGGTTGTGTAGTGTATAACCCACCTTCCGGTTCAGGTTAACACTGTTAGCTTTGTCAGCACAGTTGCCGTTGTTTTCACTGCTAGCACCGTTAGCCGCGAGCTGCCGGTTCAGCTGTCGCCATGTTGTGAACTGTGTGGAGGCAATAGAAATACTCCCAATCCCTCATTTAGCACCTTTTTAAATTATGCTTTGAAATTCATTCTTGAATTTGCCTATAATAAGAAGAATAAGTAATAATCCCAACCCAAGTCAACGTCTACTTACTAGCTTTTTTGGGAGCTTTCAACCATATCACATGTATCGTTTGGGGGTTTGTTTAGTTATTTGTTTATAACTAAAGTTTAGTCGATTGATTAAAATAATTAACCACACCTATACCTGTAAAAATAGATGTCTAATTTTTTAATTATTTTGTATTGTGATAATTAACAGTACCGCTTCTCTTCTGCATTAACAAATCATTAAAATGTACCATACCTTGTTATTATAAAGCTATCATCAAGAAATTATCCAACTGTTTTTTTCTCATCTTGTTTACAATGGGCCTTTACAAAGCACAAAATCTACAATTTTTCCCATAGCAGAGCGCAGCACATCACACGACAGTGAGAAAAATAATCAGCCGGAGCTTAAGGCCGTATCAAAAGCCTCACAGTTCCTGAGCAGCCGCCTTTAGAGGGGGTGACTCTTAGAATGCCTCAACTTGTTTGTCTCATGGTTTAAGTGGTGCACATAGCCATGGAAAGATCATTAAATCACTGTTTTACCACTTGGCTTAATCCCCACAACAAAAGGGAGAGATACAAAAAAGGAGAAAATGGAAAGAAAAAACTGGTGGGCGAGATTAAGTAGAAACTTGATGGATCTAAACTGACGGCTCTGTTTCGCAGCGTTGCTAAGGGGAGTTAAGAATCTTGATTCCACATCTCCCAGGCTGAGGAGTGGCTGCTCATCGGACGTTCCCTGTTACCCCTGCAGTGGCCAGCCGCGCTTGTAGTGTCCGCCGCTGTGGCCATCTGCCGGATTAACCAGCAGGATATATTTTTATAGAGAGCATCCTATTCATATCCTGCCTGCAAAGGTTTACATTAAGGTTGAACTCGGGTGCACTTACAATGGCAGATGAAGTAAGCTCTATCCTTCTTACAGCACCCCTCCCCATCTTCTCACTGTTTGGGGGACTGATAGCACTGGGTTGAAAGGGGCTGCTTCGCCGTGGCATGAAAGAGGATCTCATGCAATGCCACTGTCTGCTGCTGATTTGTTTTCACGCGCTGACAATAAATTGGTGCCCAGCATGAAAAAAACATTTGTATGTGCCAAGTGCGATTGTTTCTTCTAATAGGCATCAACAGGCCAACTTCTCTGTGTTACCATACAGGTGAACTCATTCCTGGGAAAATGTTTTTTTCTTTCTCAGCCTTGTAGGCGCGATGGCGTCCCCCTTTTTCCTCGGCCTAACGGGATTAGTCGTGCCAGTGCTACCCCGGCTGTCACGGTACTGTCTACTTCCCATCTCTCTTCTGGGCCTCTAATGTGATTAACCCATTCCCTGTGGTCCAAATGGTTCTGGAGGGTGGGTAGATGGGGGAGGAGAGGAGGGGGGCACCTCCTTGGCATGTTCTTCCCCATGCCTGACTCGCCATCGTTGGCACCTTTGTCAGGCAGGAAGGACCGAGGTCGAGGGTCTGTGAGGGTGTGGAGACGAGTAAAAGTGTCTGAGGAAAGAATTCATAAACTCAGACACTTAATATTTCAATTATAAAGATATTATTGACTAATAGTAGTCTTAAAATCTGTAATATG
Source organism: Sebastes fasciatus (assembly GCF_043250625.1). Taxonomy (NCBI): domain Eukaryota; kingdom Metazoa; phylum Chordata; class Actinopteri; order Perciformes; family Sebastidae; genus Sebastes; species Sebastes fasciatus. The sequence continues at coordinate 18,654,192 of NC_133810.1, read as the reverse complement.
GATCCATAAGGATATTTGCACATTTAATCTCTAGATCTCACTTAACCAGCCCATTGCGTTTACGTCTGATCACCATCTATTCAAACACTTCAATCATTAATGAAAATCTGTTCAGGCTGATTTGTATTATGGCTTTTGCTTTCACAGGCATCAGCCCTGAATATTTCCTGCTTGCTTAAGTGGAGACAATAATGATTGCCTACGCCCATCATCTTGTCAAATGTCAGTGTTGCGGGGCTTCGCCTGTTTAACACATGTCACGCTCATTTTCGACTCATCTGTCGCAAGTGTTCTTCGGGGCATCTGCTGCACGCAGAGGACCACATGCCCTTTGCCACCGCTCAGAGGGAGAAGCCTCCGAACCAAAGGGCTACATACAAAACCCAGAGCTGAAATCACCTTTACAGTGGCAAACACTTGTCACTTCACATTTTTACACATGTGGTGATGTACAGCATACTGTAGCGTGTCGGTATAATGAGGAACATGTGCATGAAGACTATTAATCTGACTCTCTTAGACTCTAGAAGTGAAAGATCATGTTTGTTGTTAAGAGAAATTCAACACCACAAATGAAAAACATGCTTACTCAAATTCCATATTTTCTTGAAAAAAAATGTTTACTCAAATGGCTCTTTGGCTGTAAAGTTTACAGAAACCAACACAATTTCGCACAACAGTAGCAGCACAACAATTACTGCATATAAAGCCAAATATCTACACAGCCAATGAAATATCAGCTTAACTAATTTAAACCCTGTTTTGTGAAAGCCAGGAAAGTGACGGTCCCTGTCCAACAACATCTTCTCTCACGCTGTGTTCAGCAACGCTTCACGTGAGCGCACAGCCTCGGTCAGGCGACGGCACGGAGAATTAGGAGTCTTAATTAAGATTTTTTACAACTCCGCATGTGCTGTCCATATGCGAGACAACGGGCTTGTATAGGGCGGGGTGCGGTGGATCCTTAAACAGCTGCCTGCTCTGAAACAAAACCCAAAGTTAAACATGAAGATCCACACGATGAAGGAATGCGTGTCACTTTACTTTTACCCTCAAAGATAGTCTACAAGATTGTTTATATGTCTGTGAAAACTTTCAGTTTGTGCATATCTATATTGAATGTACATATTTATATTTTAGGCATGAAAGAGCTAAGAGAAAACAATTCGACATTGTGGCTGAAAGACAATGCCGTGCATGAGGGGGTAGCGCCCCTTGTGTGGAGATTTGGTGGGTTTCCAATCCTGATATCCAACCCTGCACCATGTAATGGAAGGTGACACTTATTGTATTAGTAGGGGCTAATGAGTGTCTAAAAGCCTGTGTGACTGTGTGCGCCGAGGAATCTCATCGTGTGTGCTGGGTGGTAGGAAGAAAGGACAATATCTCTGCAAAGTAGACGAGGCCATAAAGTGCAGCCACGCGAGGCTTCTGAGAGTTTTCAGCACTTCAATTCTAATAGAGATATAAAGAGGAGAGAATGAGCAGCCAGTTTTCAGGTAAACTTTGGCTGTATTCACACAGTCATAAAACAAAAGGAAATCTGGAACAGCCGCCACGTTTTCAGACTGGTTTCCTGAGCCCCAAAGCATCTTCTCTCTAAGGACGGGGGGTGGGGGGCAACACCCAGAGACTTCTTGCAGCCAAAGACAATAGTAATCACAACATTCACATGTGTGTTTTACCTCAATAATTTAAAATTGTACCAATAAAAGCAGCACCAAAGCAAATCAACCTCATAATTGACTGTTATACATGAAACTAAGGGGCCATTTCCTTTCAGTTTATCCTGCGTTAACCTGGTTTTTGAGTGCCGTATGTGTCATCGTGAAATGTTTAACATTTATTAGCCAAATTCCATGTCGGATGGAAAATGACATTAAACCAGAGAGCAGGATCTCTATATATGTGCTTCATTAGCATTTGATGCTTTCTATTGTCCACATTAATATGAGAGCCATTTTTTCTTTATCTTACTGATAGAACACTACAGACTTTATATAAAGTCCAGTTCCATGGTAAACCAGCAGAATAGATCAATGATGTAAAATAACTGTGATTGAAGATGCGATGCTGATCTGTTATGCCCAGAGGCAACAGTAATGTTCATGTCATTTTATATCTTCCTCATTGAATTGTGTATTTAAATCCATCTACTACAATATATTACAAGCTGGCAGCCACTGATAATTAATTTAGTATTATTTTTTGTTGGCAATATTCAACAAGAATTTAGTTTGTTGGAGTGATGAAGTTATGCATGCAACATGCTGACACATGCAGGCTCATAAAAACAGTAAATGGTGTAGTACTACTTTTTCACCACAAGGTGGATATCTAACTAAATGAATTGGGCATCATGATAAGGTGGAAATGTTTCTTTATTATACAATCACTTTCTGGCTCCTTGTAATACCTGTTGATTCAGAAACATGTACTATTAATAGTAAGAGTTAATGCAGTTATCCTTTTTACTTTTAAATTTTTTGCAAGACTTATTTTTGATATGGTCTCTATTATGTGCTGTCACATTTACTGTTTATGTCTGACTGGGCACCAAAATCTGTTTACCACGAGGAAAAAAGTCAGAGTATGTGGTATGAGTGTGAAATACATACAGGACATGTGGGCATTAAGGCCTTTCCTTTTCACACAGTGTCCTTCGCTGTGTATATCTATGCTAGATTCAGGCCTTCTAGTCTCCGTTCTCTTGATGAAGAGAAAATATGACTATATGTCTTTAGTAGGGCTGTTGCCCATCGTCGACTAGTCGACTAATCGACTAATCGACTAATCGGTTGTTTTGGTCTTAGTTGACTAAGATTTCTTTAGTCGTTTAGTAGTTTTTTATGCTTTTTTCATGCTGAATGACTTATTTCAAAGAAACTTATGAGCACATCTGTGGTAAACACAAGAAAAACTCAGAAACTCAATTTTACAAATCTGTCGATTAAATCCACTAATTGATTAGTCAACAAAATCGCATGAGTGCTAGTCGACTAAGAATTACTTTGGTGGAGGACAGCCCTAGTCATTAGTGTCAGATCTCTGGGCATTCAGCGAATGCTTCTCTAGTCTATAGCAAACGTGATTTATTATGCATGATAATAGTTTTATTTCCCACAACATGAGCAAAGTGAAGCTCTTTGTGAAGTCCACAATGAACAATTTAGAAGAAACTGCCTGAGAGTAAATTCTGAGGTTGGGTTGACACATGCAGTCAGCGGATTCAGAGCTGCATTTGTGTTGTTTTTCATTTTAACTATGGACAGTATGAAGAATAATATATAATAATATATAATATAATTATATAATAATATATGATATAATAATAATAATAATAATAATAATAATAATAATAATAATAATAATAATAATATATAGTATATATATATATATATATACTATATATATAAACGCAACTTGCGATTTTTAGGTTGTAGCGGGCTCAGTTGTCAAGGTAGAGTGAAGATACTGGTATCATATGAAACTAGAAAACCTAAGGAATGCATTGGTACCAACCATGTCACGAAGGAGGTTAAATAAAACTCCAAAGTGACGCTAAATTTTGGTGACGGAAAACGTCTTGACCTCAAGATCTGTTAATGAAAATGCGTTCTATGAGTACCCACAAGTCTCCCCTTTACAGACATGCCCACTTTATGATAATCACATGCAGTTTGGGGCAAGTCATAGTCAAGTCAGCACACTGACACACTGACAGCTGTTGTTGCCTGTTGGGCTTGAGTTTGCCATGTTATGATTTGAGCATATATTTATGCAAAATGCAGTACCAGTAAATATTTTAATATATATAAATGTAATTGGGCTATGAGATGATATCCTACACTTACACATGCAATCATAATGTCTTCAGCAAGTTATTCATCTTTGTCACTGAAGCTCCTGCCAAATATTCTAGGCAAGCGGCCCTCGTCTCCTCTTTGGGCCAAGGTAGCAATAAATAACAGCAGCTGAGAGTGTTTGGCATTTTATACATGACCATTACAATAATGAGATGTCAACAGATTAATTATCACAGGTACTACAACCCCTGTCTGCAAGCCATTGCTTCTACTATACTTGGTATCTGTCATTCTGCACATGTTTTCTTTATTTTTGGCAGTTGGATCTATTTTTGGTTCTCTAACCAAAGAGTACCTTATTGCATAATGTTTTGATGAGGTACAACAGCAGCTGTCTGTATATATCAGGTGATAGACTGGAGTTTGACAGTTATTGTGGATCTTGACTGAACACCAATATGATCTTAATTGAACACTAAAAAAAAACAGTTTGAGCTACACTTTCAATCGCATAACACTTAATCATCATTGAAGAAATTCATTATTATAAGGCAACAATAATTGTAAATTATTGTAAATTGTAATAATAAACTCAACTATTTCATACACAGGTGACAGTCATTTCTGCGCCCTTTCACTGAAACAGGCCATTGAAAGTTATAGTCCAAACACTGGAATTCTTGTCATTGTTCCGCATTTATGAAAGGCCTAATTTGTTGCCAGATCACAAATGCAGCCGATTTGGGAACGCTTTCACCGATGGGTGGCTGTGAAAAAATAATGTCGTCAAACCAGGAGGCTGTCAACTGAAGGCACATGGCCCACTGGAGATATAATGACATCAAGGAGTGCAATGAAAGCGGGCTTTTTAAACAGGCCGGTGCAGGCTTACACTTGGTACACAGGTCAGCTTCAGTGCGCTCATCTGAACGTAACTCAGGTTGACACAATTTGACCTCGGCTGATACCCCTCTCTGCTGGCTTTTTGTTTTCACGTTCACTCCTGGGAATTGCATTTAATACTATCCCTACAGACTCTATAAAAAAATTCTAGTCTTCTAAGCTCTCATTTCTCAACATTTGCTTTTCTATTATTTCTCCGAACTCCTCGTCCTTTCAGAAATGGCCCTTTGTAGGCCTTTGCTGAGGTTGGGGGTCTGACAGAATTGTTTCTCTCGGCCCGGCCTTCAAAGGAAAAGCCTTTTTTAAAGGCTTGAATGAAGAGGCTATTGTTGTTAATTTAACTTAGATGTTTTGAAACATTTAAAAACTGTATCTTATTAAATAATTTAAAGTTGATTTGTAATACGCTGGGCTGCAATTTTGCCACTTTTACCGAACTCCAAATGTCAGTAAACTTTCCATGAGGCGGGTTAAATGATAAGCCCCACTCATTGGTCTTTAGAAGCTGTGATTCCAAAGATTTCACAGTCAAATGAACAGCAAAAGATTAATATGTTTAATGCTGCTCGGCACAAAGGTAGTCTAATCTTTGCTTTCTTCTGTGGCTTTAACCTCAGCGCCAAGCAGTGGAGTGGAGTGTCTTAAACAACTGTTTTAAATAAAGCGCCGTCACCTGCTCGTCACACAGGTGTCCTCTCAGTTTCTCCTCGTAGTTTTGCTTCATAGTTTGTTTAAAATTTAGATTGGAGCTTGTAGAGAAGTTTGGTTTGAGGCTCAGATAGCATCAGACTTGTGTTTGTTCTCAGTACAGCCATAAATCAACTGATATATTTCCATTATGGTTAATTGTAGGTTGCTTTATTGAGTCTGTTTCTAATTTCAGAGTATCTTTTTGTTTCTTTAGTAACAGGATACTTAAATCATAGCATATGTGAATTATCTCCAAATGTTAGACTTAAACCAAATTAAGCATTTTGTTCCAAGCGTTCTGTATACGCTCCAAATTGTCTAGACTATTTGAATTGTAAGCTTTTAATTTGGTCATCAAAGCAACTTCGTAATGAAGAGCACACACTAAAGCGTTTACACTGGCAAGTTTTTGTAGGCCGCCAAACACAACGATCCAGCACCCCAGTGGCCTGGCAGGGCTTCCCGTGTTGTTGGGCACAAAGTGCACATTTTTGAAAACCCATTTGAATTCTTTAAGGAAGAATCTGAAAAAAACGTCCATCATTTAGATGTAGCAGGTGGATGATTGTGCATGGTTGACCGATCGGAAATAAAAAGATGCCCGAAAGAGCATTCAAGATGGGAAAGGCGATGTTCCTCATTTCCCAATTAGCGTTTGGATTCTGCTTCCTCGTGCAGCATCCCACATTGACGCAACAAACCAACAAATAAGTTGAGTTAAGCCACAGAACCTTCTGTATCTTTTCAGAGGAAACGGTTCTTTATTGGGGGGCCAATGCAGCCTGTGTTTATTTTCTAACAGTGAATGGGTGTGAGGTGTGAAGCTTTGAATACTGTGAGGTCAACCCGCCATGATGCTGTAAATACTAACAGGACCAGTTGGTAATGAGCGAGGCCGCGGCCCAGCTCTCTATTCAACCATTTAACCAAAGAAACTGGACAGAGAACAGTGTTGTTCCTTAACAAAGATACACAGAAAAAGAGATATATTTACAAAAGACAAAATGAGAAAGTAATTATCATTGATCTCACTTTAATCTTGTCTGTAACTTCAGCTGCTGGGATTTTATAAGTAGTTTTCAATAAAGTGACCAAGACAAGCAGATAACCCCATCAAGATACATTAATACATAATTAAATAATATTTGAATTGTTCACAGCTGGCACATTACATTTTTCTATAATAAAAGCCTGCGGTTTAATTGGATGTGATATATTATCACATCAAGAATGTGATGTGAAAAATGTGTCAGTGTTTGTTCAATAATAAGGCATTAAATGAAAATAAATCATCATGTATAATAGGCTTGTTGCAAATGGTAACTGACAACACTTATTTTACGTTATTTTTAAGTCAATATTTATATAAGGATAGCTATGTCAGTGGGTTTGTGGACTCGATGATTTTCACCCTTAAACTTAAATTTATGGCTACTGTAGCAAAGCTATGGCTGCACGATATGAGGAAAATATGCGATATGCGCTAACGTTGTTGACTATCACAATAACGATATTACTTGCGATAAATAAACAGATATTAAAATGTACTTAATTCTGCCTATCTGATCATCAAAAAATCTCCGAGTGCAAAATCTCAGTCTTTCGCCATGTGCTTATCACGCAAGTTGACATCACGATGAGGATAAAAAATCTATATATTCATATTTATTATACGTTATGTCATCACCACATCTTTAATGAGATGTTGCAGATAAGTTTACCTGATATATTTTCTATAGCCACCTACAACAAGGCCACCAAAAAACTTGCATGGTCAAAGCCACTGTGTCCTGTATATGGCAATGGACTGAACAAAACATCAATCAATCAATCAAACAAATTTTACTTGTATTGCATCTTTCAAACAAATTAGAGCAATTCAAAGTGCTTTACAGGTGACTGACAAGCTGATAAGGCGGTATGAAAATGAACAGTAAATAAATTAAATGATAGATATAAGACGCTAAAAATAGATAAATGGCAATAAAAAATATTTAAAACAAGAATATAATAAAATGACTTATAGCTAATTTCAGATCCTTGGGCAGTCTGCTCTTCCGGCTTGGAGCATAAAAAGTAAAAGCTGCCTCACCTAAAAGTGTTTGTCCTGCTCTTTGCAACACCAAACAGACTTTGTGTCCTAGTTTATATATTGCAAGTCAGAGAATTAATTACAATTGAATATAATTTTAAAAAATCAATATGAAAACTGAATGAAGACATGCAACCATGGATCCCTCTGTTCCTGGTCAGGGTCCTCATTACTATGATGACTGTGTATGAGAGAAAGGTGAGAGCAAAAAGGGGCAACAACATGATTGTTCTTTATTTCTTTATAACAGCAGCCTATTTGAGCATCAACACAAGGAATAATGGAATTCAGCAGCTTTGCCTGACTTGTGACCTTTTGTCTCTAATGTTAATCCCCCAATTTTTTTCTCTCTCTACCTTTCCTGCCTCTCAAAACTGTAAACTATCCATGACTCAAAGTGAATTTAAGACGACTTTCTGGGATATGACAGAAGATAGTGAATGAACGTCTTGTTTGGGTGAGAGGAAACAGTCGTGGGTGGAGCGTTGATGTTGAAGCACTTGAGCTTTCATTTTGATGTGACAAAACCGCAGGCAGCCTGTGGAGATCTGCAGGACTGATGTTAAATGAAGTGTGAGGCTCATTATGTACAAATACCTTCATATGCTAATGAAGCATTCGTCTTGATTTTATCTGGGTTTTAAAAAAAAGCAGATATAGGTTATTTAGCTGCAGGTATGCTTCATTACTAGGTATTTAAAGAAACTTAAAGCTGTGTTGAACAGCTGAACCTCTCAGAGACCTCAGATGGTCATGCAGACAACAGGATTTAACCAGGACGACATGCAGCTTAGTCTTGTCAAAACAGAGCTTAACATAACGAGTACACATTGACAAAGGAGATTTAAATATAAAACCAGACTTGTAAATAACCAAAAGCTTATTCTGAGAAAGTTTGCTAGAATTCATCTTTTTTGACATGCTACAGTGCAATGGGTTTGACAAAACACTGCATCGCTTTGTGTTACTCCAACATTGTAATAACAGATGTGAAGTGCAGTCAAAAACAACTCAGGCAGTAGTCTTGGAGGATCCAAACAGTGTATCAGTTTGGAGTTAGTCTGTTAAACTATTAAGCAAATGACGGCACTTTCTATCAGTAATCAGGTTTGTCACTGAGTAACTGCAGTTGCACTATTTGCCCATCGGATGTCACTATATAGATGATTATCTTAAAACATCTCTTCTGTCTGGCAAGTTCATGTAGTGCTGATCAAACTTGGTAGTTTCTCACCAAGTCAATTCATACCTTTTTTACAATACATACAACAAGTGAGAAACTTATTCACATTTACATATTTACATGTACAATGCTTTATGGCACAATCTGGTCTTAACTCTGATTCAATTTAGAAATAAATAGCACTTCGGTGAAATAATCAAAAATAACTTCTCCTGTATCACTAAGCACCATATTGTATTAGTGGCACTTTTAAAATAATGATGTTATATTCTTCGAAACTGTTTTTTTCTACACAACTGATCATCCATCAAAGTGCAGGGAAATAACCAGGGAAAGAGATGTTACATAACAGACCATGTAGCTTTTGTACAAGTTCACTGATATGTTGAAAACATAACAAGTAGTTACATCCAACACCACTAAACCCACAGTTATATCGGTCCCTGATAATACACCTTTCTGTCAAAATAAAGAACATAATGAGAACAGCAAATAGCCCTTGCCCTAATTGCATCTTTCATCCGAGACCCCTTTGTTGATTTAGCAAGAAAACAGCCGAGGAAATCAACAAATTCCTGAGAATATGAAACTTAAACTGAAGGATACTGAACCTTCTGTTTAATGGTTTTCACTTGTGTGAGTGGACATAAAGCTGGTACTGTAGATAAATGATGCTATTATTACAATAGAAAGTGATTTTATTTAGTCATTCTAAAAAAGTGGGCTGATGACACCGTATGAGGTTTTGTGAAAAAGTCGTGCAGATAAGGGACAAATTTCTTCAAGAAAATAAAGTGCAGGCTGTTGATATCCAAACTGTATTGATAGACGCACCCGACCAGGTTAATACTACCATCTTGATAGTTTAGTTGACCACCTGCATATGTCATATGCTGCCTACTTTCTGCCGCTAAGATGATGCATTGTAGGGTGCAGTAAAATAACAACATGTCATTCATATGTCTGAAAAAACATATCAAATGATGCCATGATTGCAGAGTTGTGTGGAAATCTTAAATATTTGTGCTAAAATCTCACCTCGTCCGCTCCTTCGTTACACAGAGATTTAATGAAAAGAAAAAATAATAACTTTCTCCTCTGATATTGTTTTAGCAGACACTGTAACCTTTAAATACCTATAGCTGTTTTTAATCCAAATAAAATCAATTCTAATGCTTCATTACTGGGTATTTTTTGCAGAATGATCCTCATGCTGCTGCTGTTAATTTTTTTATTAACGCAATTACCGGGCTCTTAGTGGACGGGGTCAGAGAGGTCTAATTACCCTGCGTCATGCTGGTAAATAGTTGGAGGTGTCTCTGAGCAGGTGGCCCTGGAGGTAAGAGGGAGACATGGGGCATACCGAGGCGGGCAATTACTGGATGAATTTCACTTTAATAAATGTTGAGCTACATTTGGAAATTCAGATAACAGAGCTTTCTGCCTAATGGGTGCTGCACTGAGGCCACTTGAGCAAGAAAATGATCTGAAAGAGGGTTTAATTAACACAAGCTACATGATCCAGGGAGCGCGTGACAGAATGCTAAAGTGAGGGGGAGAGCGCACAGCACAGGGATAATATGAAAATTAGTGAGGAGGAGGAGGGTGAGATGGGGAGGGAAGGGGGGTCGGGGTGCCAACTTTTATCTCACAGGTTTAAAGTCTGTTTTTACACATCACTACACATGCAGGAGCGTCTGTGTCACAAACATCATCATGAAGCCAGCTAGAACCAGAATGTAATTTGATAATACCAAAATGCATATTTATTAGGGCTGTCAACCGATTAAAATATTTAATAGAGATGAATGGCATGATTGCCGATAGTTAATCGCAAATTAATCACACTTTTTTTATCTGTTCAAAATGTACCTTAAAGGCAGATTTGTCAAGTATTTAATACTCTTTTCAACATGGGAGTGGGCAAATATGCTTGCTTTATGCAAATGTGTGTATATATTTATTATTGGAAATCAATTAACAACACAAAACAATAACAAATATTGTCCAAAAACCTCACAGGTACTGCATTTAGCATAAAACAATATGCTTAAATCACAACATGGCAAACTCAAGCCCAACAAGCCCGCAACAACCTATAATCGCAAATTGTGTTTATGCGTTAAAGAAATTAGTGGCGTTAAAAGGAATTTGCATTAACGTGTTATTATCGCGTTATTATCGCGTCATTATTGCGTCATTTTCGCGTCATTATCGCATTATTATCGCGTTAACTTTGACAGCCTACAATATTTGACTTGATGATGAAGTGAAATCAAATCAAAATCCTTTTTATTCCCCTTCAAAACAGCTCAGGAGCCACTGATGAAATTTGATTCTGATTTATTTCAGAACTTTAGAGAAATGCAAATTATGAACAAAAACTGCCGAATTTCTCTGGTCTGATGATCAGACTGGATTACCAATTTGTTTCACGTCATCAGTCAGACTTTATGTTCAATCTTGTAGATGCCATTTCCAGCCAACATGGTAGGAGAAGCTGTAGGAGAAGCTAACTAAAGTTTTTTTTTTTTTCGGAAATCGAAGAAATATGCATATTTAAGTATTATTATATTATTATAAGTATATTAATTGTTACTGCTGTAAGTCAACTAACAACCGCTAGTACAGTTGTGTGGACCGTTTTTTGTGGTCATTTTCCTGTCGCATTTTTTTTTTATCTGCACAGAAAGATTCCCATTTTTGATCCCCCCCTACAATGCTCTGATTGGCTCAGTTGCTTTTGCAATCAAGGAAATGAGCACAACACCATCAAAATTAGTGGAATCCGGAAAGGAATCTGGGAATGTTCCTGCAAATAACTCACTTTCAATGAGAAGGCCAAAGATCGAGATTAAAGGAAACATTTAAACTAGGGCTTTCAAAGTTAACGCGATAATAACGCGATAATAACGCAAATTCGTTTTCACGCCACTAATTTCTTTAACGCATTAACGCAATTTGAGTGTTTTTTAGGTTGTAGCGGGCTCAATTTTTTAGCTGGAGTGAAAATACAAACAAGGCTCCAAACTTACACTAAATAAAAGTATATTTGTCCACTCCCATGTTGATAAGAATATTAAATACTTGACAAATCTCCCTTTAAGGTACATTTTGAACAGATAAAAAATGTGCAATTAATTTGCAATAATCACGATTAAATATTTCAATCGATTGACAGCCCTAATTTAAACATATTGTTCAAAAGTAAGTGTTCAGCCACCATGCGCTGCATTTTTTAAGTCTGTGGATCACAACTGGAGGGATGGACAAAATATATTCCCCTCATTTGGTGTTTTAATGATGATGGTGGAGAGTTACTAACACATTGGGCTAAAATCTTCCATAGGTGTTCAGTTGGGTTGAGATCTGGAGACTGTGAAGGCTATAGCATCTGATTCACATAATTTCCATACTCATTAAACCATTTCATGACCCCTTGTTCCCTGTGTGGAAGCGTCTGCATTCGTTATGTTTCTCCACTCAATTATTCAGGTCTTTCCTTTAATTTGTCCCTCTCTCTGTGTTTTTTCTGTGGTGTCCAAAAAGTTGTGCAGTTTTGACGTGGTGACAGGGGAATCCGTCGTAGAGTTTCTTGACTTTTTACCATGCAGTTGAAGTTATTGCAAATGGCCAAAGCATTGCTGCAACCTGATTATTGAGCTGTTAAATGAGTCTTGTAGTTTCCAGCTTTCTGATGTTGCACAACACTTTTAAGTGGTACCCACTGTTGAACCCCCACCCCCACCCCCAAAACTCAGCAGGGTTATACAGTAAGCACTCTCAGCTATTTATAGCTGCTGGTTAGATGAGGTGTTGTTTTAAGGGGAAATCTGGAAGAATGCATATGTACATGATCATAATCACATGTTAGAACAGTTGCACATAATTCAGTGTTGCACCTGCATTACGTGTCGCTGAAAGGACTGTGTTTTGGCCTGCAGCTCCTGTCACTTTCTATGTTTTTAGTGTTACTGCACAAGCTGCACTAAAGCTGCACCGTATAGGTCCGTCTGTGTTATGTGTATGGAGGACGTGGGGTTTTGTTTTTGTTTAAACAGTGTATATGTGTGGTTTTGTGCATGTAAGGTCCTCATGGTTTTACACACCACGGTCTACCTCCACTCTCCACTGGAGCTAAAAGCCCCGAAACAGAACAGTAATTGCCCAATTAGGGCCCTCGCTCTGTGGGCCGCAGAGCACTATGCGCCTCCACATGCTCACAGAGTCAGATAATTGAGCTGAAAGCAAATGAACGGATGGCAGACAAACAAGCTACTAGAAAATAATTACCTGGAGTGTTTCTTTTCAGTACCTGTACAGCGAATTTCATTATTGTCAATAGCCTCTAAAGCTGCTCGAAACGGTGGTATTTGTCATTTTCATAGAGACTTGATAATGACATTAATTTGTCTTAATGGGTTGGTTCTATTGTTAAAAATAGTAAAATGAGCAGAAATTGTCTTTCCTCAGCAGGTAGAGAGGACTTCACCACACTCCCGTCAGGCATGAGGAGATAATTTGGTGTGCTTGTCAAATTTCCAATAATTTGTTATATGGAACATGAGTAATGCTAATACCATTAATGTCCATTTTCCTCTAAATTCATTACTGCCCTTTTTCCCTTTTATGTTTTTAATGCCTCTGCCATTTTTCCGTGCTTCAAGAGGTTATACCGGGACTGATTAAAAACATGCACATTTAGACTTTTGCCTTATTCACACACACACACACACACACACACACACACACACACACACACACACACACACACAAAAACAAATGCACATTATTTATAACATCTGTAAGATATGCCTGCCGTCAGTCCTCCTCCTAAACTGCTGAAGTGTCTGTTAAACCCGAAATATCATTTCAGTTGTTTATAAAAAGGTTATATTCAATCAGTAATTCAGACAATATCAGCTTTAAATGACAAAATTGTAAATCTATAAAAATCAGTTTTATCATTACTATGATTGTCACCAAGAGGATGAATTTCTTTTGTTCATGAATTTGATTTTGTGTTCAATACAGTAGCCTTTCAACGTAAACCTGAGAAATCACATACTGTACACGCAATTACTTTTCTAATATTAATATTCCTCTATAACTACAGCTGGTTGCATCCGAATAATAATCAGATATTTTTAATTTATTTTATTTAATGATTTAATGATATAATTTTGAAAGATGAAGCTATATTTTTTCAAATAAATATGTAACTATTTAAATGTTCACAACCCCTAACCTTGCGGAGATGAAATGTAGGATAATCTCGCAAGATAAAACATTTATTAAAAATAATGAAAAATTATACATTTTATAAATTATAAACTATTTAAATCTATTTGTATTTTTTCTGATTATTCAGTTTGTTTTTTTAATTTTTCGCCTGAAAGAACACGGTCACTGAAAATATTTAATAGAAGGCCAAGGATTAATTATCCACATAGTAATAAAGGATATTTAATTTAATAATGTAAAATTTGTATTTATCTTTATTTAAAACTGGTAAAAACACACTAACAGCAAAGTCTATTTAAGGTTAAACATATAAAAAAAAATACAATGTACATTTATAAAATGTTATTATTATAAAAATCATCAGAATAATTCCAGCAAAGATTGTAAAACAAATGTAAGAACAAGTGAATATTTCAAAAGCTGTTGAAGGAAACAAATCAAAATTTAAAAAAAATTCAATTTAATTTAAGTAGACATTTAAAAAAGATGAAAAAATAGAATCTGGTAAATCCTGATTATATTTTTAGACATTCAAATGTATTAAAATACTGCCAAAATTTAAATGAAACCACAAAGCGAAGTATTGAAAGTTTAGAGGAGAGAGCCACCGTTATAGCCGGAGGCAACAGAGGCAGCTGCTGGGAGGCGATACTAAATCTGCCTCTGTTGATGGCTCCCTGCCTCCATGTGACCCTCCGACATCACTGTGACAAAACAACACCAAATATCCTGAACTTGTGCACACAGTTAACGTCCTCTGCGCCTGAAGCGGAGACGGCAAGATGAGCAATTTCTCATCGCTTTCCTCCGTCGTACCTCCAACCGTCAGCAAAGTGTTGTGAAGTGGGAGCAAGAGGAGAATGACAGCACAATAAAAACTAATATGAGTCCATTGTGCAGATGTAATTTAATGCTGCAGCGTGCTTTCAACACCAATGAAAGAAAAGATGTGGACTCAACAAAGCAGTCACAAGTTAAAATGCTGAACTGTAATTGAGCTCCTATTGACGCCAGGACGTAATGCAACATGTAGCAGCTTTATTCTTAAATATGTTATTCGAGGAAATAAAATAATGCACCAAAGAGGATTATTGAAAACTGTAAATATGGGATTAATCTCATGAATCCTAGAATTTCTTAAAACCAGAGAATGTGAATTTTTGTATTAGGGAGTTTTGATAGAAAATGTTTTTTCCTCAGCATTCATACGCTTAAACTGAGGATTTAAATACATTTTATTGTGGCTACAGTCAAAAAATACAAAAAATAGAACAATAAAAAAAAAATGCTTATCTTATTTGTCATATTAGCTATCCCTCCTGCCACTGATTTTACATTTCTGGACAGGATTAAAAAATCTTTCTCTAAATGTTATCTCTAAGAAAACCTTTAATAAATGGCCAACAAATAGTGAGGAACTTACATTAAATTGTTCTCAATATTATAGGTGACACTGCTCAGTGTGTAGTGTTCGTGGTTGGGATGTTTACAGCCTGCAGAGGGGCACTGGTAAAAAAACAATGAGATACTAATGAAAGTTATTTACAGTATTGGTCTATAATGTGCTCAGTGTACAGTAAGAATGTTGTGCTGTCTTATTAGAAAATGGGGCAAAAAATATATTAGTTTTTTGTTTTGTATTTGAAATTGACACACACCATTTAAACAAAATAAATGTGATGGTAAAATGTTGAAATACTACAAAGTTTATATAATTAATACAATTAATATAATTCTCCAGTGAAAAATATCATATTATGTTAGTTGTCGTTCTGGTTGTTAATTTCTTCCATTCGAAACAGACAACGAAAAATCAGTATACAGGGCTTTTCAATTGCAAAATGATAAAACCAAATAATAGATTCATCTGATAAACTAGATTTTATAATTGTTCAAATTAATATAAATTAATTGTTTCAAATGGAAATCTTTCCTCATAACCTTTCATGAATAATTATGTACAATTAAGTCCTTAGCATGAAACTCAGAGAGCATGAAGTTTTCCAATAAGGTTACAGCTTTCAATATAATTATAATCAGATGAGAAACAAAACTTGTATGTGATTATGCAGTACTTTGAAGTTATATCATCAAAAATGTATTTATATGGACATTTTGCCAACTTTTATGACAACAGTCTTTACATTCAACGTCAAACTCCATTCACCTCATAACATGACAGAGAAGAGAACCATTATGATGATATCTTTATTAATCTGTGTTTGACCTGCAGGCCATATCTCTAGAACACACAAGGGTGTGGTTTATGGACATATAAGGCAATATGGGGCTGGCTTCTCCATCATGATCATATCCTGCCTGTGCAGGTTATCCATTAATTTAACATATAACATAAAGTTTGCCCCTGACTGTAAAAATGTACCCCATCACCCCTGACACCAAATGGCTTTTTCTCATTTTGTCTCGAACAAGGCTTTCTTGCTCGTTGTGTTTATGTTTTTCACCTGCAGTCGCTCCCATGACTTTTTTTATATACAAAAACGTAAGTTACAACTACAGGTGTGTTTTAGCTGCCTACACCTTTGTATGAAAGGACTGGAATAATGAAAACCTTTTCATCCGAACTCATCCTGTACTGATGCTTTGTCACACCCCTCTGCGTCACTTTTGGGTCACAGTAAACACATGCTCAATGTTGTGAATTAAACAAAAACACTTGCTTAGGTTTAGGCAACAAAACCACTTAGGTTTAGGAAAAAACAATATGGTTGGGCTTAAAATTACTATGTTTGTAAAGTGAAAAAGTGTCTTGAGGTTGTGGACACGGGACATGAACGAACAGCTGATTGTAACGTGAAAGTGAAACTTAACGCAAGGGACATGAACAGCGGTCTTCTGGCCTTGTGTTGTTGGGCTCATCCACCTCTCCTCCCGCCTGACCTGTGTGTGTTTTTCGCGCTTTAAACTACGTCACCACAGTCACCACAGGATGGGTTTACATTGTAGTTAATTGAAAGCCTGGAGCATTTCAAATTATTTGATTCTTGATGATGATGTACTAATTCTCACCAAACACTTGAGGACTTTAAAGTTTCTTTTTTATTATTGAATTGTGTGTTGTTAGACATCTTGCAGAGACGAGACGGACCTTACTTTTTGCTCTTATCATCGTTACCAATCATTCACTCTTGTTTCAAATGACAGATTGAGATTGTAGGACTTTCATTTCTTTCAGCTCAGCTGGATTTGAGGCCTTCATTATATTGTATTAACTACACAAGATGAGTTTATAATATTCTGTCCCCCTGCTGTATGTTTTATTGCTGGTGGACTGAACATTAGAAACACCTTTCAATACTAATGACTTCAAAAATAAGTATTAAGGTGATCCAGGCCTAATAAACTGGTAAGTCAGTGTAGTAATATTGTTTTATTGCAACTGCTGGAGTGGTGCTGGCTGATCTCACCGGTCTATTTAGATGAAAGTAGATGGCAGCATTTTTCGGAGTGACGTACCTCTCAAAGCCAATCAGATGGCCGGATACACAGTCCAAAACATTTGCAGAAATCAGAGCAGTCAAACACCGTCTTCAGAGGCAGATTATTATTTCATTTTAAACATGGAGACACAAGAAAATTGTCTGCAAATCTGTCTGTTAGTTTATTGTATAAATTACATTTCAAAATCTGTACGGTAAGATAAATTTTTTTTGCTATTAAAAAGCATAATTAATTAGGTAAATGATAGATATGCTAATATGTTATTCTAATTAATGAAAAGTGATCCAAAATCATCATATTGTCTACAATACAATATTTCAAGTTCAGTAACAGGATTTATTTGTCTGTGATCTCTAATATCATGACATCTACATTTCCCACTCTAAATCATTTTTTATGTTTTTGAAGTAGTTTAATTTTTTTTAATTTCATGTTTATTTGATAAGGACAAATACATTTACATAGAGTATTGCACAGCAATTTTCTAATGCAATGTATCACAGCATTTATAGCTATTGCTAATTTCCAATGCCCGTCCCTAGAAGGGCCTTTAAAATAACAAATATAAAACACCCATCTACCCTCTGGCCATGTAAACATTTGCAGATAAGATCTGCAAATGCAAATGCAATGTAGGTGTCAAAACTTAGTATGTTCAGGTTTTCCAGGATGTGACAGTGGTGTGATCTTATTGGCCTTTTGTCCAATATTTTTTTGCTCGATTGTATAACCTCTCTAGGGGTTTAGTCACCGATAAACCTGATAAACCAGACAGTCTCTGATTAGTCTAAATGTATCCAGGTTGATCTTTACAGTTCTACTATTGTTGTTTATCAAGTTTCAGGTGAGGGTCCAATGTTATAACTAGATATTTGACCTCAGAAACTTGATTGATTGACTAACTGTTGATCTTAACATCTAGTTCAGTTGATGTGGGCCGTCTTCCGGAGGAAAAACATATTATATATATTAAGTGTAGTTAAAAGCATACTCATTATCCAAGTACCATAACCAAATCTATCCATCCATCCATCCATCTTCAACCGCTTATCCGGGATCGGGTCGCGGGGGCAACAGCTCCAGCAGGGGACCCCAAACTTCCCTTTCCCGGGCCACATTAACCAGCTCTGACTGGGGGATCCCGAGGCGTTCCCAGGCCAGAGTAGAGATATAATCTCTCCATCTAGTCCTGGGTCTTCCCCGTGGTCTCCTCCCAGCTGGTCGTGCCTGGAACACCTCCCAAGGGAGGCGCCCAGGAGGCATCCGTGCTAGATGCCCGAACCACCTCAACTGGCTCCTTTCGACGCAAAGGAGCAAGGACTCTACTCCGAGTCCCTCACGGATGACTGAGCTTCTTACCCTATCTCTAAGGGAGACGCCAGCCACCCTCCTGAGGAAACCCATTTCGGCCGCTTGCACCCGCGACCTCGTTCTTTCGGTCATGACCCAACCCTCATGACCATAGGTGAGAGTAGGAACGAAGATTGAACGGTAGATCGAGAGCTTTGCCTTCCGGCTCAGCTCTCTTTTCGTCACAATGGTGCGGTAAAGCGAATGCAATACCGCCCCTGCTGCTCCGATTCTCCGACCAATCTCACGTTCCATCGTCCCCTCACTCGCGAACAAGACCCCGAGATACTTAAACTCCTTCACTTGGGGTAAGGACTCATTCCCTACCCGGAGTAGGCAAACCACCGGTTTCCTGCTGAGAACCATGGCCTCAGATTTAGAGGTGCTGATTCTCATCCCGACTGCGTCACACTCGGCTGCGAACCGATCCAGTGAGTGCTGGAGGTCGCAGACCGATGATGCCAACAGGACCACATCATCTGCAAAAAGCAGCGATGAGATCCTCAGCACACCGATCTGCAAACCCTCCTCCACCCGACTACGCCTCGATATCCTGTCCATGAATATCACGAACAGGATTGGTGACAAAGCGCAGCCCTGGCGGAGGCCAACCCCCACCGGAAACGAGTCCGACTTATTGCCGAGGATCCGAACACAGCTCTCGCTTTGGGCGTACAGGGATTGGATGGCCCTGAGAAGTGCCCCCCTCACCCCGTACTCCCGCAGCACCCCCCACAGTATCTCCCGGGGGACCCGGTCATATGCCTTCTCCAAGTCCACAAAACACATGTAGACTGGATGGGCATACTCCCAGGCCCCCTCCAGGATCCTTGCGAGAGTGAAAAGCTGGTCCGTTGTTCCACGGCCAGGACGGAATCCGCATTGTTCCTCTTCGATCTGAGGTTCGACTATCGGCCGAACCCTCCTTTCCAGCACCTTGGAGTAGACTTTACCAGGGAGGCTGAGCAGTGTGATACCCCTGTAATTGGCACACACTCTCTGGTCCCCCTTTTTGAAAAGGGGAACCACCACCCCGGTCTGCCACTCCTTAGGCACTGTCACCGACTTCCACGCGGTGTTGAAGAGACGTGTCATCCAAGACAGCCCCTCCCCACCCAGAGCCTTCAGCATTTCTGGGCGGATCTCATCAACCCCCGGGGCTTTGCCACTGTGGAGTTGTTTGACTACCTCAGTGACTTCCACCAGGGTAATTGATGATGGTCCCCCATCAGCTTCCAGCTCTGCCTCTACCATAGAGGGCGTATTGGTCGGATTCAGAAGTTCCTCAAAGTGCTCCTTCCACCGCCCGATTACCTCCTCAGTTGAGGTCAACAGTGTCCCATCCTTACTGTACACAGCTTGGATGGTTCCCCGTTTCCCCCTCCTAAGGTGCCGGATGGTTTTCCAGAAGCACTTTGGTGCCGACCGAAAGTCCTTCTCCATGGCTGCTCCGAACTCCTCCCACACCCGCTGCTTTGCCTCCGTCACGGCAGTGGCTGCTGCTCTTCGGGCCCGTCGGTACCCTGCAACTGCCTCCGGAGACCTCCGAGATAACATATCCCGGAAGGCCTCCTTCTTCAGTCGGACGGCTTCCCTGACCACCGGTGTCCACCACGGTGTTCGAGGATTGCCGCCCCTTGAGGCACCTAAGACCTTAAAACCACAGCTCACCGCCGCAGCTTCAGCAATGGAAGCTTTGAACATCGTCCACTCGGGTTCAATGCCCCCAACCTCCACAGGGATGCCAGAAAAGCTCCGCCGGAGGTGTGAGTTGAAGATCTCTCGGACAGGGGCCTCCTCCAGACGTTCCCAGTTCACCCTCACTACGCGTTTGGGCTTACCAGGTCTGTCCAGAGTCTTCCCCCACCCTCTGACCCAACTCACCACCAGATGGTGATCAGATAACCAAATCTAAACCAGATCAATTTTATTTTACCACAATGGGTTGCTTACAATTACTGCTCTCAGTATTGACATTCCTGCATGTCCACACATAAAGCTGAGAGTAAAATGTGTTAATATTCGTCTGAGTGATACTTGTGCCTGTATTTAGGTGTGTATGAGTCTTTTTAGATTGTGTAAAATGTCATAAAGTGCTGTAAGTGCCAGAGGATCGTTGTTTGGCATGATGACTGAGCTGATGATTCATTTGCGAGGCCTGACTCCTGTTTGGAGCTTCTTATGTAACACTCTGTTGAATAATACTTTTTAAATAGAGACACTCTCGCTTTCCACAAGACCACCGGTGGGAAATGATGTCTGAGTGTGAGGTATCTTGGGAAGGTAATCTGCAAGGGAAACATTAGGAGAATAATGGGAATGTGAGGGATACAAAATACAGTATATATGACATATATTGGATACAGGTTTCTTCCAAAGATTTGATCTCTTCAGCTTTTAAAGTGAATGGCAGTGAATACATATGCCATGA
This sequence comes from Sebastes fasciatus, assembly GCF_043250625.1. Taxonomy (NCBI): domain Eukaryota; kingdom Metazoa; phylum Chordata; class Actinopteri; order Perciformes; family Sebastidae; genus Sebastes; species Sebastes fasciatus. Next base: position 18,633,031 of record NC_133810.1, on the reverse strand, counting down.
TAAATGGATTGTAATGTATAAAGCAACATTGGAAATATTTGAATACTGTCAGGTGTTTCTCAGGATGTGCAATGTTAAACAGAAGGTTCAAAGAAATCCTTCGAAACTTTGTTTGCTGGTATTTTCTTCAGTTAGCTATTCTGATGCATTTTATTACACTGCAGTCTGGGTGATGTGATTCATTCAGATGACCTGGGGGCAGTGGTGGAAAGTACTTTTACTTAAGTAGTGTACTTCAGTACAATTTTGAGGTACTTAGACTATCCAACAGTATATAAAGTAGGTCAAATGTGCTCCACCTCCACCAGCTGTAACATTAAAATGCTGCTTATGTGTTAAAGAATCAGTAATAATATCGCAATAATATGATATATATAATAATACAACTATGTGAAAGGGACCATTCAGCCCAACAAGTACTTTTACTTTAATACTCGCTTTTAATTCTTTTGTACTTTTACTTAGATGAAATCTTGAATTGGACTTTTACTTGTAACAGAGTATTTTCACAGCAGTATTGCTACTTTTAATTAAGTGAAACTACTTATTTCACTGTTGCCTGTGGATGAGTTTAAAAAATAAATCAACAGAGTATTAAACCAGCGCATTTAGACTATAGTGGAAACTGGAGGGTAATGAGAGTAGATATGGAAATAATTCAGTATTCTGTAGTCATGTCAAATGATATGATCTTAGTCAAATCAATAATTTCAAGTCAATGACTCTTAGCAAGCAGTAGTAAAAAATATAATTTTTTTTGCCTTTATTTGAATGGATGTTGTGATTCATGGTAGGCGACTTAAACCCCCCTAGACCACCTGGATGCCCCTGTTATTTTTAGTTTGGTGTCTTGTAATACATAACAGTGGGATATAATTTACATTTTTATCATTTTATATGTGATTTTGGAGACATTTTCCACAACATGATATCCTTATTACCTCCGCCAAGGCCAAAGGCCTTGGAAGGAGGTTTAGTTTTCACCAGCGTTTGTTTGTTTGTTTTTTTGTTTGTTTGTCTGTCTGTCCCTCTGTTAGCAGGATCACTCCAAAAGTTTGTGATGGATTTGAATGACATTTTTTGGAGGGGTGGAGTGTAGCACAATGAACAATCCATTAAATTTTGGTGGCGATCCAGATCATGATCCGTATTCAGGAAGTTTTAATTCTTAAGAATTTAAAATTTTTAAGAATTCCGATCAGCCTGAGCATTAAGACCACAGTGTATAACACATGCGCACTGTAATTGATGACGCGTTGATGACGCGTGACCCCGCCCCCTTCCTTCTGATAGCAGAGAGATACGTGTGTGGGTGTGTGGATGTGTGGCGAGACATCGAGGTGCGGGAGCTGCGGCCGTCCGCGGTGAGAAAGAAAAAAGCGGTATTGACAGGATGAGAGACAACCTAGTGTAACGTTATACAGACATAACAAGGCTGCTGAATGAGAGAGGCATCCACCGATACGTTATACGGAAACACACCATGTTAATATTAAGTCAACCACCTGACGGTACTGCCAGCTGTGAGCATCTGTTGTTAAAGTCACGCACTTTGGCGGAGGTATGCGCTCTCCGAGTGCCATTCTAGTTAACATTGTGATAATGATTTCAGGCATATAGTCAGTCATGACAGTCAAGATTAACAAAACACCAAATGATGAAATCAATAAAGAGTATGCATCGCTGGTAGCTCATGTTGGTTTATGTTTGTTGATTTGTACAGAAGTGAGATTTCACTGTAGGCCATCTTTTACAAAGTTATGTGATCTGCATGTTCACTATACAGTACATGCAGTTTTTAGTCATTGTATGTATTTAGGATTTTTTAATGTTTTCCTTCTCTTATTACTCTTCTAACTTGGTTATTTGATGAGTGTGTATATAAAACAACTCAAATCACTAAACACTGTCCAATGTTCAAGAACTCCATAGCATCCCTGAGATTATGAGACTCAATTGATTAATATAAAAATTTTCCCTGTTTTTACAAAATTGGGTGGCGCCTGGTTGAATTCTGATATTAAAACTAATTGTGTATGATGGCAGAAGCTGAGTGCCAGCACTCTCCTTCCCCTTTTACAACAATTCAGAGGTTTCTGATCCATAATTTTGAGTTATAAATTATAGATACATATTTTTATATTAATTAATGATTGATTATTAATCTGTTCCATACAATAATGCTACACTCTAAAGATTAGAAAGATTTTAACATTTTGGTTAAAAATGAAATAGATCCAATGTTTTCTGCAGTTTTCTGTTATCTTTCTCTTATTTATTTTTCATTATTTTAATTATTGTTATTGTTATTATTGTTATAATTATTATTATTAATGATAATAATAATAATAGTCGAAGAAGTATTAAATATAAGTATTGTATCTTTTTTACTACTACTACTATTATTACTCGTTCAGGCTAAACCAGTATATCACCCTTGTGCATAAATGGCAATAGAGACCCACTAAGCAACATTAACCAAGTATTTAAATTAAATTTAAAAGACATGGCCAGTGTCTCATTTGAATAATTCATTGATGGTGTATCTCCACCTGCTTCTGCCTCTGTGCCAGTGTCTGAATTTGTGTGACGGAGGGGCTGAATGGTGATGTGTGACACACTCCTGATGAAAAATAACAGCGGCCCTCAGATCTGCACAACGGCTGATGAAGAATCGCTGACTTTTATTGGTGCCGAATAAAAGGATGTGATGAAAGAGTCAAAGGCTGAGGGAGAGAAAGAGGGATTCAGAGGGAGGGGCGGAGGAGTGCAAAACAAGGCCCCATCCATCACACGAGTTGAGAAGACACATTCCAGTGCCCTTAGCAAGAGGATACATTCACTCAAAGTCACAATAGAGGGGGAATCTGGGAGAAGCTGGGAGGGGCACCCATCAATACACAACCTCACCCTTGGGCTCTCTGTGCGCACAAACTCAATGCCCCTTCCAGTCCAATTCAGTACCCTCTACAGGCATGACAAATGTACATTTTGCTGCCGATGAATGCGTTCATACTCAAAACAACAAAACAGGCGAAAAAACAAAATCTCGGCATGGATGCTAATAGTTAAAATTCTTAATTCCCCGTCTCTTCCTCCCTCCCTTTCCCTCCCTCTCTGTCTCTCTCTGTCTGTCTCATTAACCGGAGTTGGAGAAATTTGAGCTGGGGTTGTAGGATATCTCTGTCTGGCAGAGTTAGTGGGGATTTTAGGGTGGAGGGAGCAGGTGATGGCTTTCTGGAGTGCACTCATTTACACTCCTCCCTTTCTCTCGCTGAGCAGCGTGAAGAGGTGGGAGAGATGAGGGGCCGCCTCCTCTCACTCCTGTGAGCTGCACCTGCCAGGGGTGAGAGGATCAATTGTGAACTCTGACCTTGTACCTTCCACAATGCCCAATTATTACCCATACCATGTAATATATACATCATCATACATTAAGGATGGACAAGAAAATTACGTTTCAGACAATAAAACCACACAGCTGTGCAGCTGCAGAATCTATTTTCACAAGTGGAGAGCAGATAGGATGTAATCTAGGAAACATATTAAACTGACTACAACCTACACTGGACAAGATAAACATTGATATAGATATTGCTAACCTGTTGCTGGTATTTGGCAAATGTAAACTTATGTAATTTTTACTTGACTGTTTCACTCCCCATCAGTGTCTAAGTGTGAGTTTTTTTTCAGTGGACTTGTACCATCCACAATTCCCAATTATTACCCATACCATATACATGTATACAAAATGTATAAAAGATGAGACAAAAAAAATATTTTCTGCCATTAAATTCACATAGTTGTGCTACTGCAGAGACACTTTGCACAAGTAGAAAGCAAGGATGTAAACAAGGGCTCAGGCCAGTAGAGAAAGAAATTAAACTGAACAGAACTACACTTTTTTTCCACCATTGACAAGATAAACATTAATCTAGATATAGAGCTCTTTTTTAACAGCTCCAGTTCCAAACGTGAATTTCCCATTCATTTACTCCATTGATGTTTCAGAAAATCCTTATATAAAGAGTTTAAAGCATGGAACCAAGCCAACCAGCTGCGAGTTGAATCGTGACCATAAAACAGTTGACTAGGACCAAAAAAAAACATTGGAAAACGGAAAAAAGGCAAAGGTACAAGTCTGTTTTCATAATTATTTTATGAGCGAAGGAACTACTCATCCCATAAACCATTGCGAATGGCTCCTCGTCGCCTCTGGAGACTCATGATAAACGTTTAAACTAACCACTGTCGCTCTAAATTGAAGAGAGATTCAGCAACTGTATGCCTTATTTCTCGCCTTAAATGTTTTTCAGAAACACATTTCAGTGAACTATTTTCGTAACATAACAGAACGTTTTTAAACGAGCCGCAATGTTGACCCAGTTTGAAATCCGGGAGCAGACCAGGGAGCAGCATGTACGAGTGTGTACGAGCCTACCCTCACTAGCCCTTTGCGGGTGCGGTATACATTTCCGTTGTAACAGCGAGCTCCACCAATCAAAAAAGTTGCTGTTTCACAGCATTACCTACAATTCTAGGATTGTAGGTAATGTAGTACTTCTGCATGACATCGCAAAGTTGATATCATACAGTCTTGTGGCTTCTACAGGAGCATATACCATCGTTTCACAATCCCGTAGCTCGTGGTAAGTCTACCTTGGATGGTTACAACATTATGGCTAATAATCCAATCGCTGATTCAGAATATGAATGGGATTTTCACTTCCAGAACCTCACTGTTGAGCTCTATTGTCTGTACGATAAATAAGAAGCTATCACAAGCAGCCGGTTAGCTTAGCTTAGCACGGAGACTGGCAACAGCTAGCGCAACTCTGCTAAGTAGTCGCTGTTAGTTTGGCATAACCCTCGCTACGTTTTTACAATTCAGTTTTTATACAAATTAAACAGACAACCTGTTAATTAGCTTTTCAGGTACTGTTAAGTGGATATTATTACCTTTGGACAGAGCCAGGCCAGCTGTTTCATGCTGTTTTCAGTCTTTATGCAAAGCAAAGCTAACTGGCTGCTGACTGTAGCTTCATATTTACCGTACAGACATAAAAGTGGTGTCAATCTTCTCATGTAACACTCGGCAATAAGCAAATAAGCACATTTCCCTAAATGTCAAACTATTCCTTTAAAGAGGACCTATTATGCTTTTGTGCTTTAGTGTGTTATATATTTTTTTGTGCATGTAAAAGGTCTGGAAAGTTACAAAGCCCGAAGTCCACCAAAGGGAGCTACTCTCCCCCACAAAATCACTGCTCCTGAACTGCCTGAAACGGCTGTTTTCTCTTCCGTAACGTGGTGATGTCACTAACACATACTACCTGCCTAGCGGCTAGTTTGGCATGCCCTCAAACAAAGCTAGTTAGAGCAGAGCTGGAGCGATGTCCGAAGAGTTTGGTTCAGTTGACCAATCACAACAGCGTAGTCCAGCTGACCAATCAGAGCAGACTGGGCTTTTCTCATACCAGCAGAGCCGGTGTAAATAAAGTGTTTTTTTTAAAGCATGTAAACATGTTCCAGTAGAAACCCAAAATACAAGTATGCACCTGAAAATGAACATAATGGGTCTTCTTTAAAGATAGGGTCGATGATGTTGGAAAGCTAGCATAATTTGAAAGTAGCATCGCCTCAGGAGCTTCGCTTTGAGTTCAGGCTGGTGCACGGCGAGGGTAGAGTATGAGCAGGGAGGCATCTGATTGGTTCTTTCCCATCGCACCGCGAGGCAGTGATTGGTAGATATTTTTACAGGATTACAGCAGCTACAGATGACTGCTCTTTTTCAGAGCTCATAAGTAATGGATCGCTGTCGGGGTGTAAAGACCATTTCAACCAATATAACAAATAGTGTAAACTGGGGAACAATGTTAACCCTGCCTTTTAAGTTTGGACAAAATTTGTAAATTTTCGGGCATTGCCTAAACACTTTACACAGTGATAGGAACCGATTAAATTGACAACACCCTACACTGCTCTTGGACAAGATAAAAATTAATCTAGATACTGATAACCTGTTGCTTGCATTTCCCATCATAATATGTAAACTGCTGTAGTTTTTACTTGACTGCCTCACTCCATATCAGTGCCCAAGTGTTTTTCCCATCATCATTGTGTTCATTATAAAAAGTGTCTCAAAAAGGAGGCCTCTTTATTTTTTGGTGTCATAGCATTGAGCATTTTGCTGGCAGCTCATTCTGTCATTGAACTGGGTACAAATGGGTATTATTCAGAGTGCTGAGGTCCATTTGGGGTTTTTGTCAGGACTTAGAGTAGTGTGAAAGTTGGTGTCAGTGGACCCCTGGCCTAGTCCAGCTGAAAGCCAGTGTGTTAGTTTCTATGGTAATGGAGAAATAGTAACTACCTCCCAGCAGCGTCCCGCCGCGTGTCGCCTCCTGAATAGAGCGCATCTGCAGAAAACTGGGGGACCCTGTGAGATGGGCAGTGACCCGTCATCACACCGACTCACATATATGGTCATATATAGACATTGAATTAGCCTAAACCTCTTTTTCACACTGCTTACGTCATAACTCTTGAGAGAAAGTTGAGACTGAGCCATATATTCCCCGTTTAGTGAAAAGCAGTGTGTGAGACAGAGTAAAAAGCCGTCGCAGAGGTCATTAGGATGAGGGAGGGGGGGAGAGAAGTAAAATGAAACAACCACAAAGTGTGGGGGAAAAAATCAAACAAAAGCTGACTCCAAATCACAATGCCTCCAATAGAAATTTGAGAAGAAAAGTTATGAAAATCATACAGGGTCGGCTCTTACTTATGCAAATGTCCCTAAATTTCTCATTCATTGCCCTGAAAGTGTTGCTCTCACCCAGGAAACAGAGAAGAGTGGGAACAATTTGATATTTGGAAAACGTAGCCTACCTCGTCATTTAATACAAGAACTTTGGAAATTACTCAAAAAAAGAAAATGTACCACAGATTTCCCTACATCATGTGATTGAAGAGTCGACAGAATGACATTGGTTTAGTTTTAAAATGTCAAAATGTTAGGGAAGTTTGTGTTGACATTTAAACATTTGTATCCTAACAAAATGAAAACAATAGTGACCGCTGAAAGGAGGCTAATGTGACATGAATGGAGAGGAAATGGGCCAAACCGCAGGAGGTCATTAATGAGAAAACCATAAAGTTAAAGGAATCAAAGCAGCCTTTGAGTCGGCTTCCTTTAAGACTTTTTCCTGAAGCTCATCCTCATCCTGTTGTTTAGAGAAGCACACTGAGAATGAGGTAATAATGAACTGCTGAGCTGAAAATTAGTAAATAATGGTTACATGAGTAGTTTTTGGAAGGTTTCTATCCCCCTCCCTCCTGCTCTACTACTCTCTGACCTCGCTCCTCCCTAACCCTTACCCCCCTCGGTGGTTTCCCATGGCCTCCAATTGATTCAATTACGTGAACACACAAATACCATATGCCTAAAGATGTTTTTTCTCAACCAAGCACAAACCAAGTTGGCAGCTGCACTAACGAAACAGACTTGATGCTGATACTTTCGCAAAGATAGAAGTTGAAAAATAGGAAATTCAGCTATTTTCCTTTGATTTTTCTGTTCCCTCATGCGTTTTCAAATTAAACCTACTGGAAACATTGGAGCATCGAAAATGAAAACTCCGAAAGAAAAAAAGACAATGAATGAAGGAGAAAAGTGAATGAGGGGAGGGAAAGAGGGGAGGATCAGAAAAGTAAAGCGGTGAAAAGGAGGGAGGAGTAGCGAGTCGCCATCAGAAGTTGTTCTGCGCCGTAATTCGGCTTTGTTTTCCCTACAATAAAGTCTCCTGCATGTTGGCCTACAGCATAACATTCGGCGGAGAGAAGTGAGGCAAACAGAACATTGCGAAAGACGCTTTGCATTCTTTCGCTTTTGTACGTGTGGGACCGTTGATGAAAGAGCAACAGACACAAAATGGGGAACAAAGGGGGGCTGTGTGGATGAAGGCACTATCACTGACATCCCCAGCACTTTGAACAACTTGTCAGAGCAGACACTGAAGCAACTGCATTCTGTCACATTTGTGTACAAACCCCTTGAAAGGGCTGGCTGACCTGCCCATATCCCTTTATTGGGGTTCAAATGGCAAGAGGCATTCATTGTGTCTGGGAGAGTTCATTAAATTCATTGGTTTGACCTGTTATTTCTAGGCCAAAAGTCTGCTGATTTGGAAAAATGTGAGTCAGCCATACGTAATAGCCTACTGACCTCCGCGGGGTAACAAACCCTTTTGAAGAGCATTTCAAGGCTTTTATATGAATAGGGTCAAAGGGGAAGTTTGAGACATATCTATAGCAGAACCAATGGATTTACATCAAAAGGGAATTTGAAATCATCCAAAGATATTTAGACCTCTAATGGCTCTGTGGAGTTTTTCTTTCACAGTATACTTGAGCAAAAACCCAATTTCTAATTATTTTGGATTGATGAGGCTTTCATGTTGGAAGACACAGAATTCAGTACTTAACTAATGCTTTGTGTATGACGGACATTGGCTGGCAAACGGTATTGCTTTGCACTATTTGTCTTATTCTGAAGTTGGAAAAAGTTCGTGGAAGACATACTTGACCATTTCAGTTCCCATAAAGTCATCACATTTAGATGTAAATGGGCTCATTAGAGAGGCCAGGCTGTCAGGTTTGCATCTATTTCCCATTTATTCTTGTCAAAAACAGGCCACGGCCCACAGCGGGCGTTTTCCTGTTGACGTGTGAATGTAAAATTAGTTTCTACTGCTCTGTTTACCGATTAATGAATCGCTAAAAAGGGAGTGTTAATAACAACTGACCAGTAATTTCTAGAGTCAGTCATATTGAAATTCACAACCACAAATCAAAGATGTAAAGAGGTAAATGGGTGTAATAATATTAATAATAACAACTTTATTTTATATAGCACTTTTCAAAAACAAGTTATAAAGTGCTTTACAAAGACATAAAAAGCAAGAGAAATTAACAGGAGGTAATAAATAAAAATAGAGTTGATACAGTAAAAATGACAAGCAAGGTATGAAATACTAAAACACGGTAACAAAAAGTACAATAATAGCAGAAGAATAACTGAGACAGAAAGCAATTCTGAAAAAGTGTGTTTTTAAAATGAATTTGGAAGACAAAACAGAGCGAGCCTGCGTGATCTCCTCCGGCAGGTCGTTCCTGGCTCCAAAGGCTCGGTCTCCTCTGGTTTTAGCCTTGACCTAGGGTGTAAAGGTAATGTCAAGATACAAAGTATTTTATTGTAGAAAACCAGTGCCAAAATTGATGACACTAATTGCATACAAAATGTCCAAAAATATTTTTCTTTTCATTTATTAAGTAGATTTTTGACACATCAAACTATACTCACTGTTTGAAAATGCGGTAACACATTTTCATTTTACTCAATTATTGTTGGCTTTAAGGTCAAGCATATTACTGTCTTAAGGTCTTTACACACCGGGAGGGTTTTATTTGTGCGATTAATTCACATGTCAATATATTTTTTTGGTCTGTTGTTTTTGTCATGAATACTTCACACAGAATGCGAATAATCCGCATCGGAAAAGCAACGTAATTTTTTTTTTTGGAACAAGGTTGATTTTTCTGAGCCTTCGCACTGTGAATAAAGGCATCAACCAATCACGTTGTGCGGAACAGGTTGAGTTGTGCCTATAGACCTTCTTTCATCTACGTAACATTGCGAAGATCAGGCACATCCTGTGTCAAAATGATGCAGAAAAATTAGTCCATGCATTTGTTACCTCTAGACTCGATTACTGCAATTCCTTATTTATTATCAGGCTGCTCCAATAAGTCTCTAAAGACTCTCCAGTTGATCCAGAATTCTGCAGCACGTGTACTGACTAGAACTAGAAAAAGAGATCATATTACGCCTGTATTAGCTTCTCTGCACTGGCTGCCTGTAAAATCCAGAATAGATTTTAAAGTCGTCCTCCTCACCTACAAAGCGCTAAACGGTCAGGCCCCATCATATCTTAAAGAGCTCATAGTACCCTACTACCCCACTAGAGCACTGCGCTCACAGAATGCAGGGTTACTTGAGGTTCCTAGAGTCTCCAAAAGTAGAATGGGAGCAAGAGCCTTCAGCTATCAAGCTCCTCTTCTCTGGAACCAGCTCCCAGTTTCAGTCCGGGAGGCAGACACCGTCTCTACATTTAAGAGTAGGCTAAAGACTTTCCTCTTTGATAACGCTTATACTTAAGCTGCTATAGGCATAGACTGCCGGGGGACTTCCTATGACACACTGTCATAAGGAACTTCCTATGACACACTGAGCTCCCCTCTCCTTATGTATATACTCATGTCCCATGTCCATGTTGTTACTAACTTCATTCCTTCCCGGGAGTCCTTGTGCCTCCTTGTCTCGCAGCTAACCGTGGAGCGGGGTCACACCTGGAGCGAGGTTATACCTGGAGCATGGGTACACTTGGAGCAGGGTTTCACCTGGATCTTGGTGGTCTCCGGTATTGTGGCTGCATCTGCTGCCGCGTCGGTGCCTGCTTGACACCAACTGCTACCATCCCTAATTAACTACGTCTGTACGAGGGACTACCAATGCTAACGAGGGATTTCCAACACCTAGTGACAATGTGGCAGCCTGGAGAATAACACTTCTCAATCACTGCCAAAGACATCAAGAGCTCCCAGCAAGCATGCTGATGCTGCAGGAACCAACGCACGGGCATCGATCGCAGGGACGTCCCACACCAATACACATGGACGTACTGAGGAGAGATGCTGGACAGTGCTGGCTTTCCGATAGTTGTATTATCACTCTTTCCATCCACCACTATTGGTTTTGTGTTATCAGTCCTACTTGTATTAGCTATTACAGCTGCTAGACTGCTATTGTGGCTGCTTCTCTATCTCTCTCTCTCTATCTATCTCTCTCTCTCTCTCTCTCTCTCTCTCTCACTCTCTCTCTATCTATCTGTCCCCCCAGCCGGTCTCGACAGATGGCCGCCCGCCCTGCGCCCGGTTCTGCTCCAGGTTTCTTCCCAGTAATCGGGGAGTTTTTCCTGGCCACAGTGCGCTTGGTGGATCCTGTTGGGTCTCTAAACTATGGTGTACGGTCATAGACCTGCTCTATATATAAAGCGTCTTGAGATAACTTCTGTTGTGATTTGACGCTATACAAAAATAAATTGATTTGATTTGATTTGATTTGATATTTATGAAACAACAACACGGAGGCTCTGTAATCTCAACCAAGACAGAAAACTTTATTTCTCCTTTCAACCTTGACAAAGGCAGCACACATCTACTCCTTCCGTTCTTACCTTTCACAATAAAAAACCTAGACATATAATATTCGCACGTGAGTATTTTGCATTTTCTTGTCGTCACGTCCCTGATGTGTAAGGTTTTATTTATTTATTTATTTATTTTCACTTTAATTTATGTCACGCTTGGCCCTTTGTTATGCCTATGTTGTCAGGCTGTAAATAGAGTTCAGTTTGGGTTTTTTCCTTTTTCATTTTGGCCCAGTTACACCAGACAGAGTCCCTTAACAGAAAGTCACCACAGCAGTAGTGCTACGCCAAAGACAGTACCCAAGGGAAGACACAAAATCATGCATCTCAGTCCTTTTAAAAAACCCAAGCACTTGTAACTTTCTCTATAAATAATAATTAGTATTATTTATACCATATTTGTATTTATATTACAATTAAACTTATTACACTAGACTCTACTAGTAAGAGTTAGGATTGAACTAGAAATTTTAAATTTGCTGCTGAGTTTTACAATGACTAGCAGCAGAAGCCGAACCACTGAACTGCATGATGCATCACATCTGCACAGTAGCTCCTAACATTTATTACTGTGCTACATTTGCTTCCTGGTCAACTTATGACAATTCCTGGTGAACAAAAAAAGAAGCTCTGCTCAAAAACTTTAATTCAGAGGGTTTAGACTAACAACCAGCACCAAACAAGCTTGGCACTATTTTGAATGATGTAGCTCTTTGTCAGATATCTGTTTTTCTTTGATTATTAGTTATTTATTAACTATGTTCAGTCGTTCAGACCTGACAGCCTCACTGAGACGGACACAGTGTGGCCAGCCGTGTAGAGGCAGCCATAGCTCTGAGGATGCACCTAGCAACAGCACTTGACCTGGACTGAAACTCATCAGAGAGGCTTGACGCGGCAGACTGAGGCATCAATTCAGCAACCAGATTTACCATCAGGGGAGAACTCATGAGAGAGACAAGTAAAATGCTAATCAAAAAGGGAAAATATCTGAATGGACAAAACTTTTCAGCATTTCAGTCACAGCAATGCTGTCATTTTCATTGTTTTCTTGTTAATCATTTTTCCTAACTAGGAATAGTGGTTCACTGTGCAGATTTCTAAATGTAGGCATATGTATTCATGCTGTCTGTTTTCTATGAGCTTTCCAACTCGTGCAGTTCCATGCTTGATAGTTTTATTTCAAGAATTCCATTTGCATAAAAATGTGGAAAAAAGTGGCAATTCATGTTAGGTGGTTTTCTTAATTATTTGCATTTGAAACACTAAATTTAAACGCACAATATGTAATTTTCTGCCACTATGGGGTCTTTCAATCAAAACAATAACAAAAGACAGATAGTGACGTTGTGAAGTAACGTCTGCAGAGCTGCCGCTGATGTTTGCTCAGCTTGTTTTTCTGATAACTTAAGATCCAGATGTCCGATGACTGAAATCCTTCATCTGGTTAAAATATATTGTTAAACGACCAAGATCTAAAAAGTGTACCGTAAAAATGTGGCTTTAAACTGGATAAAAAGGACAACCAAACGCTGACACATACAGACGTGGACAAAATTATTGGTACCCTTCCGTTAAAGAAAGAAAAACCCACAATGGTCACTGAAATAACTTGAAACTGACAAAAGTAATAATAAATAAAAAAATACTGAAAATTAACTAATGAAAATCAGATATTGCTTTTGAATTATGGTTCAACAGAATCATTTTAAAAAACAAACTAATGAAATTGGCCTGGACAAAAATGATGGTACCCTTAACTTAATATTTTGTTGCACAACCTTTTGAGGCACTCACTGCAATCAAGTGATTTCTGTAACTCTCAATGAGACTTCTGCACCTGTCGACAGGTATTTTGGCCCACTCCTCGTGAGCAAACTGCTCCAGCTGTCTCAGGTTTGAAGGGTGCCTTCTCCGAATGCATGTTTCAGCTCCTTCCACAGATGTTCAATAGGATTTAGATCAGGGTTCATAGAAGGCCACTTCAGAATAGTCCAATGTTTTGTTCTTAGCCCTTCTTGGGTGTTTTTAGCTGTGTTTTGGGTCATTATCCTGTTGGAGGACCCATGACCTGCAACTGAGACCAAGCTTTCTGACACTGGGCAGCACATTTCGCTCCAGAATGCCTTGATAGTCTTGAGATTTCATTGCACCCTGCACAGATTCAAGACACCCTGTGCCAGATGCAGCAAAGCAGCCCCAGAACATAACCGAGCCTCCTCCATGTTTCACATTGTTGTGTTCTTTTCTTTGTATGCTTCATTTTTGCGTCTGTGAACATAGAGCTGATGTGACTTGCCAAAAGGCTCCAGTTTTGTCTCATCTGTCCAAAAGACATTCTCCCAGAAGCTTTGTGGCTTGTCAATATGCGTTTTGGCAAATTCCAGTCTCGCTTTTTTATGATTTGGTGTCCTCCTGGGTTGTCTTTCATTAAGTCCACTTTGGCTCAAACAGCGACGGATGGTGCGATCTGACACTGATGTACCTTGACCTTGGAGTTCACCTCTAATCTCTTTGGAAGTTGTTCTGGGCTCTTTGGTTACCATTCGTATTATCCGTCTCTTCAATTTGTCATCAATTTTCCTCCTGCGGCCACGTCCAGGGAGGTTGGCTACAGTCCTGTGGACCTTAAGCTTCTTAATAATATGTGCAACTGTAGTCACAGGAACATCAAGCTGCTCTTATAGCCTTTACCTTTAACATGCTTGTCTATAATTTCCTTTCTAATCTCCTGAGACAACTCTCTCCTTAGCTTTCTGTGGTCCATGTTCAGTGTGGTACACACCATGTTACCAAACAGCACAGTGACTACTTTTCACCCTTTAAATAGGCAGACTGACTTATTACAAGTTTGAAGACACCTGTGATGCTAATTACAGGACACACCTTAGTTTAACATGTCCCTATGGTCAAATTATTTTCAATCTTTTCTAGGGGTACCATCATTTTTGTCCAGGCCAGTTTCATTAGTTTGTTTTTCAAAATGATTCTGTTGAACCACAATTCAAAAGCAATGTCTGATTTTCATTAGTTAATTTTCAGTAAATTTTTATTTATTATTACTTTTGTCAGTTTCAAGTTATTTCAGTGACCATTGTGGGTTTTTCTTTCTTTAACGGAAGGGTACCAACAATTTTGTCCACGTCTGTATGCAAAGGGTCTATGGCTATGCAAATGGTCTACGGCTTCTTCTTGACATGCGACCAAATGAAACGGATGTTATCTTGATTCAAATTGCGTATTTCTCTAGGTTTGAAAATTGTTTGGAAACATTTGGGATAATGTCACAACTCGACAAAATATATAACATAGATCTAGTTGTTTTTAGACATTTTAATGCAGATATATTATACATTTAAGTACAAGTGAATTATGATGGATGTCTTTCCATTTTGTTAAAGGGAAATTTCCCAATACTACTGATTGCAGAAGTGACTTTTCGTAATCACACTTATGATCCTTTTACACTGTGGGACTTAGTTATACTCTCTAATGGACCTCCATGACGGAGGTTGCTAGGAGATTTTTACGAAGCACCTCAATCAACCGCAGCTCAGACTTGTGTCAGCATGACGTACGATGCGTCATTTGTCATATTCACACACACGGAGATGTTTCAGTGTGCAGCGTGGCCTCTTGCTTTTCAGTGGAGTGTGTATCAAATGTACTGAATCCTTCATGTGGACAAATAAACACATAAAAGTAAGACGGCAAAGAGGCATAGTGTTTGTAAAGATGCTGTAATATCAAACTGGTAAAGATGATAGTGCTCCGATGATTAGAGTGTGTATTATTATTAATGGTGTTCTCTTTGTAGCATAGAAAGTTCAAGAAAGCACATAAATAACCACAGACAGATGGGAAAAAAAATTGAAGGAAGGGACAGAGAGCTATGTGAACATTTTATTGTAACCTGTTAAATGTATTGGCACTTTGCTGGCTCCTGTATCTTTGCTTTGGATTTGGCTGACACTTGTTGAGGAACCAGAGGCGACTCAGTGCCTTAGTTGTGTTGTGAAAAAGAAGAGAAAAAGATTCTCCATCATGCCGAAGCATTATATGCCCCGCCATCAACCATAATGAGTTTATTTTGTCCAACACAGATTAGACAACCTCCTACACACTTATTTCTACCACTTTCATTAGCTGATGTCATCATAGTTTGCTCTGCTTTTTTTTCTTCTTTTGCTGGTCTCAGCTTAAAAATCACCGTTCCTGGACCAGACTGAAATAAACAAATTGAGTCAAAGAAAAACCAATCAAAAGCATCTAAAAAGAGTCTTTTGAATTTCGTATCTGAAGCTACGGTTGGCTGCATTTAGTAGTAGTAAGTACAGTAGCAGTCAGGATTTTTCAGCTATTTCTGCAATTCCTGAAAAATAGAAAACATGTCAGCTAAACTCAAATCATCAAATCGAGCTCAAATCAGGTTTGGGTGTAAAAACGAGTAGTCAGTCCCAGGCTTTACATCTCAGAGACAGAAAACTCATCCTGTGTTTTGTAGTTTTGAAAGAGAGTCACTCCTGTTTGCCCCTCAACAAACACTCCCTTATTTGTGCACAAGCCAGAAACTGACAAATCCAAAATAAAATGTTTTTTGATGCTGGTCTCTTCCCGGAATAGGAAATGTCAACAGACTGTCAAAAAAGTCAGAATTTATCTAATAGTGAAGCATATTTACAGCGGCACAAACAGTAAATATTTTAGTAGGGATTAGGGATACACTGATTCAACTTTTTCCATCCCAGTAGTGATACCTAGGCTTTGGGTATCGGCCGATACCGAGTACCGATTCGATACCAGTGTTTAATCAATAAGCTGAATGCCTCACTGTGTGGATGTGACTGGGATCATTCTCTTATGTATAAGGTGACATCAGGCTCGACTTTAACGTTGCTTTCCTAACTTTGTAAAACAAAATGTAACGAATAAATACATATAGATTTAGTGAATTGTTATTTATTACTAAAATAATAAATTGTACACCAGCAACTTGCTAAAATATCTTTAAAATTAACAGGAATTACAAGGTGTAAACCTTTTTAATGCAGCAACAAATTGGTCAAAACTTAAACAGAAATTTAAATTTCAGTATATAATGTAAACATAGAATTTAATTTAATTGAATAGATCGCCCCCATTGTCATCGATATCTGATCCAGCTATTTGAGTCAGTATCGGCCCGATATCTGATCCAGTATCGGTATCGGTGCATCTCTATATTTTAGGCTTTTCTCACCTACTTTTTGAATTTTATTGTTCTGTTTTGTATGCACTCCTGTTACACAATAGGTAACTGTTGCGGCAGTTTAATTGGGATGTAAAAATAAGTTCATATAGCTAGAATTGTGACACTTTGTGCTTTCAAACAATGTATAGTTTGTCAAAGTAAAGTGAGGGATCAAATAGATGTTAACCAACATTCACTCCAGGCTTGTGTTTGGGCTGCTGCACATCAAGTAGAACAATTTAGCCCTGTGGAAGGGAAACATGATGGAAACGTTTCTGACAGAAAAGATTTTTGAGCCAATAAAAACCACATTTTCAAACACAATACATTAAGTAACATGTTAAAAGGAGACTGCTGTTCGTGTCCTGTGTGAAACTAAAAGTCAACGTTCACTTGTTTTTGTTGCCTAAGCCTAACAAAGTAGTTTTGTTGCGTTTTTCATTTGTTTTGTTTCAATGTCGTAGTCATGTTAAGTCACACCATGATGTTTTTTTACTAAACCTAACTAGGTCTGTCCTGAATACCATTTTTTGGGCTTCGAAAGTAATCAAAGCTTCGTTGTGCAGTGCGGCGCGGCAGACTGACATTTTCACACACACACACACAGACACACTTGTATTCACAACAAACAACGATATCCGTCTGAGAATAACTAATAATAATGAATAACGTTGTGGGATTATTCCTTATTTCATGGGCTATTCCGCGGTTTATACATTATTATTACATACTCATATATAAAAAAAAAATTAAATGAAGCATTCGAATAGTGATTTGGAAGTTGGCAACGGTCGAAGCATCGAAGCATTAAAGCAGTCGGGTCAGCCCTAAACCTTAACTTTTTTTTTTTTTCAATGTATTAGTCATTTTAAGCGAAACCATGATGTTTGTTTTTTTTGCTAGACCTAACCAAGTAGTTTTGTTGTGTTTTTGTGTTTTGTTTCAATTTACAACATTAAAACAGTTTAAAACGGCAACCATAGTTTAGGAGCAAATGCATTTCCCTCAAAATGTAATTGAGAATGCAGTTTAGTTGTATGGGAACTTTATTTTGTAGGAGAAAGACAGGGTTGTTTCAAACAAAAACAATTTAATTTCAAATTTAATGTTGATCTGCTGGATGTTTCTTGTAACTTTAGTTCAGTTAAAGTGTTTAATTGTGAGGCTCAATTGCTCCACTCTCACTGCATTCTTCTTGGAGGGAAACATATTTTATCGTGGATTACGTTTGTCTTTGACAGGACAGGACTTTCCCCCAGGAGACCACCATTTGTGTACCATGGGAAGTCAATATTCACTTATTTTTGTTGCCTAAACGTAACGTAGTTTTGTCGTGTTTTTTTTGTCATTTTAAGTCAAACCATGATGTCTTTTTACAAAACTTAACCAAGTTTTGTTGTGTTTTTTGTTTTGTTTCAATTTCCAACATTATATAGAAAATACATTTCCCTTGAAATGCAATTGAGAGAGCAGTTTAGTTGTATGGGAACTTAATTTTGGGAGACAGGGTTGTTTCAAACACGGTACATAAAATAATATGTTAAAAAACTGAGCATCTAAAATAAATTTAATTTAAAGTTTAATGTTGATGTTTCCTGTGACTTTAATTAAAGTAAAAATGCTATTTGATCTGTTTAATTGTGAGGCCATGCTGAGTTAAGCAGTGCTTTTTCAATTACCATCTTGAAATGGTCACTTAAATGTCTTCTCATCCTAAAATAATCCCTCAAAAGCCTCCACTTAGATATGATCAGACAGTATTCATGCATGATAAAACACATTACAGAGTTAAGATAGTTGTGCTTTAATTCTGTATATTTACAACTGCAACTAAACACTGTTTAGCATTGAATTCCCTGTGGTTCACCTGTAGGGCCTTATATCTGTCACATTATGGTACCTCAACTGCCTGCGTCTCTTTGTCCGTCTCCCTCTCTCTTAAGGATTCATTAGTCCCTATAGACTCCTGCAGCCTCAACATATTGCACCATTCAGCTGGTACTTATGTGTCATCTGTTATCTATTGGACTGGTGTTTTCTGGCGACCATATGAATGATAATCAGGCCTTTGTGCGTCCATAGAGGTGCAGCAGGATCCGCGGTCTGTGATGTTGCCTCAGGGGGAGATTAGGAGGGGCAGCCGGCCCTCTGTGTCACGTCGACAGTCACAGCGCCCATCCGCGGCTGGGCCAAACCCCACTGGGACCTTAAATCCTGTTACACTGTCAGCTAAAACCATCATTTGTATTAGAGATGTGTGGGTGTTTAAGTGTGTGTACACATTAAGCGAGGGGGGATAGTGTCTTAAACTATGAATTATTCATACCAAAAAGAAAAGGAGATATTGACTACATCTCCATAAACAGACTGCTCTCTTTATGTCATCAGGCACGAGATCTTTGGGTATAATTGCGTAAAAGCCCCTGAAAATGTGCTTCTCCAACGGCACAGCAGGCACTGGTCATCATCAGGGGTGAACTTCAGTGATGGCAATTGTTCCAACTTAATATCTTATAAATAATTTACTATTTCAGGGGCATTTGCTTTCCCCCCTATCAAACATAAACGTTAAGGAGCTTTACCAACCCACAGCTGTATGCTAGTGGAGCTCACTGGGTTTGCGGGAAACACAGATGTGATGATGCATGAATCTCATCACAAGTGGCTATAAATGTATATTTTTTTAGCTTGGGACTAGTGCAAAAAAGCTGTAATAGAGTTGAAATAATGTGAGTGGGCTATTTTCCCTCGATTATTTATCTCAGTAACAAGTGATTATGGAGAATGAGATTCTTTGCACTTCTGGCCCGCGCCTCCAGAGGGAGGTCAAAACTATTTGTCAGTCTCCAGTTGGGATTGCAAATTAGGATGAGCCTCCCTGCGTGACGACCCATGAAACCTCTATTCCTATCCACAGGGTGACTGCTGTACATAATTTGAAAATTAGGGCCTTTGATAACATCTTTATGTTGAGCAATACATCAAGCTGCCACCTCCTGTTGCTGGAAAAAAAACACCATTTTAGACGTTTTAAATCTGCATTGTTTAAAAAAAAAACACACATTTTGCCTATTTAATTTTGTTCTTTTCTTTTGCACATAATCTGCACTCTTCATGAGAATAATAGTGCTTTTTAAACATATGATGAAAACACGTCATTACCTCATTAAGATTCGGAATAAAAGCGATAGATTTTGTATTTACAGAGTGCAACAAGATTGACAGACTATAGTTAATGGCTAATTCCTGGCAGGGAATGAAAGGAGAGCAAAAATGAAAATGGCTCTCTCGCAGATATAACAGTCATTCGGGCAGATATTTAGTCTCGTTAAAGGGTTTAACTGCTCCTAATTTGTAGCTACTTTAATGGCGCAGCGTAATTACAGGTCTGGCCTTTTATGGAAGATTAGTGGTGTGAAGCTGAGCACATTATAGTGGCCTCTTTAATGGGCAGAAAACGGATAGCATCACACACGCATGTGGGGATGTTTTGGGAACTAATTCTCTGGATGTGACAATTTATGGGAAATATGGCTAAAACAGAGGACAATATCCAGATGATTAAAATGGACTAACCTCACACAGAAAAAGCTAATAAAGCTACAGCCAACTTAAATCATTGCCCTATATCAATAATGTCCTGATGCGTTATGATGCCATGTTTATGATGTCATATTTATCCTTAATTCTAAGAGATCAACAGACTATTTCTGTGTTTTATGAGAGAATAAAACTGAGGATAGAGAAATCCCATTCCACTATTTACTCACACATTACGGGTCCCGTTCTCTTTGAAGGTCTTGTTCAGAGAGACCTTAAAGTGAAAGAAAATGTTTTCCTATTACTTAATTGAATCAGAGCGCGAGGCTGGGGGCTTCACGCGCGGCGCACTGGGCTCCTCTATGACAGAGTCGCCTTTGTTGCGTCTA
Source organism: Sebastes fasciatus (assembly GCF_043250625.1). NCBI lineage: Eukaryota > Metazoa > Chordata > Actinopteri > Perciformes > Sebastidae > Sebastes > Sebastes fasciatus. Next base: position 18,612,608 of record NC_133810.1, on the reverse strand, counting down.
TCCGCCGCTGTCACACACTTTAATTCGACTCTCTTTCTCTCTCATTGAAACCCCTCCACAATGACATTCAATAAGGGCCGCAGAGTGAAAACCTGGTTATTTTTACATATTCTTTCCCCCCCCTCTCCGACTCGGCAGGGGCCCGAGCAAAGGAATTAATCACTGCTCTTTAACAGCACTGCCTCCAGGCGATGACTTGTCCCTTTTTTTTTGTTGTGCCCAGAAATGACACATTAACCTTAAAATGGATATGCGTAAACTTTACATGCAGCTGCTGCGTTCAACACTGTCAGTAAAAGTAGCCACACAAGTGCAGAAGAACCTGGCACACAAATGATTAACCACATACAAAAATTATTATAGCAATTTATTCAGAAGTTTAATAGCCTATACATGCACATGCAGCCGACCTTCTCATACACCAGATCCAGGCATAATGAAGCTTTAATCTTAAAGAAACGATGGGTAATAATTATGTAATTTACCTGCTGTTATTAAAATGCAATAAATGTACATTAACAGTTCTGAAAGTTTCTCCTTCCAGTTCTACAGACACAATTAAGACTATATATACATACCTAATAGGCTGCTTAATGTCTATGAGACAAACCTTGAATACATACACTTGGCTGTCCGATGTGACAGGAGCGTTTTTTTTAAAGCTGTGCTCTATGATAAAAATGAGAGAGTGATGATAAAAGGGAGAATGGGGCAGTGCCGCCTCTTGCGGCGTGGGTGGGGCTGACAAGAATAGACTACATTATGCAGTTCATTTAGTTAACAAGTGAAATAATGGGGAAGCGTGCAGTGGGAATGCCGAGAGAAAAGGCACAAAACCCTATTGAGAGCTCTCTTGGCCGCTTTACAGCGTAACCGTCACATGGGCCGAAACCGGAGTCCACGGCGGCTATTTAAGGAGCTGCTCGCTGCGCCTTCAGCACCACAAAGCTGTCCACCGTCACGAGGAGAGCAGCACGCTGACAACCAACCACCACCACGCACCAGGCTTCAACTTCAACAAGTTTTGCAAACATGCCGAGGTCTTTTCTCGTGGATTCCTTGATTTTAAGGGAGGCCAGCGACAAAGGGAGCGAGAACCACCCACCTTTATTCCCGTACGCCGTGCACTCGCCTCACCATCCGCACGGGCTGGCGGGCTCGTGCCACTCGAGGAAAGCCGGACTCCTGTGCTTCTGTCCGCTGTGCATGACCGCGTCGCAGCTCCACCCGTCACCACCCACGCTGCCGCTCCTCAAGGCGTCTTTTTCCCCCTTCGGCTCGCAGTACTGCCACTCGGCGCTGTCGAGGCAACACGCTTCATCCAACAGCATCAACCTGAGCCACGCACCGGGGATTTACCAAGCTGCGTACTCGGTGCCGGACCCAAGACAGTTCCACTGCATCTCCATCGGTGAGTAGATTAAAAAAGCTCCATTTAAATGCTTCAGCCAATGTATAAAAAAGCCCCATCTCATGTGTTTCCACCAGTGTCTGACAATCTCTTTATTTTTTCTACAGAAAACAGCAACAGCAAACTTCAAAGCAGCAAGCGCATGCGCACGGCCTTCACCAGTACACAACTTTTGGAGCTTGAGCGAGAGTTCACCTCCAACATGTACCTGTCCAGACTGAGGCGCATCGAGATCGCCACGTACCTGAACTTGTCCGAGAAACAGGTGAAAATCTGGTTCCAGAACCGCAGAGTGAAGCACAAAAAGGAGGGCAAGAGCAGCGGCCAAAGGACTGGCTCACATAACTGCAAATGCTCGTCCATGTCCTCCACGGCGAGATGCTCGGAGGAAGAGGAGGATGACATGCCCATATCGCCCTCCTCCTCGTCCGAGAAGGAGGACGTGGACCTGTCCGTCTCACCCTGAACTGAACTCTCTGTGAAACATTCTTGGTCCTCATGATTTTGAAATACAGCCAAAAAAAAGACTGTTTCCACTTGTGTTCAGTCGTCTGTACATAGAAAGAGAATATTTAATCAGGGAATTGTCCTGATTTTATTGTATAGCTGTATACATGTTGTACGTTTTGTATGTAGTTTTTTTCTGAAAACGGTCCATTTTGTTGTTGCCAATCTGATGAGTATGGTAGGCATATTTGTAAAGATAAACCCAACAAAACAATAGCAACATTGTTTATTAGTATTTGGGTGGAAGACGGTATTTTGTATACATACTTGGTTAGATTCATTCTATGTGGATGGAACTGTGACTTCAAATATGGAAAGCTGAAGAGAAATTCCCTCAATGTCACTCTGAAATTATATCTTCAGTGTAATTGAAAAATATTTATTTATTTAAAAATGTTGATACTTAAATAAAAATATTTCTGAGCGGCATACTGTTGTGGTGTGAGTTAAATATTTTTGGTCTTTTACGCACCAGCGAGTGCGCACAGTGGCGCGCGTAAACCCAGGTTAATAACATCACTTTTGACATTAGATTATTTTTTTAAAAAGATGCTGGAGACAATTAGATGATGTCAAACACTGTGTGATAGTCTTTGGTCAAAAATGGTAACATGAATTACATCTCCACACACACATTTAACTTCCTGGTTGTGCTGTATGTGGCAACATGTGCAGTGCATTATTTTCAACGCAAGACCCATTTTCTTTGCAATTTAAAATCTAGATTTTAATATTCTTTTAAAAGAAGGCACAGCTGCTGTGCGCAAGGGGTGTTTAGTGTATGAGAAGAAGACTAAAAAAGGTTCATAATGTTTGCTCAAAGATCCAAAAAGAAATTGGAAAGGACAAAAGTACATTTATTTTCTGAGATTCCCAGCCTTGCACTGCACACTACAGACAAATAACATGTTCTTGTCTAGAAGGAAACTCATTAGGCCACATGAGCTGAACTCCACCCTGGACGAGTAAATTAAATGCTCAATAATCTTTATCACTCAGAGAGTTGATAAAGACGTTGTTGTGATGTCCTTTTATGTGCTTTTCCTTGGGGACACTCGACCCACATATCATTGCCTGGCCCTTAGGAGCCCCTTTTCAAGTTTCCTCTGCAGCTGAAATGATCTGTCTCGTGTGACTGAGCTAATAATCACTGCGGGAGTATAATGGAGTGTGCATATCTTAAGATATCGATCTAACATGAACATAAATGAGGGAAAGACACAGTTTGGTGTCCATGACCCGTATTGTTCTTATTGTTAACGCACCAGTGTGGTCAAGTTTTATTATCTCCAGTTGTGTTTTAGACTCAATACAAGCCTCTTCAACTCAAATATTATCTTTTAAATAATTAAAAACATAATTATTAATTAGCATATAATGAGATTTTTATGGCAAATCATGAAATCCACAAAATTAAATAATGTGCCAAGTCAAATAATTACGCAGCATCCTCAAAGATAAATTCAGTCTTTAGGCAAAAGAGTTTTGTTGGATATTCTGGTTCAAATTAGTCTAAAATTATATGTATATTTTTACTCAAGTTAAAAATATGTCATTTGCACAAGAACATCTCCAAAAAAAAGACCAAACCAGGAGTTTAGCGTATCGTTCCAGTTTTGTTCGCCTATTTTACGCACCGCTCCAGCTGCTCTCTGACTGAAGCTTTGCTTCTCAAAATTACATTTATTATGTTGAATAGGCTTTAAATTATATTTGCAACCTTGGAAACGTATCTCTATACTTTTTTAAACGGAGTAAAAACGTCTTAAATAGCATATACAGCACATTATCTGCATCAGTGTGCCTTTTTTTTTGGATGTGAAGTTTCACTTGTAAACTTTCATTTAATTGTTCACTTAACCATTTTAACAAAACTCCAGTATTTGCATTTGTTAAGATATGGGATTAGACTATTTTGTTAATTGCACCATAGAGCCCCATTTTGCTCACAACGTCCTCTGCAAAGCGCCCTTTATCCATTCAATAGCCTCGGGGGTATGTGCGCCCTGGGGGAGCTTATATACGCTCGGTGCTCCAAATGCTCAATTTATTTATTCTTAATTTTGTGCCGATCAATTCATTGAAGCAAAAAGGACTACGGTGTCTTTTTAAAAAGAAGAAAAGGGAATTGTGGACGTAACCTTGACGGAGCTGAGGAGAGTTCTCCCCTGACGCTGGAGAGCCGCTTGAGTCAACAGGCGCCCATCTAGCAGACTCGCCCTTGTCTTTATTCCGGCTAATTTTTTATTTACGGCTTTTCTTTGACATGTCTCTTATCTATCAGATTAAAAGAACAGCTTGTAACAAATCAGTCTGCACGATTTACAACAGCATTAAAAGGGGACAAAAGGAGCAGGCAGTCAGTACCTGAGAGTCTGGTAGACGGCGCGGCGCTGCAGCTGATTCGATGGTTTGAAAAATACGCACGAAACAAAATACTTGAATCCTGAAAAAGAGCCTTTGTACGTTTCTTTAGAAATCAAGCAATTCTGCATGACAAAGGACAATTAATAAGCCGTCTTTTCACGACCAGCAGCTGGTTTCCCCGTCAAGGAAAGTTGGAAAAAATTCAGACTGAATGCGCGCAAAAGCCCCTTTGCGCGCAGACAGCAACCCAAGGTGACCCATTTGGCACAGTTAAAATAACCAAGCCGAGGTAAAAGCGAGGGAACTGTCAAAAACATTTAAGCTGAAATATCTTGAAATTGCAAATCCCTTTATGTGGAGGGACGCTGCCGATGTGGGTTAGTCGTACAAAGGAGGTGGTTAAGTTGGAGAGGCTTTGGAAACGGACACGTGGCTTCTCAATGAGAGCTCCTTTTGGAACCCGCGTGGCTTGCTGTGGCACTGCAACATTCAACTACTTTAAACTTATCCAGCTTAGTAAATGTGTTTAGTAAACCCAAAGTGTTAACCTACAAACTTTAACCAAATACTTTATAAACTTTTTAACACTTTTGTACATTTATAAAGTGTTTGTTTACTCGTTTTTTAAAGGACAAAACTGCCTGCTGCTCCAGGCTTTCCAACCTCGCTTCTAAATGTGGAGTACTGAGTTATTGTCAGAAGAGTGAATGCTATTTTCAAGAGGATGTTTTTTTCAAACAAGCATTTAATAGTTTAGTGCACTTTTATCTTCATATTGCATTACTTTATGGTGTTTGCTGGCGTTTTTTTATTTGGCGTGCAGCTGTTTTTTTGCCAGGAAATTGGAAGGAAATATGATATAAGTATATAATTGTGCGTATTTTTGTGTATGAATTGTAAATGGCAAATGTTTTTTATTTCTGCATTAACATCGGGAAGGCAGCTAAATATGAATTTAATTCATAGCTTGTATAAAAGGGGTTTTCTTATATTTTGGCACAGCTTCATCCAAACTCGACCTGGAAACAGTCTCAGTTGCTCTAGATGCTTTATTTTTTTAAACGACTGTGGTTTAAGTGGTAAAAAATGGAAAATGTTTCATTATGGAGCTGTTAGTGTGGACAAAGTGTGTTCAGCCTGCTGCTGAAGTGGCGAGAAAGGAAACCACTGTTTTTCTGCTGCAACATGTGAACCCATTGAGCTGTATAGAATGTGTTTAACAGCTAATCAGTAATGTAAGATGAAGGACTGGCACGCAGCTTCACTTCTCCTCTCTTTCTCACCCTCTAATTGAATATTCAACGCGCGCACCGTGCTCTGCCTTTTTTTTTTTTTTTTTTCAGCGTGCTTGAGAATGCGCCTTTCTAATTCTCGGCCCAAACACAAGCAGTGTCAAAGGTCGACAAATAATGAACTGCGCAGACATGGAAGTGACCTCTGCAAGCGCCAAAGCTCCAAAGTGAATGCTTCTCAATGGGGATTCCCGTCCAAATATTTGATGTGACATTTGGGTAAAAATTACAGTGGACTTTCATTCATTAGTCCACATGTAAATATGAATATTATACTCAGCAGAGACATCTAGAAACGAGAGGCATATCCTATCTGGTCACTGAGGTAAAACACTTGTAAAATCAACTTCTAGGGACTGTAGCCAATAAAAAAAATAAGAATATTGTAAGATATTTTCTTGCACCATGTCCTCCACTATATAATAGTTTATTATTTAAAACAAACACTTGCATCATGACTGGTGAGTCCTCCTGTATTGTATGATTGTATTATTGTATATCTGTATTATGGCAAACAGCAGAAATATGAATTATGCAGTTTAATCTGTGGTTTTTGCAATATAGAATCAGGCAGTTGAAATTAGATTTTGAGAATGGAGACAGAGGCAAGGTCTTTGGTGAAGGGAAGCTACGCGCACGCACTCAGTGCGCATTATCCACGCGCGCACACATAGACCCAAAAACCTATTGGGGCACAGAGTGACGGTGTTTTCGTCAGTAGATAAAGACAGTTTAAGTTCCCTCCTCGGCCACAGTATTTCTTGGGTAGTTTGGAGCACTGAATGTACCTGAAGCACGCACACTGTCGCTGTGTCTGTCTGTTTAACCCGCAGTTTAGTGGCTCGCTCACATACGCAGTGTGGAGCAGGAGCGTCATCTGGTGGCAAACACCAGAGCTAACTGCACAACCATACTTTGGAGATTTTTTTCTCTCCATTTTTTTGTATTAATAGTTAAACCAGAATTTCCCTGTAGCCTACAGTATTATTTTTGAATAGTAAACTATCTTAGATATAGGAACACAAAAGCTTCTGTAGGTCCCAAGCACACCACATGTAACTGGAATAACATGTGAACTCCAAAGGGCCCCATCAGTCTCAGGGGGGGCCCCTTGAATGCTCCTCATTCACACAGCAGCAGTAGCACCACAGCCTCTTTTATATTGCTCCTCTCAGTGAGAAGCCTTCTGAAGGAAAGTTATGAAGAAGTTCTCAGGAAAAACTGGGTGCATTTCCATCTAAAATTATGATGTGAAATTTAGCAGATGATATTATATGTTGCTAGAAAGTTGGACTAACAAAACAGACAGTCACTTATGCACTAGACAACATCTTTGAACATGTATAACTTGTGTGACACTGTCTCCATAAAATATGTCAAAAGGAGACAGAAGTGAAGCTCGATACCTATAGAAGTGCTTTAGCAGAGATCTGAATAGAGGAAGAGGAAGAAGGAAGAAGAAAAGACAAGTGTCCAGAGGAAAGTTAAAGGAACACTTTGTAACATTTAGGGGATCTATTGGCAGAAATGGAATATATTATTAATAACTGTTTTCTTTAGCGTATAATCACCTCAAACTAAAAATTGTTGTGTCTTTGTTAGCTTAGAATGAGCCGTTTATATCTACATGGGGAGCGGGTCCTCTTCATGGAGCCAGCCGCAATGTTTCTAAAATAGGCCAGAATGGACAAACAAAACACTGGCTCTAGATATTCACGTTTCTGCGTCTCCCACCATAGTTCTCCGACACACTTGGCACACAAGAGAAGTTCAATAAGGTCTCGATTAGTTTCAATCTGCAACCTCACCGCTAGATGCTGCCATATATTACACACTGCACCTTTAATAACTTGAGTACCTTCTATTGTACAGTATGAGGCCTGTTTCACAAAATCGCTAAAAGTGCGCTTCACTTGGCAAGAACACTGTAGTCAATAACAAAGCTCATATTTCATGTAATATTTGAATAAGAATCTTCATAGTTTTTTTGTCACTCTGAGTACCCAAACCAATCATTCTGACTAACAGGTCACTTAGAGATGTCATTAGTGTAATATTAATTTGAAATGGCACTGATGACACATGATGTCTGTTGTTGTAATTATTGTCACCCAGTCTTTGTCCCCTCAGAATGATGTTAAACCCCCAGACAACAAATATATACAGTATATATATAAAAGGCTAAACATCTGCTTGTGAAAGTGGAGACCTCAAGTAACATTTAACAAAATAAAATCCTCCTTTTGGTGATGAGTTGGATTCCACCAGTTTGTTTGAATTTCACTGCTTGACACTGAATCACCTTTATTGGCCAAGTATGTGTTCACATACAGTACAAGGAATTTGACTCAATTTTGTTGCATCTCTCTAGGTGTACTTACACGGAAATGGAAATAACAGCTAGGAACAAGGACAACAAAGCTGGACAAATAAAGGTAAATAATAGACACAAGTAGGGAAAAAATAGGTGTATATATATATAAATATAAAATAAATACATTTACTCTATGTTTTAATGAGAGATGCATGTTAGCAGAACTACTGACTCGTAATTTTTAGAACTTTTATTCTCATAACTTTCGGTTGTAACAAAACTCATCAAGTGTTTTATGTACATTATACTTCAGGTGTCACCATCAGATAATTCAGGCAAAACTCTCATCTCAAAATACTCGTTCAGTTGTTTTTCCTATGAATACAGACGCTTCAGTCAGTCATTTTCAGTATCAACAAGTATACAAAAGTTACAAAACAGATTTAAAAAAAAAACTTATATCTCATTTCTCAAACATTTTTTCTGATAAAACACTGTAATCATTCATCCAGTCCATCCAAACTACAGTATAAAAAACACGTCCGCATCTTTAGAAAACACACTGTAGCCTCCTTTAACATCAAAACTATGTTATGTTCATTGGCGCTAAAGCAAAATACATCAGATCCCGTGTTTGTTAAATGCAAAGATAAGAGACAAAAACCTGGAGATGCCATCATCTGACTTTGACTCAGACACATGAAATACAGTCAGCGTGCACAAAGTCGACCCCCAGTTTACCGTCAGCAGAGCAGCTCTATCACTCTTTACACTTTTCTACAAAGCTGTTTCTCATTATTGTCAAAAACCAAACAACGAATAAAGATGGCCATAAAATACAAAGCAATTACAGAAAATAAAGACACATTAATTAAAGTTCTTCTGTGGGTAAATACTATCAGATAAGTTTGCGATATATTTAAATCAGAAAAAAAAGAAAATCCTTTTAAATATTAGTTTAAAAAAATCACATTGACATCAGCTTATCACGGAGCCAATAACTACATACAGTATATACGTATCAAGTTCACTTCATGTCATGTGTATGTTAATAAAAGAATAAATAAACATATCTTCATCTACATGATCAAGGTCATTGCTGTTTAACTGTTTAACAGTTTCATTGTCCTTCAGTTTTTGTTAACTTTCCTGCACACTTCCTGTATCCAGAGTCCTGTATCCAGAGCCCTTAATGTTTGAGGATAAATTCAGTTCAGACATGAATATTTATGTGAAGAATTCGTAATCTGACTCAGAATGAACTCTGGCTGTTGACAGGTCATTAAATTCAAATAATCCAAATATATGTCATAACACACATGACTTGACATGACTTTATTCTGATTCTTCTAAAACTGAGGGTGCCCTAGTAGAATCCAGTAATATTGAAATATTGTAGAGACATAAAAAAATAAATTTGAAGCCCCTGACTTGACACAAGCAGGTTTTTCTCCAAATTTCCGGTGATGTCACTAGAAACATGGTGACCTTTTTGCTCCAATGAAACCTGGAAGAAAGTTATTTTTGAAAGAAACGTATTAACAATTAATCTTTATGAAATAGACAAAAAATACTTAATTTAAGGTCCGCTTACTAGCTTTTTGAGGAGATTTCAACAACATCTCACGGTCTTCCTCAGTGGATGGAGCTTGCATAGTGAGCTATCTCCATGATAACTGAATCTACTCCATCTTCTGAGAACGACTTTTAGATGTGGTTGAAACCTCTTGAAAAATCAAGTAAGAAGACCTTGAGTTAAGATTTTTCTTGTTGAACTTCCTTTTTACATGTTTTTAAAGTCCGTATGATAATAAACTGAATATTTTAGGGTTTTCGATTGTTGTTTTGACAAAACCAGCCATTTGAAAACTTAAGCTTGGGGACTGGGAAATTGAATTTTCTTCTACTTACTATTTTCTGATATTTTATAGACTAAACTAAAATCAACTATTTAAGAAAATAATCAACAGATTATTGGATAATCAAAAACAGTTAATTAGTTGCAGCCCTAGATCTCAATCAAGCTTCAATGGCTTCCACATACATCATGTCTTCCTTAACTCAAATACTACAGAATCTAAATTTAACAAAGCCTTCATCCCTCAACAAATGCTTGAATCATGGCAAACAAAATGCTGTGCTTTACATTAGGTTATCATATCATCCTCCTTCAGTTTCCTTGTATACTGTATCTATTTACACACAGCCAGTCTCGTAGTTGGTGACTGCACCTCCAGTCACTCGATCTGTCTCTGGCTCCTGCTGTCAAATATCATCGACCTCCTCTGTGGCTGGTAGAAGCAGCTGGTCGACGTCTCCAGTCTCTGTCCACTTTTTGGAATAGTCATTTTGTTTTGAAGGGCGATCCCCTCCGGCGTCCGGAAATTGTCCGCCATCTCTTTGGAAAAGACATTCACTGCTGACGTGTCGTTCAGGCTCTTGATGGACGAGAGGAGCTTGCCGTCGTCTCCTAACGGTGGGTAGTCCATGATGGGGAAAGGAGGGCTGAGCAGGATGAGACTTTGAGGTCTCTGTCTGTTCCTAAAGGACGGTCTTTGGTGGAGGTTCCCTCTGTTAGGCCTGGGACAATCTACAAACACTTCCAGACTGGGCGCGTGTCTCCTTGTGATGACCGGCAGCTCTGGAGTAGATGTGGTCTTCACGGACTCTGCGACTTGTTTTTGGTGTTTGGGTGCGGGCTCTTTATTCTCCAGCTCCTCCTTTAGATCAGACATCATCGGAGGAGGTGCAGCATTGCTTTTCTCTGCACTCACCTTAGGGTGCTCCTTGTCTTGTTCCTTCGCTGCGTCAAAGTCCTTCTCATGTCTGGAGGGAGGTATCTGACTGTACTGCACCTTGGGAGGGACGACGGGCACAGCCTTGGCCTGGCATGTTTTTATCATAAAGGCTGTTCGCACCGATGACACGCTGACTGGGGCTGAATTTCGGCGTAGCGGCGCCTGCCGATCGCTCAGAAACAACTCCAATTCTGAGGGCAGCCTGGTGTTCACAGATTCAGAGGAGGTCAGTAGTCCTCTCTCTGATGAATTGCGGTTTTGCTGATTAGAAATGTCTCTGATGCATCGCTGCCCCAGGTCTAAATTAAGTGAATACGGTCTGTGTTTAGAAAAGCAATTTTCCTCTCTTTTCTCCGCCTCATAAGACATCTGTCTGTAAAACCTCTGAGATGACGCTGTATTCTTCTGCTTTGTTGAGCTGCATTTTCCTGCGTGAGGTTGTGTTGTGTTATTCACACTGACCCCTGACGGCAAATACGTCCATTTAGCTTCTGGTTTGCTACTTTGAGGAATGTTTCCTGAGAAATGTTCAGTGCTCTTAACGAGAGACTGTTTGTTATTATCAACTGAAGGAGGTGAAATCTGAGTTTCACCACAAGAGCCAAAGGGCGATAGCTGGTTAAACAATTCCTCTATGTCAGGTGAGTGGAGAGGACTGGTAACCCACTGCTTGTTGGAGCTGAAATCCTCCCAGGGCTCCACCAAGTCCAGCTCCTCCAAGTTTCCTCCATTCCCTTCGTCGTTGTCGAGGTTTGGCAGCACCAAGGTGTTACGTCTCTCCTCCAAACACACCGACAGCCTCTGAATAACCTCCAACTCGGGAATCACGTTCTTCTTTGCTCCATCACAGGAGACATTTTTGTCTCCATGAGGAGTTTCACGTTTCTCTGATTGTTTGTTGGTATCATCTGCTCCCGAGAAGCCTACAACCGTTGGAGTATTCTCTATCGTCAAAGGATTCATAACTTCATCTAAACAGGTTTCCTTTAAAGGAGGTTGGCACAGTTTGGTGTCATCTTTGTTTAAGGGTGTGATGTTTAGATGCAGCTTCTTCTCTTTTTCTACCACCATGTCAGCAGGGCCGGCGCTTTCTGTGCTTTTGTGAAGAGAAAATAAGATGTCTGACTCTGAGGGCTGTTTCTTTGCAGAGTCTGATCCAGTGGCGATTATACGATCACTTAGAGAGGTATTCGAAGACTGTTCCCTAAATAACAACGACAGAGACGGGGAGCTGCGGCTTCGTTTTGACTTAACGTCCATCGTTAACCTCGTGCCCTCACAGGTGCTATTGGAGCCGAAGACGGGTTTAAAAGTCTCATCAAGCAGGTCGATTTCAGGTTCAGTTATCTTCAGTTCCTGGTGGAGGTCAGACCACAGCTCTTTCCCAGTAGAAGATCCCTTGTCCTGAGAAAGTATAAATGAGAAACACAAACAGAAAGGATTAAATATAACCAAGATGGTTCCACCATTAATTTATAAACCAAACACATAATCATTCCTATGTGCTGGTTCAAGCCAAAGTATTTTTAGTCTTTTATCTTGAAAAACGTAATTTGATGATAAAAATCAACAGAAAACTTAAGCCCTGAAAGTGTCTGCAGTTCTGCTGAAGTGGGAAGCACAACTAACTACACGATTTACCAGTTGCATAGCTATCTGCTGGTTGTGCACTTCTTTCCCAGGAGATGGCGCTGCAACTTTGCATTCTCTTGCATTTGCACGGGACGCTGGTTCCACTTCAGAAGTATTCACCCCTCCTTGACCTTCTTGCAGCATTTCTTTGCCTGCATCTGAATAAAAAAGTATGATTTATCATGACATCCTTCTATACATGTATGACTCTAATATGTAACGTAACAACAAGCCACTTTAAAATGTGATAATATGTCCTCACCCTCTGGCGGAACTCCGGAGGTCGGCTCCTCTGTGTTTTTCTTCTCCGCTGCTTCCTGCTTCTTGGGTTCCAGTTGGGGGAAAGTGTTGCTCTTTCCACTGTTGCAGCTCGGCTCTGAGCTCTCCTTGCAGGGTTTCAGAGTAGCTGCTTTGTCCTTGGCGTGCCCCCTGCACGGCGTGCTGTTGGAGCTGATAACGGCTGACACGCGCAGGGGCACGGACACAGCAAAAGGCTCAGATATGTTAACGGCTCTGCGCTGATGCCTCGGCGAGATCTCAAGCGGGAAGAAGCTTCCTGGGAAGGAGGGCCGTGATGAGCTGTTGTGGGAGGAACCCGAGTACAACATCCTCCTGTTTTTCGGAGAGGTGGGCTTGTAGCCGCCGAGGTTGTCACCTTTGAACACCTTCAGTTGCTCTGGCAGTGTTTTTTGAGGGGGTGCGGAGGCACCTGGTGACCCCTTCTGGTCCATGCTAGCGCTCCAGCCACCTGTTGCCCCGTCAGCTTTTATCCCTTTAAACTCCCAGTTTTGGTCGTGTTCACTCAGGTCGTAGAGCGAGTCAGATCCCAGCGTTCTGGATTTCACATCTGGAACAAAAATGCTGCCGGATCCACTGGCTGGACCGTTGTTTTCTGTTCTATCATCATCTGCGTGGTAAAAAATTATGTACTGTAAGCGTTACACTATCACATTAATTTAGCTCTGTGTTAAAACTGAAGTATCTAGGTTTTAGCCTCACCTGTTGGTAAGGAGCACAAGGACTCCATGCTCCTGGATGGACGAAGAGATGCCTTTTCTGTTGAAAAAAACAATAACATTATCACACTTCAGGGCAGTAACTAATGATTATTTTCATTGTCGGTTAATCTGTGGATTATTTTCTCGATTAACCGATTAGTTGTTTGGTCTATAAAATGTCAGAAAATGGTGAAAAATGTTTATCAGTGTTTTCCACAGCCAAAGATGTCTTCAAATGTTTTGTTTTGTCCACAACTCAAAGATATTCAGTTTACTGTCATAGAGTAAAGAAACCAGAAAATATTCATTCTTTTTTTTCTTAATTGACTCAAACTGATTAATCGAATATCAAAATAGTTGGCAATTAATTTAATAGTTGACAACCAATCGATTAATTGTTGCAGCTTTATCGAACTTTGACTAAATATTTGAAGTGTCTGGGGCCTTTAAAAAAATTCAAAAAACTCATCATGAAATTTGAATTTAAAAATGTGTAGAGTTTGTTAACATTGTTAGGTCATCAGACTCTTTACCTGTCCCTTGTGTTCTTATGAACACGCTGCCGTTCCGGCTCAGTTTTCCCTTCGAGTCCACAGACCGTCCCAGGTTGAAGATGGACTTCCACTTCTTTGATTTCCCAGAAAACTTTCTCCTAACAGATCAACAGAGATCATCAAGCCCAGCGTTCTGACAGTAATACATGCATAGTAAATACAGTAATCGTACATGAATCGAACACTCTCAATGGACTGAATCCAAATGTGTCATACTTGCTGTCTATGTCTATGACGGTGTGGTAGAGCGTGGCAGTACTGGTATCAGGCAGACTATTCTCTCGCTGACGTTCTTTATGCACAGGATGGTTTGGACTTAAGGAACGGGCCTGGGCTTCTTCCAGGCTCATCAGTTTCATCGGCCCACACTGGCCACTGATCGGGAGCGTGGCATACTTCTTCTCCCCACACATCAAACTTGGTCCTGGAGAAGTATAAGTTAATTTTAGCAAATCTTTTAGCCAAACAAATCTCCCACAAAAGAGTATTCATTTGAATGCCATACCTTCTTTGGGTTTGATTTGCACAGAGTCACTGAAGATCTCCTCTGTGTGGTTCAGAATAAACTCAACCACTGACTGTTGTATCCGCACCTCCTGGAAAGCCATTTCTCCATTACTACATGACCCCTCAATGTCTTTAGATCTGAGAAAATAACAGATGAAAATAAGAAATATGAAAATCCTTTGAATTTCTGGAAAAAAAAGTTTTGTTAATGCATATTTTCCAAAAACTTTCAGTATGAATACTAAGTTAAAGGTGCAGTGTGTAGGATTTGGTGGCATCTAGTGGTGTGGTTGCAGATTGCAACCAACTATACACCTCCGCTCACTCCTCCATTTCCAAGACTGCGATAACGTGAGCCACCGAGTGCAAAATCATGGTAACGTTGTTGGCCTCGCTCAGAAGCCATCCTTACAGTAATCACACTACTTTAAGAGCAACAGAAGTCAGACGGCAGCTGGTGTTACCATGGTTTTGCACTCCGTGGCTTACCTTACCACAGTTTCACAAGTGTGTCGGAGAATTACGGAGGCCTTCAGGCAATGTAAATACATGAAAGTCTCTCTCTAGAGCCAGTGTTTGGTTTTTCCTGTTCTGGGCTACTGTAGAAACATGGCGGAGCAACATGGCGGACTCCCTAAAGAGGACCCGCTACCTATGTAGATACGAAGGGCTCATTCTAAGCTAACTAAAACACGATTCTTAGTTTCAGGTGATTATACATTAATGAAAACATAGTTATGAACATTTTATTTCACAGCTTTGTTGAATACTCAATTCTTATTGGTCAATCACGGTTTTCTACTGTCTGTTATTTCTTTATAGCAGACCGTTGCCTTACATATTCCATTTCTGCTAATAGGAACACACTGGTCCAGAGCAAAAAAGTACAAATTCAAATCTTTTAGACTGAGAAGTATCTCTGCCTTTCCTTCTGCATTGCAGGTTATTTTTTAATTTTATGGGTCAAGTGTTTGAAGTACATCTGTGAAGCTAAACTCACCGTAATAGATTTGGAGCCCAAACCAGGGCCAGGTTACGTGTATGCATGTTTGTCTGGGTGCTTAAGGTGGCAAGGTGGGCCAGGTGCTTAGTAAGATACTCCAGAGTCCTGAGGAGAATTGACAAACACTTCTTGTCACAACATTATTCGTAAAACCTGGCAAACAGGACAGTTAGTTGTACAGTTGTCTTTACTGCTGTGAAAAGAGAGTGTAGGGGGCCAAAGTTCACCTGAAGTGAGGGGTCGGCAGTTCTTTGATGACACCCTGAATGTGTAAAAGCCTCTCATGATCCCCCTGGATCAAGACCACGTCCTGTGTGCAAAACAGAAAGATGTCCATGTTAAAAAAAAAAAAAAAAAAAAAAAAATCACATTTAGAGTTCATGCTTGATTCTTGTGCCTAACCAACATTACGTTAGTTATTTATTTTCAGTTCAGTTTAGAAAACCATAATGTGATTCAGACTTTACTTCCAATAGATACTTAACCCCAAATATGAACTGAATTCTTATGCTTGTGGTCTCTGCAGCTCTCTTGAAATTCTGTCTGATGATGATCTTTAATTTGTCTGCATACATACCCTTAAACTAACATAACATCTAACCTCTGTATTTCCCAGTAGGGTTGATGTGTTGATGAACTGTAGGTTAAAGCCTCCCAACCCAGTTATCCCTGCTCAACAAATGTAAACAGACATGTTGGAGTGCGTGCAGTCAAACTAATGCAATTGAGGCCCAAACAGCTGAGCGTGTTAGCTGCATTTGTTAGTCACGTAGTTGTTAAATCGTGCTCTTGTGCCATTACGTCTAATGGCCGAAGCACAAAAATGAACTTATAATGACATTTTACATTCTGTCCGTCAACATAAGTCCAGATCACACAGATGTTTTAACCAATAATTCACTCAACCTATCTGAAAATGCACAGATCCTGATCAATGCTCACATTCTTTCCAAGACTACTTGGCGAGAACAGGGAAACTGGGTTTTGGTGTGTTTTCATATTACGCCATGTGAGGGACTTACTTTTCCTAAAACACTGCAGTACTGGAGTTTTCAGGCACGAGTAGCACAAAATGCATGAATGCCAAGGTATGCTAATGGCCCGTCAAGGTACACAGAAAGCTACTCAGAAAGCATGAACCAGGTCTTACAGTTTGGTATTCCTTTTCTCCTGCTCCTCTCTAAAGTCTCTTTCTGCAGTTCAGTCAGAAAATGTTTCTCTCTGGTACTAAATTTACAGATTGTGTCACCCCAGTTTTGGCCATTTTTGTTGCCAGTTAAATTTTGACCTGATCTCATTATACATTTAATGTTTTTGCTCTTTCTAGCTAAACTTAAACCCCCCCCCCGGTGATCCAAAAGGGCCAGTGAAAAAATGTGTTTGTCTTTAAAGACATAAACAGATATATATATATATATATATGATACTTATTTATCATTAAGTAGTTTCACAGTGGTGTTCCTTATGTATTCAAAACCAAACATTCAAATTTTGGTCAGAGTATGTATGTTTGAGTGTCAAAATGATTTACCCATACCCTTCTAAAAACTTTTTTTCCACGTGACCTGATGTAGGTTTCTGCACTATGAGGCTGCTACATTTACAGTATATATACATCCTGAAGGCAAGTTAAAGCTATAAAAATATTCTAAACATAGCGTACGCTTAAAGTGGCAGTAGGCAGTATATTTTTGGCATCATTGGGCAAATATTTCATAATAACCTTTCAGCATATTGTAATTCAAGTGTTCTGAGAGATAACTAAACTTCTGCACCTCCTCATGGCTCTGTTTTCAGGCTTTAAAAAATCGTTCCTATTGGCTGTGCTCCGGTCATGTAGACGGAACTTGACGTTCCTTCACCAGATTTCACAATGGCGGCGGCACAAATTTTCTCAATTTACAGCTAAACCGTGCACTACAAGATGATTCTGAAAACATTTGAGGGGAACAATAGGCATTAATGTAACATAATATTGATTCATATTTGATCAGCGCTGCCTAGTTTGACCGTTTGGTCGGAGGTCGCGAGTGATTGACAGCCGGCTGTGTAGTTCGGACACCGGAGTACACAGAGGCACACGATTTTTTTCATGTACTACTGTCACAATATAGCGACCATTTTGTAAAAATAACTTTTTTTAATCATATTTGCGCCAGTCTCGCCTACTTAAGCTTTAAACTGATATTGATTTTTTTAGGTGGCTAAAATATTTTTTTCTGTTACTCCAATCCACAGCCACTTTACCTCGCCGTCAGACAGCCCGTTCCGTCGGTAACTGAAGCCGTTATATCGCTCTCTTTCAAAGCCACAAGACTACATTCACAAAAACAGTAATTTTACCTCACAGATCGCCAGAGTATACATACAACCCCACTTAAAAAAATAAACTCTTTCAGTTATATCCAAACTTAGCACAGCTAACTTTGACTCAGCTGGTGCTAGCGTTCACATTATTCATAACCTTATTGATTAGATTTGATTAGCTTACTTTGGTAACCTACACCATTGATTTTGCAATGGCTGAGTGGGCGTTTTCATTTGAAAAAAACAACAAAAACGTAACAGAACGCAGATGGACCTGCCATTTAAACCCAGCTCTCCAGTTATATAGTGCATCAGAACAAATGGCCTGGCAACAGAGTGGCCCCCAACAACAACAAAAAAACACTCACATAAAAGATAAAACAGATCATAATTCATCTGCTAATGGTACTGTCTCCTCCAGGGAGGAGATGAAAACAGCTGATCAATAGTGAGCTAGGGAGATGAGGTCACACTCGTGACAAATGATAATAAATAAGATCTTTATAGTGCTGACACAAATATAGTGAGGGACCATGTGGAGTAAGTACTGCTCATTGACGTTGGGTGTTGGGGTTGCCGTTCTGTCTGTTACTAATTACTGTTTGTAAAGCACAAATCTGCTGTAAAACCACTTCTAGGCCACGCAGGATTTAACTGTAAATGCGACTGTACTCACAGTGAATTTGCTGTATAGCTCGTATGTGAGCAGAGGATTGGGTAGCTCCCTGAAGAACAGCTTACATAAGGAACCCACACAGTGGATGTCCTGGAGGTACACTTCCTTTGTAAGGTCAGGGCACGCCTCGGAGCAGAATTCCTGCCTGCACACACACACACACACACACACACGCACACACACAATTAGCTGAATGCTTTGATTGTTGCCACCCCTGCTAACTACAGCACTGTTGCAGTATGTGGCTTGTTAGATTGAAGTCTATCCAGTCGACTAATGTAGTTGTGGCAAAAAAAAAAACAGACTCGATGCTAATCTAAGAAAAAAATATGATGTACATTAAAGATACGATGACTATTTATTCAGCCTGCATGGATAAAAAAAAGTAGCTAGGCATGATTTGAGATAATATTTGATTTAGAGTAGCATTCATTTTAATTTAACAGGTGGTATACACCAGTAATTATAGCGAATATAAGGTTTAAACACTCCTGCTTTGTAATAAAATCATAACTCTTATCACCTGATGTCTAATATTTTCTATGACGTGAGGTTGTTGATGCCTCAAAGGCATCACTGTACATGTTGCATGAGTACCTGAGACGCTGGATATTTGAGGTGATCCCCGACAGTCTGTAGATCCCATCCACAATCCCATGCTCCTCAATAAACTCTGCACATTTCTTCAGAACCTGAGGAACTGAAGTTAAGACATTGTGTTAGTCGTATACTTTTAGTCTTGATGGTCAAATGAAACCTTAAAAGCGGGAGAAGGAAAGACCTGTAAATCAAATGTTGCAGCGGTAACAATGCACATACTGTAAGGCTGACTTCATGGTATATAGGGTTTGTTCCACTATGTCTGTTTTCTATTCCTTAGGGCCACTGATTGTAGGTGGACTTTGACAGGAAGTTAAAAATGGTTTGTTTGTTTCAGAGGAAGGTTGACACACCCAGTCCTTGTAGCTGGTATTACTTACGACATTTCCTCTAATAGAAAACGGCTTTTGAAATGTTACCACTGACCTGCACAGCTTTCTGGACTACAGTAAACACAACTGGGTTTACCTGCACTTTAAAAAGAAAATCGGAACAGATTTAACTGTGGCTTTACAGCTAAATCACATGCTCTGATTCAGTCTGGCCACAACTTCCCTTTAGCTAATACTGAAAGTAGCAATTGATTGCAAAAAAAGTGGATTCTGAAGCTGAATGTGACACATTTTTGATTGCATTTGGATTTTTTATTTAAATGCAGACAATTAAGATCAGCTGTCTTTCAACTATAGTTCTGTATAGAGTGTGCATGAAGGAACAGACTGGTACAGATGAGGGGAAAATCAAATGTTGATTCATCCTGGCTTAGTATTAATATTAATCAAGTGCAACTTCAGATACACTATAAAAAATAACTTTCAATTGGATCCAATAGATTTTCATAGCATTTTCAGAGTCTGACATGAACAAACTGACTTTTAAGCTCTAAGCAGTGCGTGATATTAAGTAGTAATGAGCAATTAATTATGTGCAGATTTAAAGAAGATTCTTGATATTCATGTAAAAATCAATAGTTAGTATGACATAACTGTCTTTCACAGATAAAAAATAATGTATTATAATAACAGTCTCAGTTCCATATGCTGCCTGACACGCTGCTAAAGCTTTTGGCTGCATGATTGAACATCATTTTATAACATGATGTCCCAATAATTAGCTACTCTATTGGTAGTTACTTTTGTAGACTTTTCCATTTTAACTACACTTATATTTCCATGTATCTTGTTGTTGATTATAAACTGACCATCTTGCAAACTAAATTAAAGAACAATTTGGGCCATGGTTCATTTCTCAGTAATCGCCACAGACACCAAGAATCTGCCATTTACATTGTCGTCTATTTGACTTAATTGGGTTTTTTCGGTGACATGCCTGTGGTCAAATACGAATCTGGAGCCTTCATTTAGCGCCTCGCAGTCTCTGCACTGAGGGAGGATCTCTGCCTCCTCATGACAACAGAAGTACAGTTTGGACTGATTTTAAAGATACTTTATGATGACACTTTAAATTAAATCAATTCATGGTGTGTGGCGAGGAAAGTTTCAAGTTACAATTTGGCTCAACAGATGCAACTTGTTTGTTCCTGCAATAATGTTAAATGTTCCATTAAACGTTGAAACTGCAGCTGCTGCTCAGTGGTTGGCCATACAAAAACCCTTTACAGCCCTGCAGTTTTTCTTCTGGGCAAGTTTTATAAACGTATTTTACGGTAACATTGTTGTATGTTGATTGAAGCACCTTTTAAAGGTGCAGGGTCAGGTTAACATAACCTTGTTATAAAATTGGTGAAGTGAAAAGATTAAATTTGTGTATTTCCTCTTCCAGATGACTCATGTTTGGGTATCCATTGATTTAGAGTTGCTTTAATGAAATTATTGTAGTTTAACAATGTCAACATTAAGCAAATGTTATAAACAACTTAACTCTCATACACTGTTTGTAGCTATACCTAGGAAGAGTAATGCACTGTTTATAAGTCAGTGTTGATGCATTTGTCACGTAACTTACGTACTTAAGTAATGCCACTTCCGGAGTTATTTTGAGCCAAACCATGATCTTTTCCTAAACCTAAGACGTTTTATTGCCTAAACTTAAGGAAGTTGTTTCCTGTGTTCTGAAGTTCATTTTGAAAAGACTGTGTGCATGTAATGAGCGAAAATTGATACGTGTTGCTGGACATTCGTAGGAAAATGAATGCAAAAGGGCAAATAACTTTTTTTTTAAGATATCATACGATCCGTTGCAGGAGATTACATTGATTTAACATAATCATGATTACTTTTGTCTGTGTGCAACCCGATTTCATGGGAGTATAAATAGCATGACATTACAAGGACATTTTGCGTGTCATGAGAACATATTTTAGCCTTTTCGGTTGTCATTTGTAAGGCTCTTTTGCGTGTCATTTTTACGCCATTCAACAAAACTACGGTAATGGAGGCCGTTAAATTTAGCAACAAAACCACTTAATTAGGTTTAGGAAAGACATCGTGGTTGGGCTTATACATAAACTAAATAAAATATGCATGGAAACAATGTAACAGAAGTTTGGAAAAAAACGTCATTAACATAACTTCAAAATAACTCAACAACACTTTGAGACACGAACACTGGTCTCCTGGAAAGTGGAGGTGGTGGAAAGTCATGTGCTTACAGTCTTTCTCACTTTTTATTCTACATCACTAGCTCTGAGCGTAGCATATTTACGCCGATGCGTTTACATTGCAGTCAATACAGACTACATGGCATATGACACACCAAAAGCAAGAACGGCATTCTTATTGCACGCGAAATGACTTGCGATTACCGTGTCATTCATACGCCATTAACTGCGACCGGGCTGCTGTGTGAGACAGGAGGTGTGAGTTTCATACCCTGTTTATTGATCACACTCATTATTATTTGAGATATTTCAATATTTAATCTTACAAACGAGTAGGTTCAAGAGTATTTTCTTTCTTTAAAGACTTCTCTCACCTATACCAAGACATTGTGAGTGCATACAGTAAGTGTGCAACTTTGCATTGTCATTTGTGGAGTAAAGAAAAAAAAAATCAGCATCACATTGTGCTGGATTTTCTGTGCAGTTGTGATACGTAACTAGGATCTATTTCAACACTTAACTGTACACACAAAAGTAGAGCTATGCCGGGAACATGTGGGCATCAGGTACACTTTAATACCCTGCTCACAGATGTATAATAATAAAAAAAAAAAAGTTTTTTGATGATTTTGATGATATTCAAAAGCAGTAATGCTCTTAACAATCTAAAAACACAATATGTCTGCTGGTACGACTCAAACCTCCTCCCTCACTTCCTGCACCGAACGCTCCGCCTTACAGTGTGTCCACTCCAGAAGGTCTTCCTTAAAGTTATCCTCAACACAGCTATTCATATGCCTCTGCACGTGGGATACTTCTCTTTTTTTAACATAGAATGGTGCTCCTAAAAAACTAAATCACAGATGATGGCTGTAACAAAAGAACATACGATCAGAAGAAAGACAAGGGATGAAATAATATAACCTTTAAAAAACAAACCTGACCACTTATTTGAATATTTGATGATACACTTTGTTTCTATTCCGTTTTTATCTTGACTCATGATTTCCTCTCATCCATAGGCAGCAGCGGCAGCACGCCCAGTCTTTTGTCAGACACTAAACCAGTCATGTTATAGTCACCGTAGGAAATTGACACAAAAAATGTAAGAGCCACACCCAAAGTCACAAATGACCATTAAATACAGCCAATGTGTGATTGAATGGCCTTACTACAGTAAATGTAAAACACATGTATACCTACTATTCATAGATGTAATCTTTGAACAAAGCCTCTATTTGTTATATAAAGACACTTTTTTGTCTTTTCTGTCTTAATTTCACCACACAATGTGTATGTAAAAGGTTATAATAGCTATATTAATATAGGAAATGACTAATAAAGATCAATTTTCAGAATAAATGTTATCCTCTATGTATGGGTCAAATAATAAATGAAAGAAATAGTGTGTAGTTTGGTGATAGCTGCTTGTTAAAGGAGTGTTAGATTTAAAAAAAGGCTAAAATAAAAAGTTTACCATCTTGTCCTGAATTCTGGAGATGTTCTATCAGGTCACAGCCGAACGCATCTTCACTTCCTTTCTTTTTAGACTTCTGCTTAGTCCCTTTATTCTTCATGTGTCTCCAGTTAGTAGTCCCAATGATTAAAACAAACAGATCTTTGGAAGCACGGCGATCGATCCATATGACCCCGAGAGAGGTTGTAGGTCAAAAAAAAGCAGCCACATAGAAATCCCAGCAATCAGCTCCGAAAACTCTGCATCCGCTCACATTCTGACTAACCACACTGTTGGAGGCTGAGAGCAGAAGTGACGTCACATTTTGAACTTTAAGTCCTTTTAGATTGTCATAACTTGAGGTGATGGTCAAAGAAAAGTCATGGTGTGAGCGTTGCTTGGCCGGGACGTGGCAGTCCGCTGCTTTATCTGTGAAGGATTTGCAGAAACAGCATTAGAATCGGTCGGTTTCCTGTTGTTTTTTCACCCCCAGCCAGTCTCTCTCTATCTCCTCCTCTTTTCCTTCATTCCACACAGTCTCCCCTTTTCAATGGCTTCTCTGGAGCTGAGGAGGCATATCAAGAGAAACAAATCCCCTCAGGAACATCAGTTTTTATTTTTAAATCTCATTTCCACTTTGAGATTTTGAGAATATTCTATGTTTAGAGATGGACTCGTGGCAGGGATTTTTGAAATGTTGCGACTGTGTAAAGGGGAGGGAAGTGAAGTGCGGGGAGGAGAACAGCTGACTTCTGTTTCTCTCCTGGTTTAGGAATTACTGACCTCTTTTATCCATTTTTTTTCATGTGCCCAAACTTGGAGCTAACGGGAAAGCTGCTCTCTGCCTTCCTGAATGCTCCCAATGTATACAATTTCCTGTGCAAAGAGCCCGGGCTCGAAAACAAAAACAGACGGGTTCTGAAGGAAGAGGGAAGTGGGAGGTGACTGAAACGAGGGCCTGAAGGGCACAGATGGGAAATGGGGGGGGAGATCGGGGGGGTTGGGGTGAGGAGATGGACGACACACATGGTTCTTGTTACTAACTGCTATGCGTTTCATGTTTTTCTTTTTCAAACTGGACTGACATAATCAGGGAATGCATTAAATGTATAGCATTGATGTTAATCTCGTAAAGCAAACAATGCTTTCAACTAGTACTCCAAGCGTCTTTGTTACTTCCTGTCTTGACTAAATGTAATCCAATTACATCCCCAACCTCCCCTGAGAAAGATCATGAAAAACTCCCCGGGTAGTGATGACATATTCCCCGTATTTGTAGCCTTTTAAAAGTTTCACATGGAAAATTACAGATCCTAAAACCCAAATTCCATAAATTGAGGTCTGAAATTTTACAGCTGTAAACTGTGAACTTTCCCTGGGGTGATATTTTAAAACCTAATCACTAATTGCAGTATATCTATGTTCTATGTTAACCCCTGTTGGTCCACTGTCAAACCACCACTGACCGCAGTGATTATTGCATTTTTCAATTTAAAATTTGACACAAGATCTGAAGGCAGAAAAGCGACTCTATGTTTGGAAACTTGGTTTGGTCGTTTGGCATACACACAGAGTCTAGTCTTATAGCCTCATCACTGCACAACAGTTATGGTTTCCAAGTCACATTTCGGCTTTAAGAGCATATGAAAGCTTAGCATACTGCAATAACTTGGGGACAGTGGAAGCTGTGAAACAATCTGACAAATTATCACCTTTCGAATTGAAATGGCAAACTTGTTTGCCAACTATTGCCCATCTACACATCCAGCAGACATGGAGTAACCTTATCATTCATCTGGAATCATGTTTCTGGCCACCTGATGAATGTAAGTCCAATATTCACTCTATTTTAGCTCTACTTTTGGTCTCCACCAACTCCCGAGGGAAATGTCTGTCTCTTTAGTTGCTAAATGCTCCATTCTGTTCACCAGCTAGTCGCTAAAATTGTCTGTCTGATGTTTAATGCCGGGCAGGTAGTGTACAGAGGGTTTATCAGAGATTTTTTTGTTAAAAAGTGCTGCCTGCTGCAGCCAAAAACAACACTGATTAGAGCGGTGTGAGTGAACCAAAACAGTAAAGTTGCAGTCCAGAAAACCATAGCAACGTGTTAACAGACCAACAACTGAGAAAAACTACAGTCTGTGATATTTGTATGTGGATTCTTGACTAAAAGTGACCCCTTTCACATACAAGTAGTCATTTGATTGTTTGTTCATCTAAAATGATTAATTATAGCAGCTCTAAGTAGTTTGTTTGCATTTTTTCTTTGAGAAATGGTCAAAATAATGGGAGGAGCCTATTCCATGCAATGACTCAGTTTACCTGACCTGCATGAGAACCCATAGGAAACTTGCACAAATTCGACACAGAAAGGACTCTGGATCTTCTTGTTCTGCAGA
This sequence comes from Sebastes fasciatus, assembly GCF_043250625.1. Taxonomy (NCBI): domain Eukaryota; kingdom Metazoa; phylum Chordata; class Actinopteri; order Perciformes; family Sebastidae; genus Sebastes; species Sebastes fasciatus. Next base: position 18,587,227 of record NC_133810.1, on the reverse strand, counting down.
GGTACCACTGAGCTACTGGGCTGCCCTTAAATTAGGGCTGCACAACTAATCCAAATTTTATTGAAAACGCGATATGGCCTACTGCATTTTCAAATGGCAGGAGGCGCAATATTTGTACCATTTTAAATTAAATAGTATCGTGCTACAGAGATGTCCTGGCCTACACATAATATTCTACATACTCAAGAAAACATCTTTGTCTGGTACAGATCCCCCCAAAAAATCACACCATAATCACTGTCATCATGTTTTTCAATGAAAATGAGAATAATGATGTAAAACTTATCACTCCTTCTAATATTGCAATTGCAATATCAGTCAAAATAATCACAACTAGATATGTTTTCAAAATTGTTCAGTCCTACCTAAAATACTGCAATGAAATAATTTGACATGGTCTTACCTACTTAGCTTAGTTTCCATCCAATACTTAAATCTTTGAAGAACGTGTGAATTCATCCAAGAAGTTTATATTCAATCTAAAGCACAGAGGCAGGCCTTTTCCATAAATTATTGCTTTCCTCACTTTTGCAAATAACGGCATGAACATCCCACTGGGGAATTCTTACACTTACACATTCTACTCTAGTACAAGTGTTACTATATTTACAAGCATGAACAATACAGTACATATCATAGGAACCACTGGCATTTTAACATATCTGAATAGACTACTTTGTAGAGTGGATCATAGTGTTCTGACTTGCAGAGTTGATATTTTTGTGCTAAAAGTGTTTTGTGAATGTCACATGTGAGCTAGATGACCAGGCTTGGCCTCAACAAGACAAAGCTTTCTTTCTGCACCATAGGAAGAGGAGATGACATCATTCTGTCCATACAAAGCCTCGGACACCCCGCTCTTTCTTTGCACTGGTTAAAAAAAATCTATGCTGAGAAGACATTTCATTGTATCTGAATAATAAGGGGTTATTCTTGTTCTTACTTTTAGTATATATCCTCAGAGGGATGCAATGTTGTGGCATTTGCTGCTAAATGCCAGAGAGCAGAAATCACAACATATTCTTTATAATTTATATAAAATGTTGTTGATTTGAAGAGAAAAAATGAAATTGTAAAAGGGATTACGGTCTCCGTCAACAGTATAGTCGGGGTTTGGCGCTAGCAAATTCATGTTTGGGATGCCATAGTCTGTATTCACACTCCATGTGTCATGGAGGGATTAATCTGCTTTTTAGGGGAATGTGAGCAGCTGATTTGATTGTCTAAGTAATATAGAGCGTTCAACTTAATTCAAGCCGTTTTACAATTGCATTACAACTGGCAGCATACATAATTTGTGCATTCATATAAGGCGAGACACTACAGGCAAAAACATCAATTTTTCATGCACTGGTCTAATTTGAGATTTTGGGCATTTTTGCGATCCCGACCGACTTTACTGTCTTTCAGAGGCTGTAGCAGGCTCAGTTTTAGAGCTAGAGTGAAGGTAAAGGTATCATATGAAAACCTAAGGAATCCATTGGTGCCAACGATGTCATGCTAGCATGTCTGCTCGGAGGCTAAATAATGCTCCAAAGTTATGTTAAATTTTGGCGATGAAAAAACTGGCATGGTCATTTTCAAAGGGGTCCCTTGACCTCTGACTTCAAGATATGTGACTGGAAATAGGTTCCAAGGGGTACCACGAGTCTCCCCTTTACAGACATGGTCACTTTATGATAATCACATGCAGTTTTTGGTAAAAAAACATGCAGTTTTTTGAATGCAGTATAAATGTGTTATTTACACCTATACTAAAATGGTGTATTTGAATATTTCTGCATACTGGGGTCCCTAAATGGTCTTGGAATTACATAAATTGGGTATCACTGTAAAGCGGAGACTCTTGTGGATCCAGTGAGCCCAGTTGCATTGTGCTGATGTTAGTCACCATAGTAGCCATTTTTGAAACTTGAGCTCACTGTATAAAATGACCTGTGGTGACCTCTAGGATAATCACAGCCTCATGAAACTTTACAGCCACAAACTAGAGACCTAGAGCATTCATAGGATGGATGGCTTTTCTAGGTAGATTGACAATAAGGGGGTTTCTGAGCAGTTTTCAGAACATAAGTGCTCGCCTTCCTATCGGCAAAAGAAAATGCAATTCTTGCAGAAATATCCAAATGTCAAAAGTTTTTGATACCAAATCACAGCATGGCTTTTTCTATGGTGTTCCTAAATATTAGTATAATATTCATAATTTTTTATCAATTCTCGATTGGTTAAATTTTTTTTAATTTAGCACCAAATCTGTAACAAATGGTATCAACACCAAAATTGCTGCAACAACTTATGAGACATAATAGAGCATGGGGATGACCATCATAAACTTTGATCATATTGTTCTAAACCCTTATACACTTTTACAATTTATTTCAATTAATTATTTAATTCATGTTTATTTCTAATTTATGACTAGAACATTGACACAGAGTGCTGCATCTCAAATTAATCTTCAGGTTCCCAGCTTTCAGATGATGTTCACCACTTCTATGTGACATCTACTGTTGACCTGCTATCTGTAGACCCCCTTTACCCACCTAAAAAAGACAAAAAATGGTCTATTGTGGGTATCGGGGTGATAACATGTCTTCTTTCAGAGTAGTGGAAAGAAAACATCCAAAACACACATTTAGGTGTCTATTTTACTACACTTTGTCTATTTGGGTCTGTAGATTTCTCCTAAATTCATCAAACGTTAACATTAGATAATGCATAATTTGCCTATTTTAACATTTCAGAAAACTTGTATTACAAAAAATTATTGTTTTAATGTAAGTAATCAACTGGGGAAGACTTATTCACCAGTAATGTCTACCCCTGGAGAATATAATATTTTAGTAACTCACTATTTATTCAATCTTTTGTTGTCTTCTTGAGGTCAAACAACAGTTAAATCAGGAAAAAGAAATGTCTGATTTGTCATTTATGGATTTAAAAATCTGCTTTCTTTAGTTTACATCTATGGTCCACGCTTGTGTGCTAGTGTGACACCTCCCACATTTCAACCAAACAAGATGTAAATGGGTTGTTATTTTGTTACCATCATAAATTAAGGCTACTGCTGTGCAAATTGCCTGGCAATAAAAGCAGTGTTTCCGTAGTTAACAAGGACAAGAGACCTCACTCAAGATGTTTTTCCAATAGTGGATTTTGTGCTCTCAAGGCCCCCTACTGGTCAGATATATGTACTGCAAGCTGTTGCAATCTTGCTGCCCGTTATATGCAATATACTACCATCATACAGTAACATAAATTCCATGAAATATTAGTAATACAGCAAATTATTCATGGTATTGCAAATAACCTGGGAGAAGCTTTTTAGAGGGGGTTTGTTTTATCCTGAAACCATCCATAGGAAGGAATATATACACTGCTATATTCAAGTGCATATCTTATCGGATAAACCAAACCGTAGAGTCTTTCCCCGGAACACATAAAAACCATAAGACAATTCATAGGAAAAATACTATTTATTATATATGTGTTCTAAACAGAAAATTATATTAGAGGTGAAATGCATAATAATCTGGGTTTCTCCCATCAACACAAGCAAAACATGACAAATCAACCCAAAATCAACATACAAACATTCAAAATGAATCCTCTAAATGAAATTCTCAAAGAATTATTATGGCATCACTTTGAATTTCATACAATGATTCATATAAAGCACAAATTCAAATAAAAAAATGTCAGTCAAATGTTTGATGCTACATTATTACAACAATTTTCTTGGTCGTGATCATGTTACAAAATCTTATTGAGAAGTTGTAGTTTAACAATATGTTTACATGTAAAAGTTTTCAACCCACAGTAGAAAAACAACCCTAAAACATTCATTCATGTTTGAGATACGACCACGAACTTAACGGACATTTTTAAAATGTATATCTCGAACAACGGAACTCTCATTCAAGAGCTTCTAAACAGCTACAGTCTACTGTAGATTTATGAAGAATTGTTGAGTTCATCAACAGTGTGAAATATAGAGCAACCTGTGGTTATTATGAAACTCTAACAGTTATGAATATGAATACATAAAAAGGAGTGGCTCAAGTAAACTGTAAACATATTTGTCACTACAGTTAGTAATATTGCTCAGTCTTGAAATATGTAGGATTTGCTGGTCGGATAAATAAAGACAAAACATATTGTAACATACAAGCAGCTACAATACCTTCAACATATAATTGAAAGTAAGAAACAAAATCATTTATTTATCAAATTTGATATGAGTTTATCAGACTATTTCTAAGCAGCATGCAATGATCCAAAACATATGATTTTTCTAGACTGAAATTTCTTCACATACGATAAAAAGTTATATTGATCGGCCTCAAGACTACAATTATCATTTAATAAATGTAAAGGTAATAAATAAGAATCCACCACCCATTAACTCCTGCTTAAAAATCAAGCATATAAGGCCTTATATAGATTAAAAAAAAACGTGCAGTAAGAAATCATATCATCATTATGGCTCACAAAACTACTTTTTAAGACATAAACATTGGTCATCCAAAGGTGGTCAAGGTTATTAAGTTCTGAAAATAAAGCCAGCTGGCACAAGGCAACCAGGGTTGGAAATTAGCACCAGCCAAATGCTGTTAAAATATACAAGTGGCTGCTAGATTTGCTTCATTCACCAGCCAAAAAAACAGTGGAAATTTATTGAGTGGCTGACAAAAACATTAATTTCCAAACCTGAAGGAAACACAAGCATTTTTTTTTTTTTACTAATAATAATGTAGGTTGATTCTAGAGCAGCGATATGTTTAGTTATTTTTAACCTTCTAGTTGACCAGTATATTATAAATTTTCACAATAACATATTTCAATTGGATATCATTTGAAATGATCAGCCCTCTATATATTATTATTGCTCTTCAGTGGTCCCTTTTCCTTCTTCTGCACACAAGGTTCATCTGATGCAAAACTTTATGAACCTTCTATATGACAGTAATATTACCAGCAAGTATTAGATGAGGAAGACCTCGGATATCTACTATTATTCAGATTACTAGGATTTCATTCATATGTTCACATTGTCTTCCGTCAACAAAACACCAGAAACAGCAGTTCCTTTGTATTGTCGGCTTTATGTCTGTGGTAGTCTTGTTAATGTGTTTGCCAGAGAACTGACTAACCATCAGTTGGACCCCGCAGATATAGATGCATTTAACCTAAAAACAGTGTCCTTACACAGTCATTATTTTGTGTTTTATAAATAATAAATATATTATATATATAATTCAGAATTTATTTTTATTTGGATATTAAAGATTATTTTTAGTTGATCAGTGTCTAAAAAAATTAGCTATCGTAGGCATTAGTTTGCTATAAACTGATAAGCTAATAGTATATCATGGCTCTTAGTTTGTCTGCAATCTAGTGCTAAAAAATCAATTATTGTAGCTTTCATGCACATTACTCTTATGAACCGATCCCTTTAACGTCATAATATCTTCTACAGTTTGCGATGTGAATGTCAGTGCCAATAAAACAAGCTATGAGTCAAACATCTCATTGCCTTGAAGAGTCCAAGCAGCCTTGAAAAAAACCTAAACATTAACTTCATCTTAAAAGGCTCTGCACACCTACAAACGGGTGTTCTCAGTTATCTGCTATATGATTAGCCTTCTGGGAAATATGGGACGTCACTACATGCCAGGTACACGAAGAGATATCAAAGACCCTGCCCTAACAGGAGCAACAAACGGGAGATATTGATGAATCAGTCTGTGCCTCCCAGACAGTCCTGAGAAGACGTAGAATTAGGCAAAATAAGTGACAACGCCTGTGTCCGTAGGGGCTTCAGAAAAAGTCAATGCAGCCACAGAAGCACACAAAATACACATTTTGCATGTGTTGCAGGTTTTTAAACACAAAATACCCGCATGTTTTATGCTGTACTGTATTATGTAGGCAACTAATGAGGCATATGTATGAATTAATCGAAGTCTGGCAGCTGGATGGCACCGACTTCTCCATTTGACCAAAGCCAATAATTTTTTTGCAGGCTGGTAAAAATATGAAGAAATTAAAGCAGCATGATATGCAAAAATGTGCAAAGATGTAGTTCCCAGCGGGACATTATTCTAATATGTAAACTAATCAAAAAAATGTGCATTTTGTGTGCTTAATGTGGTGTCTTGTACACACACATAGTAGCCTTTCCGCACTCAGTGGAACTAAACATATTAAAAAAAAAATTTTTGGTCACAGCACAGCTTCCCATTTAAAATCTCAACTCTGTGGCTTACCAATGTCCACAGTAACATTCACATAAAGAGGCTGCCTCTCTACCGACATAGTCTTATATGAGCAGCTGTTGAGTCCGTCCTTCCTCCACACCAGCGGTGTTCGTCCTAACAACTTCATCCTGGGATGCAAAAATAATAATAATTGAATAGGTTAAATTTGCAGCACAAATTCAATTCAATTTATTTTTATATAGCGTCAAATCGTAACAGATTTTATCTCAAGACGCTTTTCATAGAGAGCAGGTCTAGACCGTACTCTAATTTAGAGACCCAACAAGAGATTCCCCCATGCTGAAAACAAAGAAACTAGTGATCAAAACATTTTCACATGCCAAAGCCAAATCATCAGTAAACAAATAATGTTCTTAGTACACCAAGAAGAAAGGATCACTGTCTGTAACTAGAGGGCCGAAGGTTATACAACTGTGTTAAAATAGAGACATGCAAATCAACAGTGCATCAGCACTGGTAAATTATTATCTTGTAATTTGAATGCGGTATTTCTACATGTGTACAGCCACATATTTATCCAGAACCCCACAAATCAGGATGCATACATTTAATTGACCAATAATGCACTGAATCAAACATAACACATTTTCCCCGTCTCTATATTTACTTACCTGTCTTTGTTTATTTCATTGCCGCTGTCTCGTTTGTGAAACACCATGGTGTAGCGAGCTATGTCAGCGGGCGGCCGCACAATCTTCATTTTCTGCAGCTCGACCCTGCGCGAGACAGCAGACCCACATGTAGCAGTGAACCAATGAAGGAATATATGTGATCATAAGAAACATTTAATACTGTTTTCACTTGTTTCGGTCTCACCTGATGCGAAGGTCATCATCTTCTCCGCCCCAACCCCAGTACGTGTTTGAGAATCCATTCACTTGAAGGAACTGGTCTTTGGTCATAGCTGTGACTCCTCCAAAGTAGCCTTTGTAACGCAGTCTGAGTGTGGAAGAATATGAAGAAAAATTACAGGTCTTTGTTTATACATTATGTTAGGGCTTTCAAGATAATATCAGCCCTGAGGAGATGAGCCATCTGTTAATATTGTGTTGTCTATTCACATGGGTAATATAAAGCTTAACTGCTGACGCATGACTGGCAGGAAATTTGCTCTTAGTCGTATACTTACTTGTATCCTGTGGCGTTCCGGCCCACCACCAAGTGTTTGGGCTGCTTGTCACAGACGTATAAATTGTGATCATTTTCAGGAACCAGGTCCACATCATGGAAGATGAAGCACTCCCAACTGTAGTCCTTCAGTGCCTCCAAATACCCAACATTGAGTAGCTTGGCACGGTTAAAAGTTGCATCACCAGCCTTTAACACACAAAAAAAGAAAACTAAAAAAATCACAATCTGCTGTTGTCTTTTATGGACCATGTACAGGTCAAAGTTCTGTGTAGATGTCTGTGTTCTTCTGTTGTATCTGATGTGTCATTGTGCTTTATCCGTTGAAAAAAACAAAGATTTTTAGGAGGTGGGAGGGTTGGAGTACAGGGTCAACTACACAACAGCCGCAGTTCAGAAAATGATTTAATGCTACTTGTGTGGGCCAGTTATTGAATAACTTTCATTGTTGCTGTGGCGTCCCCACATTCAGGCTATTATAGGAAAATAGACTGCTTAGCAAGTGAATTTGAAGGAATTTAATGTGCTTTATTCTGGTTGATTTTTACAAATAACCAACCACCATGAAAGCCAGACATTGAATCAGTATGGAACCAAAATATTATAAAGCATTTCATACAATTTATTAAAGCAGAAAATAATCTATGCTGGATAAATATGTGGCTGTACACATGTCTAAACATCGCATTCAAATTATAAGATAATAATTTAACCAGTGCAGTGCTCATGCACTGCTGATTTGCATGTCTCTATTTTAACACATTTGTATAAACTTCTCTAGTTACTGATAATGATCCTTTCTTCCTGGAATACTAAAAACATTATTTGTTTGCAGATGATTTGCCTGTGGTACGTGAAATGTTTTGCCTCACTAGATCCTTTGTTTTCAGCAGCAGTGTTTTCGTGCATCACTGAACATGAGTTGTTGCATTTATGAAGTCAGAATCAGAAATACTTTATTGATCCCCGGGGAGAAATTGGGGTAAGCTAAAAGTTGGAAAAAAACGAGTCTTTGAAGTCTACAAGTTTTATGTCTCTATAATGCACTGATGTGAAAAATGCTGGCTGAAAAAGATTTCCAATTACTTAGAGAAAAATATTGAGCAACTTGCCAGTTATTTTGTTTACCTTGCAAGATTTATGTTTTACCTGCTTGACATTTTTTGTCATTTGAAAAAAAATAAATACTATAACGTAATGCAATACAGTTTATTTAAGATAATATTTCTTCACATATCTTCACTTAAAGCTGCTCTATTTTTCACCGAGTGAGACCCTTTGGCACGTTTCCACCAAGCAGTCCAGTTCAGTTCAGTTCGTTACACATTAGAACATTATTTTTGCATTTCCATTAGCAAGAGTTGTGTATGGTACCAATACAACCACTGCATTCTTGGTACCACCTCGGTCGAGGTTCCAAGCGAGCTGAGCCGATACCATAAGGTGGAGATAAAACACTTCAGACCACTGATTGGTCAGAGAGAATCGTCACAAGTGCGACATGGGACATCCTGCACAAACCCGCGATTTGTTTGCAAAACTACGGCATACACTACGCATAAGTGCAGGTGTTTCTCTGTTTGGTTGCCGTTGAAACTATTCAGCGAGTGTCCCGTTGAAGATGATGTCACGGCAGTTTCATCCGCCACCGCTATGGCAATCGGCTGAGAATCCCGCCTAGACTGAGGGGGTACTATCTGCAGTGGTAACAAGGCATAGAGAAAAGGAACTTGTACCTTGTGCAGTTTCCTGATATCATTGATTTCATAAGAAAACTGTGTGACTTGCAAACTGTGCATGATGTGGAGCGTGGATACCTGCTGGATGACATAAATGGCGTAGTGTAGCTGCTGCCTCTGCAGGAAGGGGTGCAGGTGATGCAGGAGGTAGAGAAGGTGTCTCTCTCTGCTGCGGTGAGGGATGAGGATCGCCACACTCTGCCTCGCCGTGCAGTCTGAGGGCTCGTACTCGCCTTCAGTCACTTCTTTGTTGTCACTCTCCACGTCTTTCAGTTTCAGAGAGGATTCAAAGGACAGCTTCATGGCTCCCTCTGCGGAAGTTAGCAAATTTAACCAGAAATCTGGGTCTTAGTGATCATTCTGTTATATGTGATTCATAACAGTAAATATCACATTTTCAAACTATTTAAAGAAGGGGGGGGGGGGGGGGGGGGGGGGACTATTGTTGCACTTTACAAACGATTCTTTTCTCACACACTATAAACTTATTTTTAACGTTTATATGATCATTCGTATAGCTGTATGTCATTTATTCTAAACTTTCTTTGTTTTACATATATGATATTTGAAAGCATTATTTCTTCTCTGAAGGCAGAAGTTCAACCCTAAATTGTTGGTTCATAAAAGACAATTTGGAAAAAACATATGCTTAGAAATCAAAATCAAAAAACCATCTATAATGCACAGCACAATCAACCAATAGTTTAGTTTTGAGAAATTAACCACTCTGCTTAGTCACTGATGTTCAAGATGACATTACAGATTAATGATTGGCACAGACCTTGACTGGTTTATTTACATAGCAGTTAAGTTATACTACTACTACCACTACTACTACTCTGCCATTCTTTCCATCGATTCTGTCACGCAGTCAGTACAGAACATACGGAATCATTCAACAAATTGCTAAATGGGAATGACTCATCATTTAGCAAGAGGGCTCCATAAGCAGATAGATTTAAATCACCTCTGAGAAACACAGTTAAATCAAAAATAACATATACAGTACATAGTAAGTTTGTCACCTCTTTAACTTGCACTTTGGTTTCTATACTTACTAGGGCTGTGTACTGGCAAGAATCTGGCGATACGATACGTATCGTGATATTCATATCGATTCAATATATTGCGATGTATTGCAATACTGTAAGCAAGGCGATGTATTGCAATTTCTTAAAATAAAATTTTAGGAAAACTGTCATAGTATAAAGAACACACCACCATATGCATAAAGTCTGAGTAAAATAAGTTGATGTTTTTTTATGTAATCAGAACAGTGGAATCTGCATTTGCATTTATGCCAGTCCCTGTGACATCCAACATTATAGCACTACTTTGCAAATTAAATGAAGTATTAACTGAGCTAAGCTCGACATGTAAACTAATAATTAAAAATCAATAGTTTTTTTGGGAATCAATACAGTATCATAAAACATAATATCACGATACTCAATATTTTCAATCATTTCTTACACCCCTAATACTTACGTAGCAATGGTGACTCCTCAAGGCATTCTTCTTTTGGTGGTGGAGTATTTAAGTGATCGGGTGCCGCTGTCCATGTGTTGACTTTATCCCTCAGACTGTCTCCTTTGCCAAGAGTTTGTGGTGTGGCAGAAGAAACCTGACTGGATTTCACTGTTTCGCCTGAAAATGTTGCGATCCATGCCAGCACTGAGAGCGAGACCAGGAGCAGTACAAAATATTTCCCCCTCCGCAAAATCTTGCACACAGGCGAACAGAAGCCCATGGCTGTGTGACTGTCTAAAAGTGACAACTGTAGATGCTGTTAGTTAAGATATTTCCTCTGTGAAGGACATTTCAGCAAAAATAATGACAGCCACAGTTTCACTAACCAGTCATCCCATGGCGATGAAACATGCTGCCGAACTGTACAGTGAGTCAAGTATATGACCACTGTGAAGTAAGGAGAACTTAATGGTGAAAATCCATCGCCGAACCTTCAAAATCCAGTTTCAGGAGGTGAGGCCAAAAACGTATTTTCCGACAACTGTAGATTGATTTCAAAAGAAAAGATGTTACTGCCATGAATGGACATATTTGCATCATAATAAGGTCTTCTCATGCAAAACTACACCCTTACAGTGCAAGTTCTAGTTTTAAAAAGATATATCTCCATTACTTTCCATACAACAACAAAAGGCACCTGATGTTATCTTAGAAAGCAAACCACGATACCAGCTAAGTTTTCAAGTTCCACCTTTTTCTTTTCTTTTCTGTTGTGTTCAGAGCCATTTCTTCTGTTACACACCACTGAAAGAGCTTCCTGAATGGTCATTTTACACCCAGTATACACCTGTCTTTTTCTGTTACCCCTGACAAAGTGTAGAATCACAATGCAGAGCCTCACCTTTCTCCTCACTTGTACTACTAGGGCTGCAACTAAAGACTATTTTCATTGTTCTCTGTTTCATTGTTGATTATTTTCTCGATTGATCGATTAGTTGTTCTGTCTATAAAATGTCGGAAAATGGTGAGAAATGTCAATCAGTGTTTCCCAAAACCCCAAGATAACATCTTGTTTTGTCCACTACTCAAATATATTCAATTTACTGTCATTGGGGGGTAAAAAACCCCCAGAAAATATTAATATTTAAGAAGCTGGAACTCAAAACTGATTAATCAGTTATCAAAATAGTTGACGATTAATTTAATAGTTGACAACTAATCGATTATTCGTCGCAGCTCTGTATTAATCTATCAAATATTCAACAATTATTTTCATTATTAATTAATCTGTCAATTATATCATTGACTGATCGAATAATCATTGGTCTAAAAATGGCAGAAAAATATCCAGCACAATTGACTTGTTTAGTCTGACAGTTCAAATGCAAGATATTCAGTTTGCAGTGATAAAACAAAATCTAAATTGTTGGCCATGAATTTCAACACTATAACAAATACAACAAATGTGATATAATACAACATAATGAAACACATCAGTATAATAAAGGAAGGCAACGCTCCCCAGGTCATAAAACACAACAGTGACCATAACACAGAACACTATGTAGCGTCGTATATCCATGTTATCTATTGGATAACACTGTGTGATGATGGCGTTATTTTGGGGGATTGACAGTGACAAGCTAACGTTGGCTAGCTCTGAGCAACACCAGATATAATATTACAGTTATTCATGTAAAGACAAGACACTACCTTTTATATCGCTGAAAGCTCCTTCTCCTCCCGATTACTGTTCATGTTTTTATAACAGTGATAACTCATATTAGTTCCGCGACCTGGCTGCAGCTGTGCCCAGATGAGCTCTCTGTGCTTCCATGTAGTTGTCAAGGCCTATGGAAGGAGGCTAGGACACGGGTCTTGGGGTGTTGGGTACAGCGCATGCGTAGTGTAACTCAAGCTGCGCCGTGCGATACAATTGGCTCAAGTGCAGGCCAGATTCTACTGCGCATGTGCTATACCCCCCCGGAGATATGACGCGTGTCTCAGCCTCCTTTCCATAGGCCTTGGTAGCTGTTAGCTAGCTGACGAATGCGGATGTGGAGTTACTGTAAAGTACTGTAAAGTGCTGTTAAAAGTTCAACATTAGCATCAAGATAACAGTCGTACGCCGTGGAGGCCAAACACGCCTTATTTCAGTGAAGTACTGTCCTCTCCTGATATAACGTTAGAGATAACAGTTACTGGTTTGGTTGAAGCATCTTACCTTTGACGCAAGCCAGCGTTATCCCAGGTTATCAGCCCAGCAGCTAATGATAACAGAGAGTGGACTGTGTCTGTGTCAAGTCAACATCAATACACGATACTTCCGCTGGATGTATTTCATACTAAACGCGTTTCCACTGAACTGCGCAAAAATATATATAAGTATGTCTAAGAGAAAACAATGTTTCAGTAAAAGATATTCTTCCAATCAACTCGTGTTTGTTTATAACATATCCGGTGATATGAAGAAGTCAAATGTACCCTATTTTTGCATTTTTGGCTTCATTTAAGCTGGCAAATAACATCCTAAAATAATCTGCAAAAGATTTTCATAAATATGCACCGTATTTAGCAGATATCTAAAGATGTCTGTGTATCTATTTTGTTATTGAGATTCACACACAGCAGCCCTTAAATCCCTTTTATTTTGAAGGCAGCATCAACAAACAGGAAGTTATTGTTATTGTTTTGGTGTACTTGATGAAGCTCAAAGCATGGCGCATGTTTTGTATAGATACTTCCGTTGGGTGGTTTTCAAAATAATAGTCGACACTACTGACAGATTTACATGCCATTTTTCTGTTTTCTTTTCATTATCTGATATGCATTTATATATGTATATATGTGCTCCATGTTACTTTGCAACTGCATAGCTATTGCATTTTAGCAGTGCTAAACAGTGGACTAAAATGTGACCTGGAATCTAATGATTTCAAGGTCCTGATGCAAATCCAGAATTTTAACGAAAAACATATGTTTAAAATATGCAGGCATTAATGGTTTTGTTAAATCTAGCTTTCTATTTAATACTTTACAGAAATAGATTATGAAAGCACTGCCTTATTATTGAAAACAATACAAATTATTAAGTTAAAGCAGCAGTGGGTAGAATTGGAGCAAATATGATTAAAAAAAGTTATTTTTATAAAACGGTCACTATATCCTGACAGTAGTGCATGAAACAAGTAATCTGAAAAAAAATCATGTGCCTGTGTGTCCTCTGGTGTCCTCTGGTGCTCCTAATGGCATCTGCAAGATTTCACAGACCGAAGGAAAACAACCAATCAGAGCGGAGCTGGAGCCTTGCCATCTCTGAGAAGCTATCAATCACTCACAAACTCTGATCAAACGGTCAAACTAGGCAGCGCTGATTAAATATGAATCAATATTCTGTTACTTTAATGCCTATTTCTCACCTCAAATATTTTCAGAAACATCTTGTAGTGTACTGTTTAGCTGTAAAATGAGGAAGTTTGTGACCCAGCAGCCATGTTGAGATCAGTTGAAGAAATACCAAGCACCGCCCACCAGCCGGAGCACAGCCAATAGGAACGCAAAATAGGAAAGCCCTTCTCTGAAATGACCTGTGATTGGCAAAATAATTTTGAAAGCCTGAAAACAGAGCCATGAGGAGGTTCAGAAATCTAGTTTTCTCTCAGAACACTTGAATTACAATATGCTAAAAGGTTATTGTGGAATTTTTGCCCAATGATGACGAAAACATTCTGCCTACTGCAGGTTTAACAGTGCTATTTGCAGCTCTAATAATGCCATGCAATTCTGACTTCAGCAATATGTAAACTATATGGATTCCTTATAGCCTACATTGGACTAAAATGTGACCAGGATTCTAATGATTTCAAGGTCCTGATGCAAATCCATAGAATTTTAACAGTCCTTGAAAGCAGCTGCATACAATACAGGTACAAAACAGGCTTTAATGGCTTTGTTGAAGCTAGTTTTGTCTTTAATAATCTACAGAAATAGAATATGAAAGCACTGCCTTATTATTGAAAATAGTGATAAATTAAAGGGGTGAAGGGGTTAGAGGAATTTGAAATTGAGTTGTGTAATATTTGTGTGTAGCCGTGTCAGTGTGCTCAGGTTCTTTATTTGAATAATTGCAGGACTTTGTCAGAGCCCTTGTTGGAAATGGATATGTCTTCTTGTCTTTCTTAGCCAGGACCGCGACTATGACAAACATTCCCATCATGCAATGCTCCCTGGTCATTTTGTCCAATATCTATCTCATCCCACCCTGCAGATCAAACATAGACAACATGCTGGTCTCTCTGCTGGGTTACACTGGCTCTGAGGACAAAGGTCCTGTCCTCCTGCCAATAGAAGAGGTGGTTGTCCAGCTGCTCCTCAGCCTGCTGCAGGTCAGTCATGATACTGGATGTCTCAGCATGTCATCCTCCTGTTGAGCGATATGGGAGGTCCTGCACCCCTCAAATGCCTTTTTACCTACTTTTTCTTGCGTCCTTCTACTGCTGAGAGATTCACTTTTGAAAAAAAGGATGCATAAATCTTTCTATTGCATGCTTTTGTTGTGCCTTGATATTATATAATTTTGTTCATTTGATTATTAGTATCTTTTTTTAATTACTATTGTAATGGTCTGATTTTTTTCACTCAATATTATTTTCCTTTTGCTTTACTGTAATGCTATTGCTCAGACTTAAGACTTTCACTCTCCCATTGCATGTGGTGGATTTTACTACAGATTTTTCCTGAGTAATATTTGCGATTCCTAAGGTGGCGTTGTCGAGCTATACCTGTTTAAGCCTTGGCTAGCCTTTAGTCGCATTCATAGGTTTAACCTAATAAGTTCCTAAAGACCTTAAGGGATATTTTCAGAGCATGAACAAACACTATTGATACGTATTTCTCTTTTTAACTCCTATTACAGGAGCCTTCACTTGACAATTATGCAAAAGAAGAAATCTTCAAATGCTTTCCTTACAGTAAGTGAACGTGCAAATGTACATACAAGTAAAAGTCCTGTGTTTAAAATTTGAATTTAATTTCGGAACTCAAATATTATCATCAAAATATACTTTATTGTTCTAATATTACTTCATATGCCAAGAGTCTTTTCTACTCATGAAATAGTCACATCTTAGTTTCTTCACACTAGACAATCCGACAGAGCGGATCAGAATAAACAGCTGCTTTCTATACCTCCTCCATACTGTGAGGACATGACTGTGTAGTGAAAGGCTTATTGCGAAAATAGCATTAACATGTGAGCTAGGCCTGCCCTGTTTGCAGTTGTCAGAGACGTGTGATAAGCAAGCTGCATACAGAGACAGTTTTCTGAAAGATCTACACTAAAATGTCCCGTAGACCTCCATCAGCATGTTCATTGCTTTGTTTTGATCAGGTTTTTTTTATTATTATTATTCAGATCTATATTTCTGAGAGAATTTGGTTTATATATACTGGCATGTTGGTTCATGTTTATTATAGTTAATACACTGTGATTATGCTTCAAATAATTCAAGTAATTTCAGTTTTGCGAGCTCTTTTGCTATGTAAAATTTGTAATTTTAAAACATTAGACATAATGTAGAAATGAGACTTTGTCTGGACGAGATCAGAAAAATACAGAATACCCCCAAAAAATCCCAAATGTAATATTACGAATGAGTATCTAAACTGGGGAGGGGACATACTGTGCGGTACTTGTTTGTGAGACTGTGATGACAGCAGGGACGCTTCCTTTATTACTGTAAGCCAAACAAGTATGTCCAATTTATTCCACACTTTGTGCGACCCAAAGGTACCCTTAATATGGCGGCATGAATTTGGCATGAATTTGTTGAGGGACTATACTTCCGTTTCTTTTGTTGTCCTGTGATTGACTGTAATTACAAAGTATGGAACATTTGGTCGACATCCTGTAATTGTGTATTTACAGTGTGAGTCATGATACATCCTCTGGTCTCACTTATGGGTTGTCCTCTGGTCAAATGTTGTTCCATGTTACCAGTCAGGTCTTTGTGCTGAACATGGTGTGTTAACATATAACATCTCCAAAGGAAAAAAAAACAACTTAAGGATCTAATTTAATGTTTTTAATTGTACAAAATCTTGTAATATTATTAATAGGCTTAGTGTACATCAGGGTTATGCTGAAAATAATAAGAGTCACAGGATTCAGGTATAGTCGCATCAAATTCAAAACCCTGTTGCTCACTTACAAAACAGAAAAAAAAACAGCTCCCGCCTACCTGAACTCCCTCATCCAGGTCTACACTCCCTCCAATGAAAGGCGCCTGGTACTCCCATCACAACAGGGCCCTAAGTCGCTAGCTAGACTTTTCTCCTCTGTAGTCCCCCGGTGGTGGAATGAGTTACTGAACTCCATTCGATCCGCAGAGTCCCTTTCCACCTTTAAGAAAAAGCTAAAGACCCAGCTCTTTCATGAACACTTCCACACCTAATGACATTGATGCTATTCATGATGTTGATAACGATGATATTGAGGATGTTGCTGATGTTGATTAGGATATTCATGATGATGATGACATTGATGGCGTGTTGATAATGTTAATGATGATGAAAAAAAAAAACTGCTTCTATCCAACCTGTGCATTGCCCCTGTGCACTTCCTGTCGGGACCTGTGTCCGATCGGACTTGAAGCTGTTGTTGGCTCTTACTCATGTTGTTCCCTCCTATCTAGATCCTTGCTTGTGTTGTACGAATTCTCAGATGTACATCGCTTTGGACAAAAGCGTCTGATAAATGAAATTGTAGAATTGTTGTAGAACAGTAGTTGTAGTACAGTATATTAGTTGGATTGGTCATTTTTCTGACAAAATGTTAAGAAAATGGGAAGATGAAAAAGTCTACATGTAAATGCATTTCAGAATAGAGTCCAAAAATACAGCCTATTAATGGGATTGATGAAGCTGATGTTTGACACATACGCTATCACATCAGAGAACTCCTCCTCGACTCCTCGAAGCTCAAGGACAGAGTAACTGTTCCACTGCCAAAGCTCACCCTCGGCTTATGCTTTCCTGAAGTCGCGTCGCAATCATTTCCGTTGGTCTTGAGGCTGATGGATGAGGACGGAGTCGAGCCAGAGGATCCACCAATGCTCCCGGACTTCTTTCTCGCAGCTGTGTTGTGTTTCAGTGTAGCTTTGGCAGCTACTTTGAAAGCGTGGGCTGCGGTGCTGCATCGGACCTCCTCGATGGTGTTCCTGGATGGTTTGAAGAGGATGATGTAGACCTTGTTGAAGAAGATACAGGCCAACATCCCAAAGCTGGATGCCAGTATAGCAATGACCTCCACAGCTGAAACAAACTTGCCGTAAGTACTAAAGTACGCAGGGATAAAAGAGATCCAAACAATGAAGAATATGAGCATGCTGAAAGTGATGAACTTGGCCTCCGTGAAGTTTTCTGGAAGTTTCCGTGACTTGAACGCAAAGAAGAAACATATAGCAGCCAGGAGGCACGTGTAGCCAATAAGAAACCCAAGAGCCATCACAGATCCCTCATTGCAGGTGATAAAAATGATCTCATCAATGTCGTGATTCCTGTAGCTGGAAGGGGGGGCGTTGTAAAGCCACACCACACATATCATGACTTGGACAAATGTGCACAGAAACACCAACAGGAACTGCAGGTTTAATCCCCACCATTTACGTTGGAGACTTGTGGGGATCTTGGCTTCAAATACCAAAAGTACTCTGTTAGTTTTCACGAGGATGCAGGAGATACAGAGGACAAAACTGATCCCAAAGGCAGGTTGGCGTAGACGGCACGTCCAATCCTGTGGCTCTCCGATGAAGACGAGGGAGCTGGAGAAGCAACAGATAAGCGAGAACAGGAGGACGTAGGACAGTTCTCGGTTTGTGGCCTTCACTATTGGGGTGTTGCGAAATCTGACATAGACTCCCATCACAAAGGCTGTCAAGACCACACCCAGTACTGCACATATGGCCAAAGCTATCCCGAATGGTTCTGTCCAGGAGAGAAACTCAATTTCCTTCTGGAAGCAGAATGTGTGGTTCCCATTGGACCAAGAGTTATATGGACACTTGGTGCAAACACTGGCATCTGTATAAATAAAGAAATCATCTGTGTTAGAACGACAACACTAGCCAGGCGTAACATTAGTAGACATGAGATTGTGAATGTGTGGCGTCTCAATACCTTTGTGATGACTGTACTCTCCATCTGAGCACTCAGTGCATTCAAAGCAGCATGTGGGCATACTGTCTATGATCCCCTTTCTGGTACCGGGCTCACAGTCCTCACTGCAATTAGAGAATGGCACCTATATAGGATGTAAACAGACAGAAAGAGCTGAAAATATACTTATAATGGATGTAAATCTGATATCAAATGTAATTGGTATAAGGTTTTATATAAAAAATAGTGAGTTTGAAAGACTACCAGGCTTCTCCTGAACTGGGTGTCTTTTGTTTTCACAGGCTGAATTATAAATAAAATGGAGGTCTACGAGAATGAATGCAGTGTAAGTTGCAAAGTTACAGGTAAAACTCTGAAATTAATCACACATGATTGTGGTTAACACATATATTTCCATTTCCATACAGATTGCACATTTGACAAGTTAGGACACGTTGTTTGTACTGTCCATATTATGCTACAACACTGTCACTGTGTCCTCAATTTTTGACATATTTCAAAACTTTTACAACATTTCATCTTCAGAATCTAAACAATCTGTGAATCAATTTTGGTAGCATTTGAACTAATCCATTAGGAGTTTTCGGAGTAATTGATTATGCAAATTTAAAACAAATTTAAAGTTATGGACTTCATAATTGACCATTGTTGCAGTGAAGCAAACTTTCTTCATATATCCTTCACGAGATGTTTTACAAAAAGATTGAAGTCCTGGAGGACCTTTTTTTTCACCTGCCTACTGGGACATGACTATACATCATGTCCTCTAAATTTATTCAAGAATAGTTTGAAGAAGAAGAACAATCCAAAGGATTCCAAGAGGATTAATAAAACATCCAGGGCCCCATTTCCCAATAACAACTTAAAGCTGCACTATTTCATTTTCATTGTGAACAATGGGTCAAATGACCTATGTTTAATGTGAAAGCAGTATAATGTAGTAGTGCAAATCCACAGATAATTATCAGCCAGCTCTGCAATTCCCCTCAGCTCTAGTACAAAGTGTTTTAGCATCTTTCATCTCATTGTTTTGGTTTTATGGCCCTCACATGCACTGTTTGGTTCACTCTCACTAATAATACCAGCTTGTTTCCAGCTCCGGTAAAACCTCTGCATGCTACCGCCCAGACAAAGTTAGCGATTAGCAAATAATAGAAGCAAGTATTTGCTAACATGATTGACATAACAATTTTATGAGGTGATACTACAGTTTGTCAATGATGTATTTACAGCTAGTTCTGCTGCCCCCAAGTGGACAAAAAAATCCAGTTGATGCAGCTTTAATGCAAATATTAGTCCCACTGAAGGGCTAAGATCACCTTAGCCTTTACATTAAAGGAAATGGGGCCCTGCAGCAATTGCAATAATATACGTTCTCAAAAATTTACATATTTTACATCGTTGCTGTGATTATCTGCTCAGAATTTCAAGTAGATCATGCCGGGAAAATGAAAAATACACCAAATGACATGAAAAAACGGAATACATTAATGTATATCAGTGGTTCCCAACCTATGTTCCTTGAAGTCCTCCCTACTTGTATCTAAGAAAAGCTGTGCACTTGGCTGTCATCACCTTCAAAGAAATTACAAATCCTCAAACAAATTCCTCGATTTCAGTATAGTGATTCAGTGTAGTCAGTCTGAAACAATCTTTCACAGCCACTACTGAAATCTAATTTACTAATAGCATAATACTAATTATATTAGTGTAGCCTGATCTTTATCTGCAACTGTGCAGAAATAATGGGTTTAAACAGAGTGTGGCCGACTAAGTAGCAAAAAGAGACTTTTGTACAAATTATCCAGTAAGTGTGTTATTATGATATTAGTTATACATGTGCAAATCTAATCCTGACAACCTCAGAGCAGTCAAATCCTGGCGCACCCACTATGATCTTTGGCGCCCCCTTAAGGGGGGCCCAGACCCATACAAAACAGTTTGACTGACCTCCGAACTGTATCCATTCCACAGAATCTTTGTCTTGTCAATGAACAGTCTGGCTCCTCTCTTGATGTGCATATTGTAATATCCGACCTCCTCAAACACCACGGAGCCATCCTCAGCAGACCTGTGCCAGTTTATAATGGTGTAATTTGCTGCCAGGTCTGCGTTCTCATCAAAGTGCATCTTCTCCCCCATACTGTTGGTGTAGTTCAAATGTCTGAGTTGCTTCAGGACCTGTGAGGCAGAATTATACATTTGGATGCTTCAAAATTGGCTAAGTTAGGTAATTAACTGCTTATGTAGTAAATGTGCAACATTTTACCTGCCACGCTTCCATTTTCTTTATATCTGCACAAGAGTTGTTGGAAAAGAGTCCTTGTCCAGGTGTGCAGGTGAGGATGTCCTGCAGGGCTTGTGCAATGGAATAAACTGCAACATACACATTATAGGAGATACGAAGGTGTGTGTAGTCCAGGTACGGGGTCTCAACGCTTGTGATATCTTCCTCACCAGTACACAAAGGCCTGAAACTAGTGCTCCCGTTCTCACTTTCTTGCTGTCTCGGGCTGTCTTCCAGATAACAGTTGAAGGTTTCTTCCCAGAACTCCCTGACAAATTCGTTGTGGCTGTCTCTTTTTGGTTGGACTTGTTGTAAGAACTCTCTTAAGCCAGGTATATGCCCTGCCTTTAGAACAAAGCCAATAGTCCCCGCCACAACATCAAGATACTCTGGTTTAGCAATAAGAGAGGAGCTAGCCCACGCTTCACTGGCTAACCAGATCCGATCTGTGATGTTTCTTCTCACCATCTCTATGATTAAAGGCTCCACATCTGGGCCGCTGGCAAACACAACGATGACTTTAGCTGTGGAGTTCTCGATCCTGTCAGCCAGTGCTTGGATTTCATGATCCTCAAAGTACTGAGAAATTAGTTCATTTAGGTGAATGCAGATGTCTCGCTCCTCCATCTCCTTCTCGAACTTTTCAATCCCTGGGCGTCCATAGTCGTCATCTGAGGCCACAGCGATGACCCAGTTCCACTCAAAGTACTCAATGATGTCTGCAATGGCTGTGGCCTGGTACTCGTCTGTAGGAATGGTTCTCATGAAGGACTTGTACTGGTTCTTGTTGCTCAGTAGGCGGCTAGAAGAGGCATAGCTGATCTGAAACGGTAAAGATTTCAGATGATGTATCAGGTTTTCATTGTGTCTTGCTTAATTATCTTTATTCAATGTAAAGATTTGTGTCATTTTGTTGATAAAACACATCATCCAGGCATTATGTTTCCTGAGGAGGAGTATTGATGTGGTACCGCAGCCTGTTCTCATTCCCAAGGCGTCAAATACCGAGGCTTTGTCACAGCCATTGGCGTTTGATACCGCCGCACAAGGCACCCTTGAGGTATGAATTGCACCGTGCGTTCCATTAACTACAAAAACCTATTCGCGGCAACAGTAAATGCTGGGCAGGAGGGCAGGTTGATGAGTCCAACAAACACGGCTTTCATCCAGGAGACCGCTGTTTGTGTCCCGTGCGTCACGTTACAATCAGCTGTTTGTTCAGTGTCATTTTCACTGTACAAACGTAGTAGTTTTAAGCCCAAATGTAGTTCTTTCCTAAACCTAACTAGAGTGGTTTTGTTGTCTAATCCTAAAGTGACGGCAAGGGTAACTATAGTGGTTTTGATGACGAAAATAAGGATCGTGACAAAGCGGCGGTTTGTGCCGAGTTGGGATGAGAACTTGTTGGGTACCGATATAGCTACTGTTCAGTTACTCACCTGAGGAATATAAAAAAGACCCAGTAAGTTTGCAACTGCTGTGGAGACTGCGGATCCAGCTGCTCCTACTACTGCAATGGTTGCTGGGATGTGATCAGTGCAGTTGCAAAATTCATCTAAATTCAGGGAGTCAATCTTATTCTGGGCCACAAAGCTAAGCGTAGCTTCCAGGGCTTTTGACACGGTGTTGCATGTGTCAAAGATCCTGTAGCCGAGGGTGATGTTGGGCAGGAGAGTGCTGCTATTGTTTATCTCGTCGATTGCAAAAACCATTGCCTGGAGCCAACGGAAGCCACGGAAATTGAACCTGTAAAAGCAAACAAGGCGTGGATTTAGACGAGTTGAGCAAACTCATCCAGTCAAAAGCATATAAAGCAGTCTCAAAATGTTACCTGACACACTGTGTGGACTCAGGCCGGGCTGCAAGGTCTTGGTCTTTGGATGCAACTCCAAAGTGTATGGGGAAAAGACCTCCGAGCAAAATATCCCCAGTCATCTGTGCTCTCTGATGGGGCCCGTAAGTTGAAATCACATAGCTGGACCCCAGCACTATCAGGTAATACAGAACCAGTCTCATCTTCCCTGTCTTTCTAATGGGTAGGATTATTTTCAGAATGAAGGTATTCTCAGTATTATCTTCTCCCATCAATCTGCCTGCTGTGCTGTTTTGTGTTATTCATTTTTGCACTGATGAGATTGTCTGACTGTAGGAAAAAGGGAAAAAACATGTCATGCTTTTGTAGTCAAATGAGCTCAAATCCCATCAGAGATTCAATATATTTCTATTAAAAATAAACATGCATGTACAAAAGGAAACTTTAGTTGAAAATGAATCAGCAGCAGTTTCATTTTCTTGTTAATACAACGATATAAACGGCATTCTTGTGCTGGAAACCGCCCAATAAACTCCACTCACTGAGCTCATTTTCCCATATAAACAGGGACAGAGGGCAACAAATGGTGTTAGAAGCCAACATGACCTAAGGCTATTACCTACTCTAGCAGGACTACACAGTTACATATGTTTTTATTGGATAGGTTGGATAGAGTTGACTGCTCTTGTAATGTTTCTAAGAACAGATGAATTTTAACATTTAACATTTCACACCTCAGTAACGTTGCAGTCATGCTGCTTGACATATCCATCTGAACCGAAATAGATTCTGGATTTACATGAGTGAAGTCACACTCTAATGACCCTCCTTCCTGCGAGTGCTCGGTCTCATGCGGTGGCCAGTGAACCCAGTCACCATGGAGAGAAGCCTGCTGCATCTGGCTAATACTGCTGGAAAAATGCTGGGGCAGAGCTGTGATAATGAAGTAACTAACGGCTGGAAGAGCCACTGTTTGCCATATTATTGAGAGAAGTTTTACGCATAGCCATATAAAATCTATTTCAATTTCTTATTGCCATCATTTTGGATGGAAAGCATATTTTGCATTAAAATAACAATTTCAAACAAAAGTAGAATACAATCATATAATTATCCAAAGTTAGTATCCAATGTCCTCCATGTCTTCTTTTTGTAAATAACAATAATTTCAAAAAAGCCCAAATTACAATTAACACAATTTCTACCTGTTCCAAATTGATAAAGATAGATTAAAACTCATTGATGTTTTCAAAGCTAAATCAGGAAAGTATTCCGACCGTAATAGGCGATTATCGTTTGTTTTAAATTACTGATTAATCCTTAATCAAAAAGTACAAATTAATTATCCAGTGTCCAATTTTAATATCCAATGTCCCCCATGTCTTCTTTTTGTAAATAACAGTAATAAATAAGCCAAAATTACAATTCACACAATTTCTACCTGTTCCAAATAGATAAAACAGTTTTTAAAAATGTTTTCAAAGCTAAGTCAGCAAAGTAATTGACCATTAAAGTATCATTTATCTTTAAATTACTGATTAATCCTTAATCAAGCCTTAATCAAAAAGTAAGCTTACTATGGCTGAACTCCATAAAACAGTTCTTTGGTGCTTTTTAACTCCAAAATAAAAACAATTAAAACATCAAACATGGAAAATAACACAGAATCAAACTTACCGCGTGAACTCCAGAGTGCGTGATTTAAATACACTTGAGATAGTTGATCTGCGGGTATACGCAGACTTTAAGGCCTTTTTTCCTAAAATATCCAGGGTGGGGAATGAATTCACTGGACAATGGTGTAAGCTTCTGAACCTCTTTGTGCAGATGAATCATTAACAGGGAGAGGGGTAGTCCATTTCCTTCAGCTAATGAAGTCTACTCACAGTTCACTCCTCCTGAACTAAAGTCATCACAACCTAAACTCGGAGAGATTTAGAAATGATCTGCTATTACCAGCGTTACAGGAATACAATGCAAACTAGCTACTTTCTAGCTAGAATATGAGCTAGACAGACACGTAGGAGACACGTTGTCTTTGTCATTAGCGTGTATTTTAAGTTGTATAATTGGATGTTTGTGTCTGTATTACTACAAGTATAATAATTTCTTTTTCAAGTACATTTTATGAAGGTATATTTAAAAAAAAGACAAATTAAGTTCAAAGTGCCAGAGTGTAATTTTATTCATTTATCAATGAAAAGCTACTAACATGTTTCTGCAACCCCAAATTCAGATTTGATCCTCATGTTATTGCTCTCCAGAGATCAATTTTCAAGGCAGGTTTAATCTTTTATTGCTTTTTGCCAGAAGAGCTGCAGCATGATACCAGGAACCCCTAGAAGCAGTGGATCGCACCATCATGTTGCTCAAACAATTAGCGGTTTCCTTATGCTCTGATGAGCAAGTCTTCAATTTGTTGCTGAGCAGATGTTTCCAGTGAAAACAATTTCACTTTACAACATGTTGACTTATCTGTGACACGACCCAACGCTGTGTCCGTGACACATCACCCACGGGAGATCCTAAAATAAATAGTCTGCACTCTAGAGTTCTTCATAGTTTCTTTTTTTTTTTCTATCACATATCTTTATTGATTTTGAACATAATACATCACTTTTCCAAAATAGGTTGGTTACATCTTTCAAGTCTCCTTCGAGACATCTTCCCCTCATTCACCCATATACCCACCCATGAACTATGAGCCCTCGGTGTTGATAACAACAAAAAATGATAGTTTACAAAATTATAACAATAACAAAAATAAATTACTTGTATACATATATACAAATCCCCACATGCAGAAATGCGTACCTACACTGGTACATGTCAAATTTAAGAAAATACGTTGTCAGGTCTTGATTACAAAACTGTAAGGTATAAATCCCATATTTCATGAAAGATATCACTTTTTTGTTAGATCGTATATGTAAGCTTTTCACACTTTTCCAATGTCTAGCTATAAGACGCTTCGCTTAACTTGCGTTCTTGAGTTCTCAGGGCTTTCTGGGATAAAACCAAGGATACAAATCTCTGGGTTTACAGGGATTTTTTGTGGATGATGTTAGAAATTGTGTCGATTATTCCTTTCCAAAAGTTTTCTCTGTTCTACATTTTATACCATTGTCTGGGATATTAGGATTGAATTTATTGAGTATTTCAGGAGTTATATACATTCTCATAAGCCAGTTATATTGGATCAATTTAAATCTAGTATTAATAGATAACGTTTGTGCTTGATAACAAGCCTTTTCTCATTCATTCTCTGTAATATCTGTCTGAAGATCCTCTATCCACACCATTCTTTTATAATTTGAGGATTCTCTGAGAACGCCTTTACCAGTTAACTGTATAATAGTGAGATCTTTAGCATAGGGGCCTGATACATGCCAAATCTTCTATGGCACTTAACGCATTGATGTGGCTAGAGCGAATGAAACTCCGTCTTTGGAAATATTTATACTTTTGTTTCAATCATCTTCACAGCTGAAAGAAGAGTTTAATTAAATAAATAATTAAGAATTAATTAAATAAAGAAAAGCACATTTGGACCAACATGCAGACCTCAACTGTTTGATCAGCAGCTGGAGATTCAGAAGTGTTTTCAGAACATGCTTTAGCAGAGCTGGAAACACTGCCCTCATGTGGAGGATGAGGCCAATGATCAAACACATTAATCAAGATTTAGTAGAAGAGTTTGTTTTGTGTATTAAAGATTACTGAAAGGGATTTCCAGATTCTGTAGTTGCCATATCGCCATTCTTTGTAAAGTTACTATAGTTCTAACCGAAACAAATCACTTTCTAAAAATAATAATAGAAGTCTCTGAATATAGTAAAGAGATGACTTTTTTCAGTTAAAAAAGCAACAAAAAGAGTAGCTGATGGACTTATAGACTCAACAGATTTCAGGACTTTGAGTTAGAAAGTGCAGTTAAAGCTGAAGTTGGCGAGATTGGATCAAATATGATTTTTTTAAAAAAAGCCTGTAAACAGAGCCATGAGGAGGTGCAGAAGTCTAGTTATCTCTCAGAACACTTGCTCAGAAACTATGCTGAAAGTTTATTATTGAATTTTTGCCCAATGATGCCAAAAATATTCTGCCTACTAACACTTTAACTGAAAATTACAACACGGAGTGAAAAGGCAAAAGTGTGATCACAAA
Source organism: Sebastes fasciatus (assembly GCF_043250625.1). NCBI lineage: Eukaryota > Metazoa > Chordata > Actinopteri > Perciformes > Sebastidae > Sebastes > Sebastes fasciatus. Next base: position 18,560,170 of record NC_133810.1, on the reverse strand, counting down.
TCATCAGCTTAATTAAACTTTTTGATGGGTTGTGCTGTTTTCACCAGGCATTGATTTTTTTTCAGCCCAGATTTGAATACGATAAAAATTATCTGAAAAAGTCTAAATCATATTAACTTTGAGTTGAAATGAATTATAATGAGTTGTTAAACATGTTTTTTTTGCATATAGTACAGATTTAAATGATTGAATTATACAACAAATAAGTTATTTTATGTCACTCCCACAGCCTTTTCTTTGTGTATCATTTTAATCAGTTTTGTAGGAGCTGTTTCATTAGTTTGATTATTTCATTATTATTATTTGTTACTTATGTTGGTTTTTGTAGACACTAGGGGCACTAAGCACCAAACCAAGCACTTGTTAGCTGAAAGCCAGGACTAATGATGAAGGTAGCAGGTGTGTCAATGTCAGGTGATGCACCAGGAAGGGACATGGCTTGGAGCAAGAGAGAGGCAGCATGATGAACACATGTGTGTTTGATTTTGAACTGGAAATGAAATTCAACCTAATCGGGAATCTTGACTTCTCAATTGCCTGAGTACAACCCAACTAAAATGGTGCATCAGTGGCCTTCTGTTGTAAGTTTATTTTAGAAGAAAACCTTTTTGACAAATAGCAACTATGAGTTTAATTATTAAAAGCAAAGTGACAACATTATTTACAGTTTTCAGCAGGTTTCTAATTGAAATGGCATGAATGGTTATTTTGTGTACTACTTAATATTGCTGTTTTTTAATATCAAAATTAGGACATCAAAAATTATGGAGAACAAAATATGTTTTAATGTCAATCATTATTTTTATTCTTAATTATTAATCACAAATGAGTGTTTTTAATTCATTCATTCATTTTAAAAATGTACAAAAAAAGTGAAAGTTTAAAAGCCTCCATCATATAATTTACACACATACATGAAGAAAGTGCTTTATACAATTTATATAATTGTTTGACATGCCAGAAGTGCCCTCAAACAAATCATTCGGATCCTGTCTTGCTCAGAAATGACACGTATGTCTGAAATGTAACATAACCTGTCAAAAATGTTGAGAAGCGAAGAGTTCACAGTGAATGGATTTATCCTCACAGATAGTGTGTGGTCTGGGACAGATCAAAACACAGTCACTCACACGGCAGCATTCAGCTGAAAAGGTAAGGATGTCTTTCTTATAAGAGTTCAAATATAATCTACTGGATATGATCTCAGTTTGTTAGATAATATGATTGTTTTTTCAGCTCTAAATGTCTGCATCATTTTGAAATTAAAATTATTACCTGACTTCATCTAGTCAGTGACGAATCATCGATACATCATGTAAATAGTAAAAAAAAAATGTACAGTAGTGAAGCTACCCACTTTAAATTCTTCCTGTTTCACAAACACAGGCCCTGCAGTAAATAATCACAGTGTCTGACAAGGACCAGTAAAACTTGGTACTTGTATTCAACAATGTTTATGTCTGTACAGTGTGAGTAAATTACTCACTGTGGGTGTTAGAGTGCTTGTAGCTTACTGAATGTGATGTACAAGGTGATTATTTCTTATAAATTGTTCGGCTAAAAGACTTCCTTCATTACAGCAGCACAAACTGTAAAATCATATGGCATTGTGAAAATACAATCATGTAAATGTAATTACTTACAGTTTCAAACTATTGAAGCATTTTTATCAATAGCTGACCTTTTTCTCAAGATTTCTGCAATACAATTCTAATGAAATGGACTATAATGAGACAAATACTGCAGATCAGGATAACATTTAACTTGTGCATTTGTTTATATGTGTCTAATATTTTGATTTGACATTTGATTTGGAAATGTAATTACATTTAACATTTTCTAGAGAAAATGCTATTAAACCACTGTCTACTGAGACATTTTCTGGCTTTGTCTTTAGGCTGTTTTAAATTGAAATATACTTTGTGCTTCAGTCTTGTGTCAACCTTGTCAATCCTAATTAACAGGATGTCTGGTGCAAAGGTACTGCTGTTCCTGCAGAGCCTGTCGCGTAGGAAACCTCTGGAGCCCGAAGGAGAGGTGTCCAACTTTCGGCGATGCCTGACCACCCTCGACCTGGTGGCCCTGGGGGTCGGCAGTACGCTGGGGGCCGGTGTGTACGTGCTGTCGGGAGAGGTGGCCAGAACCGTGGCCGGGCCCAGTATCATAATCGCCTTCCTGATAGCAGCGGTGGCCTCCATCTTTGCAGGACTTTGCTATGCTGAGTTTGGAGCTCGTGTTCCCAAGACTGGCTCTGCCTATCTCTACAGCTATGTGACTGTGGGAGAGATATGGGCTTTTATCACTGGCTGGAACTTGTTGCTGTCTTATGTCATAGGTAAAGATAGTACCACTCTGAATATGTGATGGACGGATGTTTAATAGTCACCTTGGAAAAGTCTCTTTAATAAACACTTCTTCTCAAATGAGCTTCAAATCTATAATAAAAATGTAGTTTGGATTTTTATGGTTGCTTATAACACTGGTGGCCCATTTATTGAGTTGCTGTTAATATACCTATGTTGTATCTCCTTTTTTAAAAAACTGTTTTTTAGGGACGTCAAGTGTTGCCAGAGCATGGAGTGGGACCTTCGATGAGCTCGTTGGAAATGTGATTGCCAACTCTCTAGGCAAACAGGCTGCAATGAAGTTACCTGGATTGGCTCCCTACCCAGACTTCTTTGCAGCTGGCCTCGTAATGCTGTTGGCAGGCAAGTTTCATAAACTAAACCCCTGCGGCTTGTTACCAAATATCAGAATTTATATATATTCTAATTTATATGTGGAAAAAATGAAGGCAAAAAACAATAGATAATCACATTTTATAATTGTCCACGGTGCTCTGTGTGATATCCAGAGCATTAATATAGAATCTAACAACTATTTGCTATGTAAAGATATAGAGGAGTAATGTCTACCTGAGCAGAGAATGAAGTCAGTCTCCCTCTGTGGGTGTTGTAGGCTCCTCGATGCTTTGTTGACATAACCCAGCCAAACGTGCATGCTTTTAGTGCATGTTCGTGCATGTGAGCTTGCCCCACAGGCAATAATAATGCTCCCAAACTCGCATTTAGCACCTTTAATGTATATAGAGTGTCTTTTTAGAAACAAGTTTCCATTGTATTTATGATCAACTTTATATTTTCTGTCTGTTTGCTTTCTAGGGGTTCTTGCGTTTGGTGTTAAGGAGTCAGCTATTGTAAATAAGGTTTTTACAGCAGTTAACATCCTGGTGTTGCTGTTTGTTATTCTCGCTGGATTCATTAAGGGGGACATCAACAACTGGTACATTGGTGAAGAGTCTCTCGAAGATGGATATGAGTATGTGTTCTTATTTTATATATATAATGAAAAACACACCAACATGTAATGACTTGACTGTAGTATTACTGATGTTGTGCTTTGCTGTGTTTAACAACAGTATTGTACAGTAATGGTATTTTTCAGGCTGCTATGTTGACCTTTCTTGCAAAATGTAGGTTTGATAAGTAGTTATCATTCAGTTTGTTGATTATTGTTGCATGACAAAGCATCACCATGTCTTCTCTTTACAGAAACTTCACATCACTGAATGACACCACCAGAATTGGGAGTGGAGGATTTTTCCCTTTTGGCTTTGAGGGAACATTAGCAGGAGCAGCCACATGCTTTTATGCATTTGTTGGATTTGACTGCATTGCCACAACAGGTAATTTTTTTACACAGAGAGGATGCAGGGGCATAGCATGATATAAACGACAATACAATGATGATGTGTTTTTCCTCAGGAGAGGAGGTTCAAAACCCCCAGAAGTCAATCCCCCTCGGCATCGTGGCGTCCCTCCTCATCTGCTTCCTGGCGTACTTTGGTGTGTCTGCAGCCCTGACCCTCATGATGCCGTACTATTTGCTCAGTCCTAACAGCCCATTGCCTGTGGCCTTTACATACATCGGTTGGGGCCCTGCAAAGTATGTAGTGGCTGTGGGATCCCTCTGTGCACTGTCCACAAGGTATGAAACACAATGTGCCATTTACAAACCCAACTCAACTCTGCAAATCGAAGCCAAATCAATCAATCCCCTTAATTAAATTTTCAATTTCTATAATACTTTAATTATCATTGTCCTTGGCTAACATGTAGAGTGCAGTACATCCTGTAAATTAAGATCATTAGATTCACTATAACAGATTAAATCAGAAGCAAATAACACGAGTCACTAAGTGGTTATTGATGAGTTATTTGAGCTTTTCCCCACAGCCTGTTAGGATCGATGTTCCCGATGCCCCGTGTCCTCTTTGCCATGGCCAGGGACGGACTGCTCTTCAGCCCTCTCAGTAAAATGAGTGACAGACAAAGTCCTGTTATAGCGACCCTGGCTTCAGGTGTTGTAGCAGGTAAAACTGCCAAGTCGTAACCATTTGAAATATTTTCTCTGTATTTTTCTGGGAACTTTAGTTAGTTCCTGTTTTGGTTTTGTTATATAAATCCCCTCCTGTTAACCAACCTCTGTGTAAGCTATAGTGGAAATATAATTTATTGAAATGAGTATAAAAGGAAATTATTTCAGTTCATGTAAATTATTTTTATTATTATTCATGTCTTTTCAGCTATCATGGCGTTATTGTTTGACCTGAAGGCGCTGGTTGACATGATGTCAATTGGAACCCTCTTCGCCTACACACTTGTTGCCATTTGTATCCTCATATTAAGGTATGATTCGTAATAATGAAAACATGTATTACTCTAATCTTAATAGTCACTATGTTTGTTTGTGAATAAGCTCATGTTTATGAGTGGTGTTGGTCAGGGTTGTGGGTCAAAAATGGTTAATGAGCTTGTAGCACACTTTGATCAACTGTCATTATATCAGCTGGCAGATACTCTGCAGTTTCTACATTAAAGGGATAGTTTGGGTGTTTTGAAGTGGGGTTGTAGTACGGGCAAGGGAGTAAAGCAATGTACTGTGGACGGGGACGGCTGCAAAACATATTTTAACAAAAAAAGCATAGATAAGTTTCCCTTTCAGTTCAGTTCCCTGTCGAAACGGGCTGTCTGAAGGCAAGATAAAGCAGTGAAAATATTCTAAATATAGCGTACACTTAAACTGATATTGATTTTATTAGGTGAGCCTTTCTTTTAGGTGGCTAAAATACGTTTTGCTGCCGGCCCCGTCCACAGCAGTACATTGCTTTCGTCATCTACTGTAGGTAATACACTGATTATGGATATGTACTTCTTACAACCCCACTTCAAAACACCCAAACTATCCCTTTAAGAATGAATTTTTCTTCCATTTAACTACATTCACTGATAATGACAAAAGATCATTAAATAAGATGACATTGGCCTGATGTGTGCTGGAAACAATAATAATACATGACAGGGATTCAAATAAATTGATTTGAACCAGGAAAAAAACAAAGAAACAAGAATAAAACCTACTGAAACCCCCATTTTAAGCCAGAACTATATGAATATATAGAAATAAATGTTTTGTCAACCCAATGCTTGGGTGCATTTATTTATATTTCCTCACTTTCACAGGTACCAACCAGACCTCAGCGAGGAGTCAAGTTTCAGCAAACTAGAACCCTTTACAGTTCCTGGAGTATTATTTCCTCCTTCACAAGTCACTTCACGAACATCAAAAAATGTGTCTCTTTTAACTGTTTTTATTAGTAAGTGATCTTAACATCATCCTTAAATATTATACAGCATGTAGATGATTTCCATCGTTAATAATCATGTGAATTTACATTGTTCTTCTCAGTCTTTTTAGCTATCATCCTAAGCCTCGTCATATCTGGGGCTGTCAACTCCCTGCACGCCCTGCAGTGGTGGAGTTTACTTTGTGTCTCCATCATTGTCCTGATGCTGGTCCTCACTACCCTGATCATCATGAGACAACCACAGAATACAACCAAAGCTGCTTTCATGGTATGTCTAATCTATCTTAAGTGCACATGTTATGATACTTTAATATGTATTTCAGCCATTGTCATTACTAAAATCATACACTTTGATTAGTTTAAGATTAAGTAAATAATTGCCAACCAGTAACATTTCATATATTTCTTGCAACTGTAAACTTCTAAACAGGGAAGTTGAGTATTTTTTCATTGCTTTGATATTATTGTCATAATGTTTCTGCCCTTTCATATGCACAGGTTCCTTTTGTGCCATTGCTTCCTATTTTCAGCACCTTTGTCAACGTCTATCTTATGGTTCAACTTGGATCAGACACATGGATCCGCTATGCAGTGTGGATGGCAGTAGGTATGTGAAGAATATCACTATAAAATACACATTTTCATTTTAAGCAAAGTGTGCAAAAGCATCAAATAAGCAAACATGACCATAGGAGATGTAACTTTTCTTTAAACAGGTTTAATCATCTACTTTGGCTATGGTGTTCAGCACAGTGTGCAGAAACAAAGGCTCCAAAATTCAGACAACCACGTCAGTATTCACAGCATCGCCACCACTATGGAGCAAAACTTTGAACCGGGACAAGACTTTAAAGGCTAAATGGTGTGACATCATTGATTTAAATGATGTAAGCATTCAGTGGGCGAATCATGAAGTGAAGCTAAATGCTTTCATTTTAATAAAAATTTGGCCAGTGTTCATTAATGTCCTAATAGTGTTTGTTTCATGAATTCAGAAAGTTAAATATAAAAGCAATACTGTGTTTTCATTTTACTGTTTCATTTATTGATATTGATATATCATAGGTTAGAGTGTGTAAGATTTTACAAAGAATAGAGCAATGTTTGATGTTGAAGTGCCTCTACTCAAGTACCTTTTTATAGTCAGGACTCTGTCTAAGTGCCAAAAGACAACATTTAGCTCATATCTGGGAGGTAAGTGTTGTAAATATATACGGCTCTTGTGATGTGTTATTAATTATTTTGTATACCTTACGTCAGAGAAATTATAGTGTTTCGGTTCCCTGCATTTCTTTTATAGGAGACATGGTCATATTACTCACAATTACCTCACATTTATGCAGTTTTGCTGTTTCATATTCATGTATGACATATTATAGGCTATTGCCAGTGGCAGGGATTTCTTTTGTTGAGCTCCTCGACAGTTTGTCCACTGCTCTTAATATAGCCTAATCTCCACATCCAGTGTTTAATGTATTTGTATCACTTACTATTATCATGTAAAATGTAACATTTTTGTGGTATGCACATGAAATAAACATATTTTAATTTTAGGATAAATCTCCACTTTCTGCCTCCTGTTACTTCTACTTTCAATACAAAATAACTTTCCCCTCCTACCCTCATGCCAAATTATGTCCCCTTTCTCTCTTTCTTTCATTTTTTCTTTTTTGACTTTCTTTCTTTCCTAAACCTGCAGTAGGCAGAACGTTTTTGGCATCATTGGGCAAAAATTCCATAATAACCTTTCAGCATATTGTAATTCAAGTGTTCTGAGAGATACAGACTGAAGCACCTCCTCATGGCTCCGTTTTCACGCTTTAAAAAATCACATGTCAGGAAACTGGCCAATCACAGGTCATTTCAGAGAGAGAGCGTTCCTATTGGCTGTGCTCCGGCTGGTGGGCGGTGCTTGGTATTTCCTCAGTTGATCTCAAAATGGCTGTCGGGTCACAAACTTTCTCATTTTACAGCTAAACAGTACACTACAAGATCTTTCCGAAAACATTTGGGGCGAGAAATAGGCACTACAGTAAAAGAATATTGATTCATATTTGATCAGCGCTGCCTAGTTTGACCGTTTGATCAGAGTTCACGAGTGATTGACAGCTGCTCAGAGACGGCAGACTTCAGCTCGGCTCTGATTGGTTGATTTCCTCCGGTCTGTGAAATCTTGCAGATGCCATTAGGAGCACCGGAAAACACAGAGGCACATGATTTATTTTCAGATTACCTGTCTCTTGCACTACTATCAGGATATAGTGACCGTTTTATAAAAAATATTTTTTTTTAATCATATTCATTCATATCATTCTACCCACTCCAGCTTTCAGAGATGCTTGTGTATTATAATCCCTTATGATAATGTTGTCAACCCATGACCACATGTTTTGATAAAATGCCACATTTATTTCCAACGGGTGATAGGAACTCATGAAAGGCGTCTTTGTTTAAGGAGGCAGAGTTACAGTGAGGCGCTTTAGCTAGTGGGAAACGGAAGCTTTTCTGAAGCACTGATGGTTCACTGTTTCGAAGCATTTCATTACAACGAGTTTATTGAATTTGATTGAGACTTGATTGACTTGATTTGATTGAAGACTGCACTCTTCCATGGTAGCTCTAGGGGTCATCATCACATATGTTCAGTTCTTCATAAGCTCTGAGGAGAAACTTTGAATGTTGTCCTTTCATTAGTCTTGAAGCACTGAGATGATTGTCCACAAGGTCCCTTTTGAAAATGGAAAATAGGGGTTTCATTTTCCTCCATTTGGATGCATGGATGAAAAAATTTGCCAGCAGTATCAGATTGTTCAATATCAAGTCACTCTTAATGTCCTTCATGTTAATACCAAACACAATATTTTCTCTTGTGAGAGGGGCAAGTAGTTGGATTTTGGTTGACATCCAGTCCTGTAAATCTTCCCAGAATGCCGCAGAATATACACAGTGGAAAAACAGATGCTGCTTTGAGAGGTCGACGCTGTGATCCGTAGGCGCTTAGAGCGTGACGTCACTAGTTTTAGCCAATCGGTGAGTCGCTCTGCAGGCGGAGCGCATTGTTCAAAATCCAAACGTAGCACGGTGAAACAGCTCAGCTGAGGTGCGTCAGAGGGCTCCGAACTCGAGGAGAAGGTAGTGCTAGTTTCAGGTAGCTTTAGATTTAACCCGGTATCTCCGGTTTTAGTCAAGTACTTGAGTTTTTGGCGACCTACTCAGTAATTTAAGAACATTTAACGTTAGCTAACGTAACGTTACTGGAATCCACGCGCTCAACACACGTTCCACATTCGAGGTAATTAAACTAATCTTTGAACCCTTCGATGCTAACAACAACAATGAACCTGTTACTCACGATACAACTGTGATAATGCATGTTGACAAAGCTAATAGAAAGGCTTTTATTCAGCTAGCCGACAGTAGCATGCTTGTGTTAGTTTGGTGGGAGGGAGCACATTTACAAAATGTTCGAACAGGTTATAAGCTTCTCGTGCACGTTCAAACGTTAACTTTACGTACTGACGCACTCACGTCGTGTTGAAACATGGTTTGACTGAAATTCGAATTCGCAGATATGAACGACAATTAACTGTGCTAAACTGTGAAACATCTTAACGTCCACTAACTGTGGGGAGAGTTAAGCCAGCTTATGTTAACGATGCATAACGGTTACAAGTTATGATTATTACCTCGAGAACTTGAAATGTCTTACATAACTATTTGTAAAAACATTTCATGCAATTCATCTAAACGTAACTGTTTCTGTGGGGGACTACCAGTACATAGCCGGAGCCATGCTAGTTATTTTTTACATAACTGTTCGTAGACCATAAATGTATTTGTGCTCTGAATGCAGCACATTTCTCTCCATGTGTTGTGTTCACTGCCACTGCTGAGGTTTGGAGTTTGCAGGACTGCTTAAACAGCAGAGAAGCCCAATGCTGTCAAATCATTTTTTATTGATTTCAATAATGTCATTCTTCTGCACCAATACTAAACTTGTAGTAGGACGTGTGATAGCCTGAGAAATCATGTTCCTGTTAGACTAGTCTTTGACTATTAAGGGCAAAGTAGTCTTCAACCGGTTTCTGTGTTTACTCACCTTGTCTCATGATGACACACCCTTATTTTAAGCTAATCGTCTCATAACAGTGAGTTGCTGCATATTCTTTAGTGATGGCCCAATTGGAGGTTCCTTTTTGTGCACTAACATTTTTATTTATTCATTTCTTTATATAGTATCCTGATGTATCATGAGCCTATATATGCTAAGGGACATTACAAGGTGGCTTTTACATTTAAACAACATCGGTTGACATCAGACTGAACTGATGTGAATGACTGAGTTAAGCCCCTCATTGGTCAACCACTGTATTCTGCTTCCTTCCTGCAACAATAACCAACAACATACAATGTTTATGTACAAGTCAAGTGTTTCTGTAAGTCATAAACAAATAGAAGTAGTGCAAAGGAATAAATGTTGAATGGGTAATGTAATAGATTACTTTGTAAGGCTGTCCTGAATACCATTTTTGGGCTTCGAAGCTTTGGTGAGAAATAGTCGAAGCTTTGCAATGCATCGCAGCTGATTTGGTCTTCTGTCTGTCTCCATCTCCTCCGTTTCAGTGCCTGGGACAGTGCCACTGCCTCACTACTGTACACACACACACACCTCCACACCTAACAAACAGCGATGTCCATTTGAGAATAACTAAGAATAATTAATGTTGAATTGGAGTAATTTTGTGGGAGTAGTCCTTTTTTTTTATGGACTATTTTGGGTTTTATACATTATTATTACATCCATCCATTATCTGTAACCGCTTGTCCTAATCAGGGTCGTGGGGGGCTGGAGCCGATCCCAGCTAACATTGGGCGAAGGCAGGGTACACCCTGGACAGGTCGCCAGCATATATTATTATTACATACTTATATAAAAACAAACAACAACAAAAACACAAAGCATTCGAATACTGATTTAGAGGTTGATTACCGTGGCAATGGTCGAAGCTTCGAAGCATTCGGCTCAGCCCTATGCATTTCCTGGCTCACAGCCAGGTTTGAAACAGGTTGCCATTACTTCGTACTTTGAATTACGTCACACTGATTACAATATGTCTTCTTGTTAAACAGGTAAGCATGGCGCTGTCCTCCCCATATGGATGCCCCTTTGATGAGGACGAGGAAATGGCTGTGTTTGAGTCTACGGCAGCAGAGCATGGAGGCCTGTCCAGACCACGTCTACCTGAGATCTCTGTCATTTCCCCCGGCCTGGACACCCGGCCTTCCATTACAGAACCGGTGAGCGTCGACAGGAGTATGTCATTTTTGTGTTGCAAGGTACACTGTGGAGTTTAAATTGTAAACAAATGAGGTTCACATTCAACATTTCTCAACAAAACATGTGAATCCCTAAAGTGTAACAACATTTGCAAAGCCTTTTGTTAAATGTTTTGAAACTTATATTTTTTTACATTGACTTGTCTCCTCCATGATTTTAAATTCTTCTATGTCGGCAACAAAACATTAAAGATGTTTTGAATTTGTGTCTCTAGAAACTAGCAGTGAAACCTGCAGCGGTGAGACAAGGAAGCCGCGATGAAGGGAACACAGAGAGGGTGAAGGTTTTTCTGCGCATCCGGCCTCTTACGGAGACGGAGAATTGCAGGGGAGAAGAACAGGTGAGATCATGATTCTGTGGGTAGATGTGAAAAGGTTGCCTTTCTCCCTTTTCACTGGGCCCTGTTCCCCAAAAATAACAGTGTTTTGTGTCTGCTTGATTGTTGATTTCAGTCCAATGTTTCAGTTTATTTGACATAATGTTAAGTAGTGTGTATAATTGTTAGTTGTTGTTAATATTGTTTAGTTTGTTTTACGGGTTCATAGGATTTTGTTGCCCTGCCTTGGATGGAGGGGTAGATTAGTTGCTCCGCAGCTCAGTCAAGGAAAGTGCAAACAGGTTTGCCTCATTATGTCCTCTTGGAAGGGAGGGGCTGGGCTCTGTTAAGATGTAGGATGATATAGGTAAAATAGTTCTGCAGTAAAATACATTCTATAATATTTGGTGTGCTCATTGGTATGTGTGAGTGCCCCTAGATAAATTGAGATGCCAGCAGTAACTTAGAGATCTTGTATTAAAACGGAAGTAGGTGAGATTGGAGCAAATATGATTTTAAAAAGTTATTTCTATAAAACAGTCGCTATATCCTGACAGTAGTACATGAAACAGGTAACCTGAAAAAAATCATCTGCCTCTGTGTCCTCCGGTGCTCCTAACGGCATCTGCAAGATTTCACAGACCGGAGGAAATCAAGCTGTAAGAGCTGATCTGAAGTCTGCTGTCTATGAGAGCCGGCTGTCAATCAATCGCAAACTCCGACCAAACTAGGCAGCGCTGATCAAATATGAATCAATATTATGTTACGTTAATGCCTATTTCTCGCCTCAAATGTTTTCAGAATCATCTTGTAGTGCACAGTTTAGCTGTAAAATGAGAACGTTTGTGATGCATTGAGAAATCTGGTGAAGGAACGCCAAGTTTCGGTCACATGACCGGAGCACAGCCAATAGGAACGCTCTCTCAATGAGATGACCTGTGATGGGTCAAAGTCGGGCTAGATTTTTTTTGTTTATAAATCCCACTTTGTTGCACTACTCCTGCTTATCAACCTGATTCTTCAATATCCCTTTTTAAAGTTTTCCAGTGCCAAACCACCTCATCTGCATTTTATATGGGGTGGCGGCGCTACAGTAGATATGCGCATTTGTTGCTTTTAGTGCACCTGTACTCTGTGCTCAAGGTTCACTCTTTTTTTTTTAGGGTTGTGTGGCTGTCCAAGATGAAGAGACTCTGCTGCTCAAAGCTCCAAAAGAATCTCAGAACATGAGGACCGCAGAGAGGGGCATCACCCAGAGCATGCACAAGTTCAGTTTCTCAAAGGTAGGAGGGTCATACTTGTGCATAGTGTTAAATAAACGCATCAATGTCAGCAATAAACATCAATAAGGAGGATGCTGAAGTAAAACATCCTTTTAATATTTCTATTTTTTAAAAGGCTACGCTGATGTTTTCTCATCACCCATCTTTCATAGATCTTTGGGCCAGAGACCACACAGCAACAGTTTTATGAGTGCACGATGAAGAATATGGTGAAAGATGTGCTTCATGGAGAAAACCGACTCCTCTATACTTATGGTGTCACCAATTCTGGAAAGACTTACACTATTCAGGGTAAGATTTCCTTTCTTGAACACATCAGTACAAAGCCCAGGTTTGGTTGTGAAGTTAATTTTGCAGCTCTGTGGAATGGTTGTTGATGCTGATATAGCATTCTCAACGCTTCTGTGGTCAGTTAAAATGCAAATCTTAAGTCTCAAACTTTGACCCGCAGGCAGTGGGCGAGAGGCAGGCCTCCTGCCCCGGGCTTTAGCGTCTCTGTTCAGGAAACTGCAGGGCCGTCTCTATGGTGCCATGGACCTAAAGCCTGTCATGTATCAGGATGTGAGGCACCTTGACTCCGGAGAGGTCAGGGTGGAGGAAATCCGCAGAAACTCTCTGCTCAAAGAGGTAAACAGAACACATTTTAAAGGCTGTGTGAAATTAAAAATGTAATTTCCTTGTGTCCCAGTGTCTATTGCTGCCAAGTATATGTCAAAAATATATTGTTTTTCTGTCATTTTTAATATCTCACTCATCCTGAACTCGGGCATAGACAAGAAATCCATCTAGTTCAATGTCAACCAACTTGTTTTAAGCCTGAAAAATATTCAGCTAGAATCAATGACACGACTCACAGTAACTGCTCCAGATATAAAATGACATCTATATCTCCACTTACCTCTCTATATAAAACAAATAACACTAACAACCAAGGAAGTAGTGTAGAAAGAGTTTATGTCTGAGTAAAGTAAAGGATTGTCATGTGTCTCTCTAAGTTGGTGTTTGGAGACATATGAGCTGAGATGGCAAATTATCTTTTTGTTTGTGTCCATTATGCAGTCTTAGTCCCACCAAGCTTTGAACTCTCAAATAAAAACTTCCAGCACCTGCTGCACAGCTAGCAGTGGAAGAAAATGGGACCTTTTTAATATAAAGTCTTTTGAGTATAAAGTTGTTATATTTAGGTGCTTTAATATTATTTTGGCTGATCTGAGTAATCGCATTACTCGAAGGATTAGAATGTCTTCTTGCCCACAGATATGAGCTGACGTTCTCTTTTTTTTGTTTGTTACAGGATGAGAACCTGACCTCTCGTCGAGGTGGTACCACTACAACCTGGGACAGCGGTGTTGGAGGACTCTCCTCTACAAGTCACATGGCCACCCTGCTTGAAGGTGAGGAGGACAGCAGTGTGTTCCAAATGGAGACACATTTGGGACATTTTCAGAGTCTGTTGCACACCTTTTTTTTTTTATATATATATAAATATGCTCCTGAGCAAATGCAAGTACATTTACTGGGACTGCTGGTATGTTTAATAACATACACATCACATATTGTATCTATAAGAGTCTGGATATGGTATCGTTGACAAATTACAGATGAAGGCAATGATCTGGTACTAGACCATGCAAATATGTCAACATGGTTTTACTTGTGTAAATATAAATTCCATTTGTAGTATACATCCAGTCCCTTTCATACTCAATACGCTGAACCCTGCCTCCATCACATTGAAATCATTACTGCCAGTGTAAAAGCCTGTTCTTTTGAAACTCATCTCTGCAGACACTGACAGTGTTTGTCTGGAGCCGGACAGCCTTTCAAACAGTGGAGGAGATGATCTGGAGGAAGGGGTGCAGTTTTCTATCTGGGTGTCCTTCTACGAAATCTACAACGAGTTCCTTTATGACCTACTGGATGCTTCGCCCTCCCTGCTGCCCAGAAAAAGGGTCACGCTGCGGCTGAGTGACGACAAGCAGGGCAACCCTTATGTGAAAGGTAACTCATTCACAGAATTGATGTTTATAGAACATGGAACTGTTTAATTAATATATATATATATATATATATATATATATATATATATATATATATATATATATATATATATATATATATATATATATATATATATATATATATATATATATATATATATATATATAAGTTTGAAGCTCAATCCCAGTATGCAGCTTTTCTTATCTGATGTATGTTACACTTCATTAAGCAGGAAATGATGCTAAAAACTGTACGTTGCTTCTTTGGGTGTAAGTGCAACACCACCATATAAAAAACACTGCATTGAAATACTCCGGTGTTTGCTTTATTTAGTATTCTTTTAATATTGTCATGAATACTTCTAAATAAATCTGTACAGTAGCACATACAACATGTTTTGCTGCTGCTTCTCATTTTGCAGTATTATATATATTTTTTGCTTCTTCGTCTCGTTATATCAGACCTCGCATGGATCCAGGTCCGCAGTGCCGAGGAAGCTTGGAGGATTTTGAGGGCTGGACGTCGTAACCAGAGCTTCGCCAGCACTCACCTAAACCAAAACTCCAGCCGCAGGTAAGAGCACATTCAACTGTTGCCATATTCTGATTTATTTTGACATATGTGTTTGACGCACACTCATTTCGTCTCTGATAATGCATTTATCACCAACTCAGCCACAGCATTTTCTCCATCCGTGTCCTGCACGTCCGCCCAGAGGCCGATTCAGCCCAGGCCATGCACATCAGCGAGTAAGTTAACCTTTATTTACCCACTCTAAATTTCAGCTTTGGTTGGTTTTAATTTTGGTATAGTTAGAGTTTACAAACCGTGCTGTGTCTTGCACCTTCTCCTTTTTAGACTGACTGTGTGTGATCTGGCCGGGTCTGAACGTTGTAAAGAGCAGCGTAACGGTGAGAGGATGAAGGAGGCCAACAACATCAACACCTCCCTTTTAACACTGGGACGCTGTATTGCTGCTCTGAGGCACAACCAGAACAACAAGTAAGTGTTTAACCGTAACTTGGTGATGAGGGTACACCACTGGTGATCACTCTTTTCGATGTGGTAGTGGTGGTGTAGAAAATAAGAAAAACCCACGTAACTCCTCTGGTAAGTGAACCTTTTGAGTTTAGATTTTTTTTCTGCTCCCAAGGTCAAAGATTAACTTTCATGCTCCGCTTCTTTCATGTTAAATTCTGCGATGCTAAAAATATTGTTCCATATCATATGAGGCATTGTTACCAAGTGCATCACGTATAAAACGTATATTTTGTCAATGAGCTGTTTGAGAAAGAGCTACAATTTAAAAACCTTCCAACACTTCTCCACAGATCGCGAGCCCCTCAAGTGGTGCCCTTCAGGGACAGTAAACTTACCCGGGTCCTGCAGGGTTTCTTCTGTGGCCGAGGAACCTCCAGCATGGTGGTCAACATCAACCCGTGTGCCCCCATATACGACGAGACACTCCAAGCCCTCAAATTCTCAGCTATTGCTACTCAAGTAAAAAAAAAAGTCTTGTACTGTACATCCAAGTTCTGTGATTTTTAGAGACAGATTGAGTCTGGCATGTAGGGATAAGACCAAAGAAAAAAAGAGACTAAAACATTACTCCTATAATTTCAGCTGGTCCATGGCCCGTCAACAAAGACCAGAGTGGCCTACATCCTGTCCCTACTGCGTGAGCCAACACGCGGAAACGACAGCACGGTGATGGAAGAGGAAGAGGATGAGAGTGATGTTGAAGACGGAGATATCACCATGTTAAATACTGAGGTAACCGCCTCTTCCATCGTATGTGAGAGCTAAATATGTATTCCACACTTCCAGAGCCAATTTTCTTTTTTGCAAAACAAGCTCGTCTCTAAAGCAATCCGAAAATGTTGCCATTACGTCTTTCAATGGGAGTTTTTTGCCTAGATGATGCCTTTTTAGGTTCAACTAAAACCATTTCCTACCAGCCTTTTAAATGTCTAATAAACTGACACTTTTCCAGTGTTCCTAACAGCTGACTGCTTTATTCAGGCTTTGCTGCAGGCTATTGATGTCCTGAAAAGAGAGGTGCAGCGCCAGCGGGAAGAGAAAGACGTTCTTGAGGCAAATGTGAGAGAGCAAGTGGTCTCTGAGATGATGGAGGTCATTTCTGGAATGCAAGATGGATTCAGGTGTGTGTCTCCTTTGTTTAGAGCAACCATTTTAAGATGCCTATTTAATACTAACCAGGCTGCATTTAGGACATGTGAAAAAATACTATTTTTTATCATTTTTATGACATGCTATACTATGACTTTGTTCATGACATTTTTCGACATGCTTGGCTATGATTTTTTTTTAAGACATTTTTCGACATACTACACTATGAGTTTTGTACATTTTTAGACATTGGCTGTATTTGTAACCGCCTACTACAAACTATTACTGCAGTATACAGTGCATAATGCATGCTGCGTTCCTCAGTAGTATGCAGTATGAAACTGTTAAATTGATTTATTTTGCAGTATGCTAGACCAGGCTTTAGCCTTTAAACCAGCTCTTAAAGAACCGAAAATAAAGTTATTTTTTTTGGCATGCTATACTATGACTTTTAAATGTTTTTGACATACTATACTTTAACCTTTTTCGATATATTATACTGACTTTTTTAATTATTTCGACATACCATACTATGACTTTTTTTCGACATACTATATTATGACTTATTATTTTTTCGGCATGCTATACTATGACTTTTTCAACATACTATGACTTATTTTCTTGACATACTGACTTTTTTATTTTTTCGACATATTGTACCATGACTTTTTTTCGATATACTAAACTGACTTTTTAAATTATTTCAACATACTATAACTATGACTTTATTTCATCATATGATGCTATGACTTTTTTTTGACATACTGTACTATGACTTTTTTTTATTTTTTCGCCATACTATACTATGACTTTTTTTTGACATACTATGACTTTTATTTTTTCGACACACTGTACCTTGACTTTTATTTGTTAAAAAATACTGTAGTATGACTTTTTTCGACATACTATAGTATGGCTTATTTTTTCGCTATACTATACAATGACTTCTTTTGACATGCTATATTTTGACCTTTTGTCTTCTTGCCCTACAGTGAGACCTTGGAGGCAGAGAGGGCTCTAATCGAAGAGCGGTACGAAGACAAGATATCTAGCGTGCAAAAACATTTGAAGATATTCTACAGCCAGATGCTGACGGTGAGCGCTCAATCATCAGTCCTAAGTTTACATTACTTTCAGATGGTTTCTCTCATGGCATGTTTTCAATGCACACATAATCTGTAAAAATCTGCACTTCAGTTAAATGAGATCTTTCCTCAAATGCAATGCTTATCCACAGTGTAGTTATATTTGTAATGCTGTTGCTTTATCCATGCTAAGATATTTTTCACTAATTGTCTTCTTTTCTTTTAGGAGCGTGATCAGGAGATTGAAGCTTTGTCCGCTGCCCTTGAAAAAAACAAGGTAGCTGAGCCGGTACGCGTGTCAGTGCCACAGGGAGACTTTGAAGGGCCTCGACGTTCTCAGCGTCTCACTACTCAAACAGAATTTGGCAGACTTCATGTCGAGCTTGACCAGTGTCGCGCTGAGCTACTCACCAAGACACAAGGTGACTAAAACACTGCCCTGATAATGTGTTGATGTTTGGATATTGTTAATTGTATTTGACTGTCTTGTTTTGCTTGCCTATGCAGAGCTGACAAAGCTGAAGAGACAGCTGGAAGTCCCAGGTTCAACAGGCACCCTCCCTGGTGCTGCTGACCGCAAGCTGGAGGACGGTCAACGGGTCAGTTACTGCTGTACCATATGAAATGCACTGTTTTTTTTCTGCATGTCTCTTTACAGTCAGAAATATTAAAATTCTGACTTTTTTTTCTAACAGAATCTGCGTCAGCTGCGCCTGGATTTGCAGAGGCTCGGGGCGGACCTGCAGTCTGGTGAACGAGCCTGCTGTCGCAACACAGGAGGGGAAAGGCTGCGGCAAGCACTAACAGCTGCAGATGAGACACTGGCCAAACAGGTACAACAACAGATATGTATAGAACAATGAATTATTTTATAAACTGAGTTTTTCCGTAAATTGTTGAATAGGTTGCTCAGCCTTCTGGAAAAAAAAAAAAAGCAAGATCTGTTTAAAGTGCAATTCTCAATTTAAAATGTTTTTCTCTCCCTCTACTCTCTTCACTAACAATCTTGATATCTTGATGCACAGCTATCTTTTAAACAAAATCTAGGTTTCTAACCTCTGCACCAGGTGATTACTGTGCAAAAGCATGATCAAGAGTTTCATTTTGGCTCACATTTCTGTTCCAACCTCCCACCTTACTCTTCTCCTTAACTTCCCCCTTGGTGGTCTTGTCTAACCCTGTTGACTGACTTCTTCTTAGGACCAGATCCTATTGGACCTCCAGAATGGTCTGATGGTTGTAAAGGCTGATTTAAGGCGGCAAGCAGAAACCCTGGCCCAGACACAGGCTGGCCGACCCCAGCTGCCCACCACCACCACCACACCAGGCTCCTGCAAGAAGAGGGGCTGTGGGGCTGCTGCTGCACCAAGTGACACCGAGAACCGGCCTCCGCAGAAACGCCCCTTTTTCCAGTCTCTCTTCCCGACACGTACCCCAACACGTAAATACAACACTCGTGCTGTTGAAGACGCAAACCTTACCCCTTACTCACAGATCTTGCGGTCTCGCCAGCAGTCTCCACCTCGCAGCCCCCTCCTCACCACTCGTAGTCTCAGGGGAAAGTACTGAGCTCTTTTGAGCATCTTTGATATTATGCAAAAGGTTATATTTGCTGGTAACTTTATAGTATTTTTATATTGCTTTGTATATATTCACTTTTTGACCCAGTTAATCCACTGTTGGCATGCCAAATAGTCATTATGTTCATACCAGTAAAACAGTTATGCTTTAACTAGGATTGCAGTGCACTACTAAGGGAATTGAGATGATCTTGAGCAGTAAAGCTGTTCAGTGGCTGATAAGTTATGGGCTGTATGGTAAGAATAGTGCATGTGTGTGTTGCTAGCCTTTACAAAGAGAAACAGAGTCCCAACAGGTATGCTTTATTTCAACTATTTACATATATACAGCATTGATGAGGCATGACTGCAAGTCCAAACGGGTCTTTGTTCTACATGTTGTGTGTGTGTATATATGTAAATAGTTCAAGGTGTCTCCTCTTTGCACTGAGTGTTTGTGCTCTGAAAGGATCTTTGTGCTTTTTTTTTTTACTGTTGAACTAGCCTTGAATTATACAAAAGCTACATGTATATTAAAAAAATCTATTCAAAACCATATGCATTTCAGTTCACTGAGGTATATACATCAGGCTAACTGTCCCAGCATTTACTGCAACAGCTTTGTTTTTACATTTGCAGCATAGAGTTTGACTTATCCTGGACAAAAATGATAAAGATGGCAAATTTTGATATCAACAAGTAGGTCCTTCCAACACTGTCTTTTGGCAAAGTCAAACCCCCCCCCCAAGCAGTTGGATAAACAAATTGTCCATTTTCCAAGTGAATAGGAGGGTGGTCAGGGTGTAAAGGAGATGAGGTTCAGTGGAGACACCCTCCTGACGGGAGTGTTGTTGTTTGAGAGCGGCGCAAACAGATCTGCTGATGGCGTCTCAATCTGATCTCTGACCTGTGAAATCTGCCTCAACAGAGCCTTTCCCTCTTCGCGAGCCTGCAAGCAGAGTGACAATTGACATTAGTTAGGGGCTGATCACACCAAGACGCGCCACTACAGGCATCTCTGCTGCCAAAGCGCGTAGAGCAAAACAGCGGCTGTGTTCTTGCAACCACAACGGGAATATTTGGTCTCTCTCTCTCTTACAGTAGCCCACATGCATCTATCACAATATGGCTTCTCCGTAGCTCTGTCTGCTAGCTAGCACTACACATCTACCGACATCCAAGGCTTATTGAAAGTGGCTGGGCTATGGGGTATGACACATACGCATTGTAACTGGAGCTGTGGTCGTGGGTAAGTTGATAATATTTCTAATTTTTATGCTTGTCTAAAACCCGCGACACATGGCTCAAAAGAGGGGTGCATGGCAGGTACACTGTACCATAGGAAAACAATGTTTTTTTCTAGTGACGCACCTCGGTGTGATCAGCCCCTATGTTCCAATGTTACTACTTACATTCTACTACAGCAACTAGAACACAGTGGTCAAATTATGCAGGCACACTTACGTCATTGTAGTCACAACAGCGCTGAGCGCAGAGGGATGCCTCATCGTAGAGCTTGTTCTTGAAATAGTACTGACCCAGGTACCGCAAGGCTGTGCTCACCTCAGCATGCTCCAGCTGTTCCTGTGATGACAAGATTTTATTAGAAATGGATTTCTTCCAGACAAATACAATACAGGCATGTGGACATTATATCCTTTTTTTTAATAATTAACATCTCAAGCCAAAGGCATTGATCTGCTGCTATAACAGTGTCCAATTCTGGAAAGACTTAAGTGAGGTTGGGTCTTTCCAGTTCATCTAAAAAAAAAAAAAAAAAAAAGTCATAGTATGACGAAAAAATAATAAAAGTCATAGTATGGTATGTTGACACTTTTTTTAAAAGGTCATAGTATAATATGTTGAAAAATATTTAAAAGTCATAGTATAGCATGTCAAGAAAGACAGTATAGTATGTGGGGGGAAAAGTAAAAAAAAAAAAAGTCATAGTACTGTATAGTATGTCAAAAAAGTCATTGTATAGCATGTTGAAAAAAAGTCCTGGTATAGTATGTCGATAACAGTACAAAAAAAAAAGTTATAGTACAGTATGTTGAAAAATGAAATGTCATGAAAATTCATAGTATGGTAAGTTGAAAGTCATGAAAAAAGTCATACTACAGCATGTCGAAAAATATCAAAAATGTCATAGTATATGTCAAAAAAAGTTTCAGAAAAGTCATATTACAGTATGTCGAAAAATGTCATTTAACTTTAGGGGACAAACCCAAACCACTAGTACAGCCCAACATCAAAACTATACATAAGTTTGGGGACAGGAGTGTCAAAAATCTGCATATCTATTCAGATACTTTGAAGTGCTTACCCCACAAGAAAAAATGTCTTGGATGTAAAGCATGTAACACTGGGCAGCATCATCAGACTCATTCAGCTGTTCATGGAGCCTGCCAAAGGAATAAGCAGATTCACATTTAACCTCCATTTCTGGGTGATACAATTAACATGTGACAACGGGAAAAAGATGCAGATCGGAACTTCATTTTTGTGCTTAAGTGTTAAAGAAAATGTCATGTAAATTGCTGTTTTTTCAGTTGTATTTCCTCAGGATACAGTGAAAGACACTTACTTTGCCAACTTGAGTAAAGCCATTTTCTCTACATCTCCAACAGAGTATGCCCTCCAGTAACACTAGACAAAAATAGAATGTAAAAAATAAGCCAGGGAAGAAGCCAGGGATCTTTTTCAGGAAGCTTAGTGAATCCATTACACAAACCAGGTATCACTGGCAGTTTTAACTCGTGTACCTTCTTGGCTTCCACTTGCTGCGACAGTTTTTCGTAGCTTTCTCCCAGTGCAACCAACATGCGTGAGTCATTGGGCCTAGAAATATACATAATTGTATGTCAAAACAAATAATGAGCATTTAGTGTATGAACAATGCATATTTTAACAGTTTTTCTTTTCTAAATAATTTTCATTCTTAGTCAAAACTAGGGCTGTCCCGCAAAAAAAATTTGGGCTTCGAAGCTTCGTGGAGCAGCACGGCGCAGCAGGTTGACATGTTCTTCTGTCTGTCTGTCTGCCGCTGCCGCAGCCGCAATACTGTACACACACGCACCTCTACACACAACAAACAGTGATATCCGTCTGAGAATAACTAATAATAATTAACGGTGAATATGAATAAAAAATAATGTTGTGGAATTGTTCTTATTTCGTGTGCTATTTTGGGATTTATACATTATTACATATATAGATAAAAATAGAAAAATTTAAAAACAAAGTTTTCAATTAGTGATTGTGAGGTTGAATACCATGGCAACGGTAGACGCTTCGAAGTATTCGGGTCAGCCCTTGTAAAAAACCTGCATAAAACACTTTTTGTTGTCAAAATCCGTACCTGAGCTGGTGAGCCTTTCGATAATAGTACAAACAGTAAAAGGGCATCTTGAGGATCTCATATGTCTGACCCAGGCCATACCAGGCACGGTAGTCCCGCTTGTTCACTTCAATGGCGTGCCTGATAAAAAAGAATATATGTTAAAAACAAGAAAACAACCCGCAACAACAATACAGCTGGTATGAATCCTTCACACTGCTGTGAAAGGTCTGGCAATAAGTGAAAAATCCCATCATTTACATATTGAACAAGACACAGATATCCACCAAAATAAGGGCCATCTGTGCTCTACTATGTAGAAGATGTCTTCAGTCTGACCTGTAGGCCTGGATGGCAGCCGAAGCATTCTTCATTTCCATGTATTCGTGACCCATGAGGGTCCAGGCACCGAGGCATCGTGGGTTCAGTTTGAGGGCCCGCTGGAAGTACAGTGCTGCCTTCTCATGCTGAGAGCGTAAGCTATAATAGTTACCTGTGGATGACACACACAACTTATTACACAAATTACTGTAATTCAAAATGATACCTTAACCCTCTGAGACCCATGGGATCCGAACCAACTTAACTGAAAGTTTTAGAGCTAGAGTGAAGGTCCTGACATATGAAACTAGAAAAGCTAAGGGATCCATTGGTATCAACCATGTTACCTTGGCAAGGAAAAACTGGCATTGCCATTTTGACCTCTGACCTCTAGATATGTGAATGAAAATGGATTCTATGGGTACCCACGATTCTCCCCTTTACAGACTTTATGATAATCACATGCAGTTAGGGGCAAAAACCATGCAGTATTTTGAATGCAAACCTATTCTAAAAATGGTGTATTTGAATATTTCTGCACACTAGGGTCCCTAGACAGTGTTGGAATTACATAAATGGGGTATGACTGGAAAGCTGAGTCTCTTGTGGATCCAATGAGCCTAATTGTATTCACGTGTGATGATGTTAGTCCCCATGGTAGCCATTTCATTGTAGTGAGACCATTTTTTTTAACTTGAGCTCACTGTATAAAATGACCTGTGGTGACCTCTAGGATAATCACAGCCTCATGAAACTTTATAACCACAAACTACAGACTTAGAGCATTCAGAGGATGGATGGCTTTCCTAGGTAGATTGACAATAAGGGGGTTTCTGAGCAGTTTCCAGAACAGAAGTGCTCGCCATCTAGTCACCAAAAAATGCAATTCTTGCAGAAATCTCCAAATGACAAAAGTTTTTGATGCCAAGTCACAGCATGGCTTTTTCTATGGTGTTCCTCAAGGTCTTGGTGTCTTAAGGTGGTATTTTGGAGGGATTATTGATCATTTTTGATCAATTCTCAAGTGGTAAAAAAAGTGCAACAATGGTATCAACCCCAAAATTGCTGTAACAACTTGTGAAATATAAGTGCACATGGGAATGGCCATCATATACTTCCATTATAATAATCTCAGCCCTTATACACTTTTACAATTTATTTCTATTTAATTAATGTTTATTTCCGTTGTCTGACCCGCTGACAAATCTTTATAGGATATAAAGAACAAAAAAGCAAGCTAATACAACTGTGTAGCTGAAACCAATATTTTTGTACTTTATATTTTGACAAGTTACGCCACATTTTATGTACAGTGGAAACCGCTTATAGTGATTACAGTTAAAGTGATCAACCGCTTATATGGATCAAAAAGTTTGGGACAGAATCATTCCTATACCAACGCTGTTGAAATAATTTGCTTATAGTAATCAAGTAGTCCGCTTACAGTGTTCATTTTGGGTCTTTTCATACATGACAACATATCGAAAAACATTTTAAAACTGAGACCAATGATAATTTTTGTTTTGTCTTTTACTTTATTTCCTTGATACTTTGCCTTGCAGACAGCCTGCTTTCCAGCTTGATACTTGCGCTGCATGCACATTGATATCACAAAGGGAAATTCCGCTGAATGAAAAACGAATGCTTACGGGGAAAGATCGGTTGTTCAAGATCAGATTGGCTCAACACTTACCGATAACACAGCACGTCTCCACTCTGTACTTGTCGATCTCCACCAGGTTGTGGGCCAAGTAGCTCAACTCTGGCTTCATGCTCTGTGGAAGCATTCATTACCATCAGCAACAGAAAACAAAAAAACATCTTTGGATTTATTAACTACACTGAAAACTTGTGGTCAAATAAAAACATCAAAAGAATATAGTGAACCCTTAAGTGTCTTAAGTGACTGAAGTGTTCTTGTGCAAGGCCCTTCATCCCTACTGGCTGATATTATTTAGATCTCTTACCCCCCCTGTGAAAACACAGTTCTGCTATGCTAATCAATATGGCATCACATTACAAATGGTGAACTCACTTTGACATAGAGCAAGTTGGAGAATGTGTCCATGTTGTCGATACGATACGGATCCTGCTCCCTCAACTCGTTGAAGAGAGCCAAAGCTTGGTCAATATCTGATATAAATAGAAACAAGAGAGCTGTAAAGCTGCCATCACATGAGGCAAAGGCAGAGGACAAAGCGCAGCGCAGGTATAATATGTCATAAAAAGTGTGAAAGGAACAATATTCATTGTTTCTAGGCAACAACAACAGTTGTAGCTGTTATTTAATTGGTTGCGCTTTGAAAGGTCATCTGCAACCAAGGTCAAAGTTGAAGTAATTTTGATCTTTAAGCGCAGTACTTCCGAACCACTCTCCCCATAGGAAAACAATGGCACAGCCAATGCAGCGCGATTTTACCGCTGATCATCATGTGTGGACGGCTTAAGACTAAAACCTGCCCCATCACATTCTTCTGACAGGCAAAATTCTTATTGAAAAGGTAGAAAATATACCTCTGATGTTGTGGTAGGCGACGGCAATCTGTGAGATGATGTAAGTGCTCTTAGAAAAGCCGGCCTCGATGAGGTTCTGGTATTTCTGCAAGGCTTCTTTGATCATCTGCAGCTCTGTGTACATGTGGGCCATGAAGAAGTCTTTAATCCAGCAGTCTGGCAGAGACAGTGACTTCAGCTGGGGAGAAAGACCAAAAGAAGAAAAATAGATGGAATCATTTCAGTCCATATAATTGCCTGAGATTGATCTTTTTATATGTTTATTTGCATTGACTGAATATGAGAAAGTTTTCGTTTTGTTTCTGAGACATAAAGTTAAGTTTAAAAGTCATGAGGCTGTGTTGTGAGGATTGATTAGGTGACCAGGTTACTGTGGACCTGAACACATGAAGTTAATGTGTAAACACAAAGGTGGTTACCTACCATTTCAATGTTGGTGACAAGGTTACTAAGTTCCAGCCAGGCTCCCCAGTGTAGAGGAAGTGCGTGAATTGCCTCAACGAACACCTCCACCGCCTCCTTCAGCAGATCCAGCTTTCGTAGTACCACCCCATACCTGTGTTCCCACATCCACAAACACACACATGTATACAGTTTATGAGCAGTCCACTGTATTCATCTGTCTAATCTGAGGAAACACTTTGGAGGAAAAGTTCTTACAGGTACAGGGTGAACCCGTCCAACTCTCCTGTAATGTGCTTCTTACTGAGCTCAACCCTCAGTTCTCGCAAGGCTTCATTGCGCACCTGACCCTTCTCCAGAGGGCCTAGTACCACACAGAAAAACACAAAATTGTCAAATGTTAAAAGGATAACTAAAGTAATTTCTGTTCTCTTAAAACGTCGAAACAGACAAGTCCTCACCCAGGCTGTCCACAGTCTCATCGTCCTTCTTTTTCTCGCCTGACTGAAGACAAAAGAAGGAAACTTTCAAAATAGTTCACAAGCATTACAATCATAGTGAAAGCAGTCGTGTCATGAAATGAAATCGAGGCTCAAAGGATGTTGGCTTGATATCTACAAAATCTTACCAGATAGCGAGAATACATATAGAGGAAATAAGCCTTCTGACTGCAGCAGCCTTTCAGAAAGTAAGCAGAACGGTCATACTCTTTCAGGTCAAAGTAGGATTTGGCCAGTGTAAGTGCGTCCAGGTCTTGTGCATCCTCCTGTATTTGGGAAAGACAATGAACAAGAAAAGTCATCCTAATCATGTTTATGAAGTCAATTTCATTACTGGAAAAAAAAAAAGATTAATCTCATTGAAAAACAAATGGGCTGTCCCATCCATGTGTAGTGTAGTAACTGTATGGGTGACTTCTGAACACATGATTATGAGCCATTTTTATGTCTACATCAAAAACTGTCACCAGGGGGCAGTATAACATTTCCCTCCCAGCAAGAAGGACACAATTGATTAACATTAAATGGCTGCAGCTCTGCACCTGATATTGTTTATTTCTTCCTTGCGTAAGACAGTTGACTAACTGTTTAATGCTTTAACGTCTTTGCATCTTTATTTTCTTGTTGCCAACAAATCCCATGAAAAGACCAACACTAACAATGAATGGATCCTACTAATAAGTATCACCCGTGAAGCGTAACCCAGATCTAGTTTATTCCTCTGTGCCACAGACCATCATTGTAGTCCAAAAACTACTAAAAAAAACATAACATAAATGATTAGATCACACCATTCCACTGGGTGACATGTTCCTTTATTACGATGAACATGGGCACTGTAGTTTATTTCTGAGATCCCACATACATTGTCCTTGTGGCTGAAAGATAGTCCCCAACAAATTCACTATTTATTCCTGTTTAAGCTGAGTAACCTCAGCTAAAAACTACAGATACCAGCTGTTTTTATGGAATTAATTAGGCCAGCCCTTTGAGAAAAGTCGTGTCTAGGAGGTTACCCACAAATTGCGAAATCTGGTCTGAAATCTGCAAAAACTTTCAAAAACTCTTGCAAGACTCGCTGTCCGATGACCTATCCTGACCTTAACTATTAGAGATCAATGCCTAACCTTAACTATTAGAGATCAATGCCTATAACCTTAACTATTAGAGATCAATGCCTAACCTTAACTATTAGAGATCAATGCCTATAACCTTAACCATCTCGTGAGAGTTTCCCCAACTCGTGGCTTCCCTTCTAAACACGACCTTTGACAAATGAAACTACATATTTGTTTCCTATTTTTAAATACTTAAAGGAACCAATGGGGTTGGAGGCCCATTGGTTGGGGTTAAGGCCCTTACACACCCAAGCCGACGGTCGGCCAATAGACAGTTTGGGGCCCTCAGTGAGCATCCGTCGGCCTAGTTTTTTCGGTGTGTCCTGCACCGTCGGCTCTAGACTGCCCGTATTGGAGGTTTTTCATCCAATTCAGCATGTTGCTGTTCAGCTTGTTGCTGTTCAGCTTAAACGAGTCAGAGCACGAGAAGAGAAACGGAAGTGAGGAAAAGCAAGCCAACGAGTAAAGTCAAGAGGAAGAACACGGAAGGCTCTTCTCATTATTCATCTTCATCTCATCTGATCATTCCAATACACAGATGTTTTCACAACGACATGGCCATCTGGAATGAAGCTAAGTAATGAGTGAGAGTGGTGTGCAAATGTTCGGCAGACGCCGCTTTATGTCATGTACTGTATGTATCATAACAACGGCTTGTATATACGAAAAGTCTTCTGGTTACCACGACCTGCTGGTGTGGAGATTTATTTCATCTCACGCAGGTGCAGAACGTGCGTGGTAGTTGGCCGTCGGCTTAAGTCTTTACGCTGTGTTCGAGTGCAACTTTTTTGGCCATGGCTAAAGCGATGTGAAGCGGGTTGGTGTGTCCCAGCTTTAGGGCTGAATTTTGAGTAAATGTGTATTATATGATGTACAAAACATCTAGTATATTTCATTTGATGGAATGGTAACGCAGTCATAAAACATTGGATTCTTAGGTTTGAATATTTCACTTTGTCAATATCACACAGGACACACGGAAAAAGAATATACTATATATATATGTGATACTGACAGACAGCAGGATATATGATTTATAACCCTATGGCACTTCAAGTCACATGTCACATTTAATTCATCACATTTAATTCATGTCTAAGTATCTTTTGATATGTTTAGATACATTCTTTTTTTTCTGTACTGTTTTTTGTAAGTATTACATTGTTTTTATGGTTTTTATGGTTTGGTTAGGTCTTTCTGCACATTTTGTGTACTTCTTGTTGTTGTTTAACTTTTGTTGTATTTTTAAAATTATGTTAGTTTAGATTCTTCCTTTTTTGGTATCGTTTTTTTTATCCTCTGGGGTTGGGGGGAGGTCCTTTGTATAAGCCTGTGGCTTCTTGACCTCTCCTGACACATTTCTTTATTTGTTATTTTCATTGACTGGATTTTGAGCAGTTTTATATATGTGCAAATGAATAAAAATAAAAAGGGGAAATTGAGGTAAACTAGATGATAGGTAATTCAAATTATATGAGTACTAACTAAACCCAGAAGAGCCGAGGACCTGGCAGTGTACAAACCTCAGTGAAAGGAGGTGATGGGGGTAATTCATTCTTGGGAAGACGATCCAAAGCAAATGCCAGTTCAGAAGCCCTAAAAGGTAAACACAGGAAGCATGGACGTTAACATCACTGCCAGAGAACAGCCTGCAGTCAGTTTATCACACCAGACTTCTTCTTGTAGCAAAGAAAACACCACAACGTCACTTTTTCTTTAGTCACACTATGTCCAGTAACGTTACACATCATGCTAGCGTTAATATCTTAACAAAATCAGTGTTGTATATTCAGCTAACTTTAGCTACATGATTATAATGAGACTAGTAAACAGCGATGCTAACGTTAGCCAGCTAACTGCCTGGTAACTAGCGGTAACGCTAACTCCTAACGTTATAGGTAGCAGGGCAACAGACAGTCAGTTAACGGGACATGTTAGAGACAGTCAGTCTCACCACTTGGCGCTGTGTAACAGTCCTCTTTCTTTACAAAGCGATATCACGGATATGAGCTGTTTCTTGATTTGGACCAGGTCCCCAAACTCACTACAGAGAGCCGCCATTTTCATATTTCACCAAGCAAGTACGCGATTGGTGGAAGTTACAAAGAGCTAGTCCCGCCCACCAGGAATGACGTCACTTCTGCTTCCTCCTTGCTTCCAAAATAAAAGAAACACTGTTGTCGATATTTTTGTCTTGTCAGAAAAACACAGCATTTACAATATTACATTTAATATATTTGAATTTATCTTTTTCTTTAAAAAAAATCACAGATATTTGTCAGCTTGCCTGGACAGCCTGGACAGCCTTGAAAGCCTTTTAACCTTTTCGTTTGTGGCTGTCTGTGAAGGACAAGACCAGTCTAAATAGTATAGTCAAAGTGTGCTCCAAGATTATTGGAGTTCAGCAGAAGGACTTGGGCACAATTTGGGAGAAACAGGTGGCTGAGAAAGCTAAAAAAAAAAAATCAGCCAACCAGATCACATTCTTTCAGCTGAATTCTCTCTGATGCCTTCAGGCCTACGTTACAATGTGCCCTTAAGGAGAAGGAGTCCTTTATTCCTTCTGCTGTTAAACTGCTGAACACAGACCATTTCCATTTTAAATTACTGTTATTTAGAGGAACTTTAAGATATGTTGTTCTTATATATTGTTTCTTATTTTTTGGCTTTTATTGCCATAATCCTATGTATTTATATGGTTCTTATTGTAACTTGTCCCTCCAACTGCCCCATGCCTTTAATAGGTTTCCTTCGACTTAACTAATTATTGGTTGTCTGTTGTATGTATGGATGTATGGACTGGGAATGCTACAAATGAATTGCCCCCTTCGGGATAAATAAAGTTGTCTGAACTGAACTGAACTGAACTGGACATGCAAACCTACACATATTGCACTGCATTTGTAATGTCACCACAGCCACATACTGTATACCTAGCCTGATAATACTCAATGCAAGTTGTGTATTTTTCAGAATATTTAATATAATAGCCATTAAACTTGTCAAGCAATGGCTATAATAAAGACCAAGATCGTGGGCAGCGTAATGTTATCGATTTTTCAGTAAATACTGATACAAAAACAACAACAAAATATATATTTTCTCTGTTGCAGACATATATTAATGAGTGCCACAATTTATTTTCTTATTTTGTTTTGCCTAAATTGTGGTTGTTAAGCTTTAATTTTTCCTCAGTAATTTTTCTCTCTGACAATTTTGTGTCACTGGGACAAATGCTGCAATATCACGAGTTAAAACGGGTGATGCACTTTAAGTTCAATTTTAACAATTACGTTACATACAAAAACATAGCATGCACACTGGTCTGTGAAAACAAAACATTATGTGTTGTATTCATTTAGAATAATAACAGTACTGCTATGTTTTCTTTGCCTGCAATCTTATATTTTTTGAAGAAAGACGTCACAACATCATAAGGACTTTTCCCTCTATATTTAGCCTTTGTCTGAGACCTCCGTTAGCTCAGTGCTTACAGCTCTGTTAGCCCTGAGCTTACAGTCATTTCACACTCAAAACTTCAATTGCGGGATATCCTCACTGTTAGCCCAGGGCTTAACCCTACTTCAGAGCAGGGTTATTCTTGACTTTCTGAGGTTACACCAAAAAGTTCAGGGTTGGAATAACTGATGTGAAGTGAAGTTAGAGCAAAGCAACAGGATGTTCAATGTCTAGTAGTTCCAATGATTATGATGTACCTGCAGTGTAACCAAGTCGAGAAGTATTTTGATGATGTTGACCCTGATTTTCAAATGTAACCTGGGGCTTCCTTAGCTCTAGGCTTTTCAGTGTGTTATGTATTTTTCTTAGCTGGTACTGCATGTACATCCATCATGTCACCATGCATGTATATGCCATTTGCACAGCAACAGCGTGACCTCCAGTTTTCAAATGCTTGCTGATGACCCCTATAATGTCTGCCACTATTTACAGTAACACATCCTAACCTGCAGTCTATTTTCAGACCTCTCTCTGTTCATCTTGTCCTCCTGAACAGTTTGACCACAAACCTGCCTGCATGACTATTTAAAGGATAGGATGACCTTTCAGATCAACATATATGAGGTATGAAATGTTACATAGAATGAATTTAAAAGATACAATTTCTGCAGTGCCACATGTCATTTAGTCATCCACTGCCATTCAAATAGATTTCTTCATTAATTCATAACATTTTTATCAGTTTCTCTTCCTGAACCTGAACCCCAAGTTGCTCCCCGGGTGCTTTACAGCAGTCCACTGCTCCTGAATGCAGAGGTCAAATTTCATGTATGTATACTACGTATGTGACGATAAAAGGGGTTCAATCTTTATTTTATGTCTTTAGAAAGACTTCTTTAATGCTCTGCTAAACACTGCTTCTATTCTGTCAGTATTATCTGCATTTTGCTTTCATGGGAACAACAGTTACTTATTTAATCAATATCTAATTCAGTAGTGAGGTTTGAAAGAACAGCAATATTATGACACTTTCTTGTGCCAGTAATGTGTCTCATTTGATTGCCTGTCACTGGCCTCTGTGCTGCTCGGCCATGCTTCATTGGTGCAGAGCTGACATGGCTCATCATGTTTTTGTCTGTCAAAATCAGCAGCATCGTTGGCTTTGGGATTTCCATCACACTGCACAGAAGTATAAGCACAGCTTCTTTATGTATGATATTCAAGTCCTCACCTTTTTCCCCTTGGCATAATATAATGATTTATATCACATTTTAGGAAACGTAGACCCCCGGTAAATGAAAATGGAGTGAGGCTCACTTTGGAGTTTTCAAACATAAGTTCAATGACACCGAGGCAGATCTGATCAACCATAGACAGACCACTAAGATCTTCAGCTGACGCAAAAGTTGTCAGTGAGAGAAATTCTAAATCCACTCCTTCCAAAGGCTCAAGGGAAACAGCATGCGCCCTTGAAAGAGTAGACCAACAGGTGTTCACACACTGAGCTGCCACTAAGACCCACATGACAACTGCCAACTGCACTGTGATCACAGAGAAGGCTTGTTCTTCAAGTATTATTTCGCCAAGACGTTTCTCTTGTAAAGTTTGGACGAGAAATGTGTCATCTCTTTCTCACACACACAGCGACCGCAGACAGCACAAAGTGTTTTTTGATCACAGACCTCATACAGGTTGACGATGCAGGATCAATAAACTCTCATGCTCTCCTCTGCAACATCTATTAAGCCTGAAAAGACAAATGATTTGGGTTTGGTATATATATTTATGAAAGGCTATTCAGTGAAAGTAACGTACAGGATAAAACCTTGGCACACACTTGAGAGGAAACTATGCCTGAATGTATAATATTAATGTTAAAAACTACAGTTATGTATTGGTTGATGATACATACATATAAAGAAGTCCTCCAATGGAACAGAAAGAGCTTTTGATACAGTAATGGGATTAAAAATATGGATATAGTAACGGTCTTATTCATTCAAATAATTAAGACCCACTCCTTCACTGAATGTAGGGCGTAACCTTATTTAGTATCCCTTTTATGAAAGGGTAACTTCGGTATTTTTTCAACCTGGACCCTTTCTTGACTAACTGACTAATAAGGACAGCAATATCTGAAATTGGCCCAGTATTGAGGGAGAGCACTGTAGACGGCAGCCGCTCACGGGCTGCAATGTATTTAAGGCTAATGCTTAAAGGTCTAGTGTGTAGGATCTGGCTGTATCCAGCAGTGAGGTGAAGAGATTACAACCAACTGAAGCCTCTCCGTGTGACAACCGTGTTGGAGAGCTACGGTGGCCGACACGAAAACACGATTGGCCCCCTCTAGAGCCAGTTGGGGCAGAAGCAATGCGCAGAGTGTGTGAGTGAGAGAGAGAGTGAGAGTGAGAGTGAGAGTGAGAGTGAGAGTGAGAGTGAGAGTGAGAGAGAGAGAGAGAGAGAGAGAGAGAGAGTTTTTCCGGCCCAAACAGGAAAAGTTAACAGCGTTTGGTTTGTCTGTTCTGGGCTACTGTAGAAACATGGCGGTGCAACATGGCGAACTGTGTGGAGAGGGGACCCGCTCCCTATGTAGATATAAAGGAAGAGCTAAACACGATTCTTAGTTTCAGGTGATTATACACTAATGAAAACATACTTATTAATAGATCCTCCTAAATCTTACACACTGGTCCTTTAACTTTCACAATTGTCAACAGTTCCACAGCAGGTGTCAATTAAGTTATTTATTTGACATGTACTTTGCAACTTTGTTATGCCAATAAGCATTCATTATGAACTTTAACATTTTAGTGAGCAGAAGGCACATGCAGTGAGCAGACGTTTGGCAGATGGGAATGAATTGTATGAAGAAGTGAGTACCGCATTTTGCCAAGGGGTGGCACTGTCTAACTGGATTCACCTTGGGTTGGAGGAAGAAAACATCCAATGTGTATTACTATAAAACTGATTTTATTTTTTAAACTCTAAACGTGTAGATCAAATCATCCAAGCAAAATGTTTCATTTTGATAATGTGTTTTCCTTGAAAGTGCCGGGCTAAAATGATCTGCCAGTATCGTCGTAATTTGTCTACAAACCTGACAATGAAGTCAGTCCTTCCCTCTCCTTGAAAGGTACATTAGGAGTCGTGTGTTTGAAATGTCTTTCTTAATAAGTTGAATTTTATCCAAAGAGCTGAAATGGGAATTTGGAATGAGAAATTAATTGTGTCTGGTCCCTCAGGTCTCCTTAAGGAGCGAGAGGATGACACAGAAGAGTTTTTAAATATGTACACAGCCGAGGGACAATGGGGTCCTTCACTGAAGTGCTGCATGATACTAAGGTTCTGGTTGTTTAGTTTGACGTGGCTGATGATGATACTCCATTATTCACACACAAGACAGCAGAATATAATTTCCCTTCATTTAGATACAGCGTCTCCTCTCACCTCCCTGCACTTCCTTCTCTCTGTTGGACATCCTCCGTCGGACATGTCTCCCTAGTTCTTCCACAGAGCAACAGCCACTTTAGAAGACTGACAAAGTAATCAAGTAGTACTGCGGTTTACAAGGCCGCGCACATGGCTCACTGAGCAGGTTGAAAGAGGTGCAGAGACGGGCCTTATATAGTCCATCCCTTTCACTCAGCCCTTCCTCACTTCCTTGTTTTCATCTCTCTCTTTCATTCGCTTACACATACACAGTCACGCACACACACATTTCTGATGTTTTTTTTCTCCTATACTCCACTTAAACGTCCCACAGACACACACATATCCTGCAGGTATGGGGCAGTGGAGTGCATGATGGAGCTGCTGAGACAGAATTTTGAGACAGCTGTGTAATTGAAAGGGAAAATATGCCAACAACGTGCTTGATTGTTTTGTGTGTGTGTGTATACGCTTTCACCTTGGGACTCAAAGCTGTTTGTAAAAATCCATACAATGCACAATTATTTAACCTAATATGTTGTTTTGATTTGCTGGTTTTTTTTTATTACAAAAGTCACTTTTTAGACCACGTTTTTGATTCTCAATGCGTGTAAATAATACAAACTTATCCATTTGAACTAATTTGAACCTTTGATCTCTGCCTTTGAAGAACAGTATGTTCTTTTATCTGTTTCAAACCAGAAAATACATCCTTATCCTCAGAAAACAAAGCCTGGATACTGTTACTCTCTGCTTTTTTTCTTCTTCTCTTATTTCTCTTTGCAGCTGCAAGTCAAAGCAGCATTTGATGGTGGAGTAGATTTCCCATCACTGGTATAAATATGGGGGAGATGGTAACAAAATACTTGAAAATAACGTCTGAGGCAATAGAAAACATATTTCCGTGCAAAAAAAAAGAAGCAATATTTCCCCCTTAAAGCAAAACATTTCTCTACATCTGCTACATTTGTGTAAGTAGGCGTGAAAAAGCGACTTTACAGGCATGCCCAGTCCCTGTGGTTTTGATCTTCAGGGCCCGGCGCAGGACCCTGTGATTGGCTGTTGATGATGTTGTTTAGTTGGACCGAGAACAGCCAACAGCCATGTCTCGTCAGGGCAGCTACCACCTGAGCACTGGGCACTGCACCACACTGCCTTCACAGGGACACAGTCACGCACTGGTCTGTACCGGATCGCATTTATGGCCATTTTTGTAGCATCATGATATGGTGAAAATCCTCAGATCCTTTAGTAAAATGCAGCAATGCAAAAACACTCCATTACAAGTAAAATTCCTTCATTCAAAGAAGTACCTCAATATTGTAATTAAGTACAATACTTGAGTAAATGTATTTGCTCTCAAAAAATTCATAAATCCCCCTGAGAGGCAGTTCAGCAGGCTGTTCAGTACATGATAGTGAGCTACTTTCAATATCTTAAGTCTCTTTCCTTTGCACCTCATGTCTTTTGTCTATTCTTTACCATGAATAAAGTGTTTTGATCGAGGTTATATGAGGAGAGAAGAGAGGAAGAGAGGGAGGCAGAGACAGATTCTTCAAAAAAGAAAAAAAAGACATAAGTTGTTCTCTCTGTCAGTCAGGCTGCAGTAACCTTCATGTGAAGGTGGCATGTGATGTGTCCCAGAAACATGTCAGGCCGTGGATAATGGCTGAGACAGATGTGTCACGTCTGTGCACAGAGGGGGGGAGAGGGATATGTTTTGGGTGTGGGATTAATTTGCCTTTAGGGACAGGTGCTGAGAGGAGCGGGAGCAGACACAATAAATCTAATGTTACATGCCCCCCCCATCCAACCTCACAGGACACTGGGAACGCGCAACTGCCTAATTCATATGGAAAATCTCTGTCAGCGATATGCTTTTACACCAGTGTTATTATTTCCTGTAATGCGATACCCTTCTTACTCTTCGAGCATTATGGATTTTGGCTGGTCACCCTCATGAAGCCAGCTGGTGACACCAAATGATATCAAGTCAGTCTGAAACACCCTTGATTTAAACCAGACATTACATCATATTCTACTTGAATGAGTTCAGGTTTTAAATAATTTCATATCACAGGGTCCCTGGTCAACTGCAGGAGTTATGATGCACAAATTCATTTAGACATGTAACTAGAGACCATCTTGCGATGGGATCACACCAGCCGCGATGCCAAATCGGGCCATGGACGTAAACTGTGGGGGGCCAATAGCCCCTTCCCCCTACTTCCAGCGCCTTTGCTTGGACTATGCCCATCTTCGAACTTGGCCTTCATTTTGATCTCAACAACACCTGTAAAGTTTCGTGACTATGTCTTGCATGGTTCTAAAATGTGAAGCCAATGCAGAAGTGCCTTAAACTTGCATTCTTTCTAATAGCCAGCAGGGGGCGACTCTGATTGTTTACTAGTCTATAAGAAAATGACCCTACTTCTCATTTGATTTATTACCTCAGTAAACATTGTAAACATGAGTTTATGGTCTCAATCGCTAGTTTCAAGTGTTCTTCAATACAGCATGATGTTCATTTAGTAAATTATGGTCCCATTTAGAGTCAAATAGACTTTAAAACAAGATATGCTTGAGGGCGTGGCTACCTTGTGATTGACAGGTCGCTACCACAGCGTTGTCGGGTCTGGAAGATGTCTGTGTTTTCGTCTTACAACGTTAACCCTTTCACAGTGTGTTTTCAATCCATGAAAGTTAATTATAAACTTTTTGGTTGCCTGAAAAAGCGTTCGGTTGTACTTTGCTCCACCTGTGTCACTTCTGGTTGCAAAAAATCAAGATAGCGACCTCCAAAAATCAAAATGGCGACCGCCAAAATGCCAAACTCGAGGCTTTAAAACGGCAGTCCACAAACCAATGGGTGACGTCACGGTGACTAGGTCCACTTCTTATGTACAGTCTATGGTTGTGGTGACAAAATCTTTCCACAGACAGACTAAGAGACATAAAACGACCTCTGTGGTAGTTACCGCTACCATATTTTGCCATGATGACTTACACACAGACTCACAAGGTGAAAACACCACCAGCCACATGCTGTCACGGCTGGTAATAAGCCAGTCAAACGTAATTATCAACAGACGTAATTCAGGTCAGAAATGGCAGCACAGAGCGGGGATGGGCATGATGGGTTGCTGCACCCAAGGCTATGTAAATACATTATTAAATATTTTATGATTCATGACTTTATACATGAATTCTGATATCAATTCTCTTTCCTCCATGAAACCCAGAAGAGATATCACAAATTTATGGGAGGACTACACGTTCTCTCTGCCAAATGGTGTAATGCTCTCAGGTAATTAATAAAAGATATATTGCTATTACACTTTTTCCAGCTCGTCTACTATTGTAAGTGAGCTCATTTGTCATGGGATGGTCCCTAAAGATAAATAGACAAACATGTTTGATCAGTAGTAGAAAACAAAGTGTTTCTTGGCCACTGCTGGAGCAGAGACTGATGATGATGATGGCATCCAAGATCAATGTAATGTAACAACCAACGTGTCATAATAGGTTATTTGGAACTCCTAAACATCCGTGACAGAATGCGTGAACAGTTTTAAGACCGTCCCCCTCCTGGATGCCCAGAACTCGAGAAATCAACACTGAGGTGAAAGATTTGACCTTTATGGCCTCTGCAACAGGCACTCTCTGCAATTCTGACCTCTTAAACCTCACTGACCTCCCAGCGGGCCCGTCATTACAAACTCACGCTGTGGAGCCAAACATTGTTCAAACTCACTAAACTCTGTTTCAAATTCTAGTGGAGATCCCAAAAGTTGTGTATGAAATGATCAACAAGACATGTAGAATAAGTCCATTTGATGGAACTGTGCAGCCACAAAAAACGTGGAATCTTGGGTTTGAATTTTTCATACAGTGTAAACATCATGGAGCTTCAGTGAAGAGCTGGAACAACCTGCTAGAAAATATAACTGTCAGTCAGCATGAAATAATAATAACCTCAAACCTTTGGCCAGTTGGATATACAGCAGAAACAAGTTGTGAACACAACACTGACACATCATTACTTTTTAAGTTGAAATTGTGAACTTGTTAGCAAACAGTTGGTTATGCACACATCCAGCAGTTACAGACCAACATTATCATATTCATTTGGAGTTGTGCTTCTGGTCACCAATTTAAGTCCATTATTAACTCTCCTTTAGCTCTGTTTTTGGTCTCCACCAACTCCTGAGTGAAACATCTGTCTCTTTAGCTGCTAAAGGCTCCGCTATGTTCACCAGCTTGTTGCTGGTTAAGTCCCTCTGCTGTTTGATGCTGAGAAGGTAGTGTATAATGAGTTTTTAGATTTCTGTTCCATTTTCCTAATCGACGCAATGACAATGGTGTGGCCAGGCAGCAAAACAATGTGCTAAAACTCGCCATAAAGCTCCATAAAACAGAGGGGAGCTGCAGATTCAGGTGATAATTCTCTTTAGATTCATCACTATGAGTGACCACTTTCACACTGTCACATTAGTAGAGTTTCCATTCACATATTTTAATGCGTATTTTGAAGCATCGCATTAGAAAAGCTGTATTGAAAAAGCAAAATTCGTAAAAAAAAGTTTTAGCACTCGCTTGAGTTGGTTTTTGCCTTTATCAAAAAAGAGTTGATGAGCTAAATGGATTATGGAAATGCCTTTGCTAAATAAATTCTGACAGAGCGAACATTTAACTCACATGACTGATCAGCCGTTTCTGCTTTCGGCATCTTCTCGTATATTCCCATACTCGTGTGAATGCTAGTCTTCATCTCTGTACAACATGAAACATGGCCAATACTAGCTGACATGAAAGAACAATTATAACTTGCCCAATTGAAACAAATTCCTGAAGAAGACCTCTCCATTTTTCTATCGTAGAAACAACCTATAGCGCCAACTTCTGACCAAACTATGCTGTAGCCGACAAGCAGAGTTTCTTCGCTCCAAACCAGTTGAAAAAATATTGATAAGAAGAAGATGGAGATGGCTAGGACATGTATTAAGGAAACCATCTGATGACATGACAAAAGTGGCATTGCGTTGGACACCAGAGGGAAAACGCAAAAGAGGGAGGCCCAAAACAACCTGGAGGCGAACCATCGAAGGAGAAATGAAGACGAGAGGATACAGCTGGAACAGCATTAAGAAGAAAGCAAACAACCGAGATGAGTGGAGATCCTTAAGTAAGTAAGTAAGTAAGTAAACCAGTTGATGGGAACGTGCCTAATTTGCATTTCCTTTTTTGCGACATTTCAAAAGTTTGTTTAATATTTGCTTGACAATTGAATGGAAACAAAGCTATTGTTTTCAAATCATTAATATAAACATTTTAGGGCTGTCAAAGTTAACACAATAACGCATTAATGCAAATTAGTTTTAACGGCACTAATTTCTTTAACACATTAACACAACTTGCAATTTCTAAGTTGTAGCGGCTCAGTTCTAAAGCTAGAGTGAAGATACTGGTATCATACGAAACCTAAGGAATCCATTTGTACCAACTAGGGGTGGAACGGTTCACAAAATTCACGGTTCGGTTCATATCATGGTTTTGGGGTCACGGTTTTCGGTTCGGTTCGGTACATTTGTGTTACAGTGAGGAGGTCATGTTCTGATATCAACATGCTTTTCATTTATTTGGCAAAAATAAGTTAACAAAAGTTTGCCTTAACAAAAGTATGGCTTACATAAGGAACATAAACACTTCACTTCATTGTCAAATCTTAATTGAAAGAATAGCTCTTCTGCTTTAATTAGTACAAACAAAAAATGCAGCTTTGTTGTTTTCATATAAATATGATGTAATTATAGACTAAGGCCATCAACATAAATTGAAGCATAAGTTCAACCACAACTATACTAAAAAAAAAAGAAAAAAGAACAGTATAACATATGTCTCAATTCCCTGATTATCAGCTCTTAACTGAAAAATTAGTTTTTCCACTCAAAAAGTATTTATTTATCTATGTATTTATATTCATTCTTGTACACTTTATATATATATATATATATATATATATATATTTTTTTCTGAGTGCCCTCCGGGTATTGTCATGGGTGGGGGGGTTATATACCAGTCCAAACATGTTTGTGCAATGGATTGTAAGAGTTGTATTAGCAAAATGTATAAATAAACTCTGTTTAAAAAAAAAA
Source organism: Sebastes fasciatus (assembly GCF_043250625.1). Taxonomy (NCBI): domain Eukaryota; kingdom Metazoa; phylum Chordata; class Actinopteri; order Perciformes; family Sebastidae; genus Sebastes; species Sebastes fasciatus. The sequence continues at coordinate 18,519,573 of NC_133810.1, read as the reverse complement.
AAAAAAAGTGCAGTATTTGGAAAGAAATACAGTTGGATTTCTGTCCCACTGTGTTATTTAAAAATAATTAATTAATATAAAACACATTACAAGGATTGTGTTGCTGGAATTACTGTGTTGCTTAAGTGTCAGCGAGAGGGAATATTATAGTGCGGCTCAAGTAACGTTACGTTAATCATATGCTGAAATCCAGCGTCCTCCACGACTGCATAAGGCTGCATATCTTTCACTATAAACCTCCCCAATGCTTTAGTTATGTTTTTTGCCCTGACGAGTCTGCTTGTAGAGGCTGTTTCAATACTGCGGGGAGGAGTTGCTCTTTCCTACCCGAAGTGTTGCCGCTAGCATAAACCACACGTGTTGCACAGTGCTCACACAGTCGCCGTTTTATCCACCACTTTTTTCCCGTCATTTTCATTGTAACACTAAATCCGTAATGCTCCCATACAACAGAGCGAAACTATGCTGGTGGATCCTCTAACCGGACTTTATCGTGTCCACTCACCATTTCCTTAGCTGACTGACAGCCGCACTCTGCACTTCATCTTGAGAAGGGGGCTTTTTTTACCTGAACCGTTCCATCCCTAGTACCAACCATGTCATAAGCTTGTCGGGGGGCTGGTCTCTGCGCGCCTTAGAGCAGAATATGCATACTACACGCTGGTCAACGATATTGTGGGGTTTCAGAGTGTGTGGGGTGTAGAAGGGGCAGTGCGTACTGTTGGGGAGGGGGGCTTGACTATATGTATGTGAACTGTTACGAGCTGCGACGGTAGAAAACTGGTTGCTATGGTTTTGTGTAGTGAATTGTGTAATGTTTTATGGTTGTTAAGTGGACTGGTTTGCTGTGTAATGGTGAACAGAATGGTTCTGTGTGTTGGTGGGAATCTAGTGGGTTGGGCTGGTGTGAGTGGATGTGTGAGTGAAGGTGTGTGTGTGTTGACGGGTGTATGAAGGGGGTTGATTTTAGGTGGGTAGTTTCAATTTCTTTTTTCCTAGGTCTTCTTGTATTTCTGGGTTTTTAAGTGCGATGTTTAATTAAAGAACATCAAAAGTCATAAGCTTGTCGCGAATGAGGTTAAATAACGCTACAAAAGCGAAAAACTGGCATGGCCATTTTCAAAGGGTTGACCACTGATCTCAAGATATGTGAATGAAAATGGGTTCTATGGGTGCCCACAAGTCTCATCTCCACAGATATGTCCACTTTATGAAAATCACATGCAGTTTGGGGCAATTCATAGTCAAGTCAGCACACTGACAGCTTTACACTTTATGTGAAGGGGTTTTGAATTAACTATTCAGGTATAAAATGAACTCTTGCAAACTATTTAAACCAAAAACACTAATCTGTACCAGAGCTTGAAATGACCCTTCTGGACCACACTATTTTTCATGATGACAGGTGAACAGAAACACCCTTTAAATTTAAAGGTGAGCTTATTTGCTTCATGGTTATGTGCTGCTGGTGCCACATCTCCACATACTGTAGCAAACAATAACAGTTTTGTTCACCTCACTGGAAACTCTCACAGTCCGTTCTCCCTCCGTGGACAGTTCATTTCCATTGTTGTGACCGATGTTTACATGCTGCTGGAAGCCACTGCCTTCTTTTGTGAGCTGGCTCAGCTCCTCTCCTCAATGGAGGGTTCCCACGCTAAGCGCTGTTTATCATGTTTGGTAACATTAACCACACCAATCAGCCTTTTAAGCTCCCTAACGACAAGCACCAGAAGACATGCCCCTGTGGGCCAAACACAACACTTGAGCAGAGTTTCATGTCAAACACTGATGCTTACCGCCTGCTCGGTCTGACCGCGTCATGCTGCTCCTCTCAGGGAGTGTTTCAAATGTACAAACTGGGTTATGTTCACTGTGGCTTGGGACACTTTTGATGAACTCGCTGACATGAAGACATCACACAGCACATCGTTGTGTGTGAAGATATGTGCACCATTACAAGCGCTGACAGGGAACTGCTCTTTTTTGAGATCAAGGCCCAGAAGAAGCAGCATGTCGGAGGCCTCCTCAAGGCTCCAAGAGAGCCGAGACATCATTGAGTTCCCATTATGCCACTATTTTATCCCGCCGATTCAGACTGCTTTTTGCGTTATTCATGCGCGTACATGGGGAAACACTTTGAGCTTTTAAAAGCTGAGGAAGATATATCAATTTGGAAAGCAAAAAAAAAACATTCCTTCCTCTCTCTCTCTCTTTCTGTTCCACTCTTTGTTTCTCACTCTTAAACACATACAGTGGCCTTGAAGCTAAATTAATTAAAACAGAGCAAAATAATTAAAAACTGATGTAAGGACAAAAGAATCATTCCAACTTGACAGCTGATTAGAAAAAGACTTACTACTTTGTGTTTTTTCATTTTCAGAAAGAGTTTGATCTCCTGCGCATCAAGTAAAATTTTAATTTTGAGTGACATTTTTATATATATATACTAGACAAATCTAACTCCAGCTACTACTTTCCTCATAATTATTGGGTTTTACATAATTTAAATGTTATTAGCTATAAGGCACTTTACCTTCAGAGAGGGGAAATATCAAATATCTTATCTCCTGTTTACTATATTCTGCGGTTGTGATGTGTTTTTTGTTAATCAAGCACAATCGACAGCACGTGACTGAGCTTTTGTTTTAAACTCTAATTATTTTACATGAATGACTTACAGGCTCTGGTGGTGTGGAGAGAGAAAAGTGCCAAATGTAATAGTAACATTATTTATATAGCAGCTGTCATTCAAAAGAGTGACCCAAAGAAGACAAAAGAAACACATATATATATATATATATATATATATATATAGCAAGCACATGCAGCTAAAGATAAATAATGCCCTTAATGAGGTCTCTGAAACTATTTGGGGACACCAGAGTTTTGAGCCTCAGTGTCGGTTGTAAATTATTCCACAAAGGACGGAGCAGCATATCTGATTTTCCCTCAGTCACACGATCACAATGTCCAGAACTGATTAAAAATTTACTCACTAGAGGAAAATAAAGAGCTTCTTCCCAACTTTTTTCCCCCAACATTTGATGGAAGTCATACAATTAAATTGATATAAAACTTCCACATGTGAGAAAATGTCCAAATCCAAGGATGAGTCATTCAGCCCCATGAATTATTGAAGTGTGAGTGCATTTTGTGTCTTGTCTCTTACATCAGAACATCATAAGCCAATATGCTTTAGTTAATATGATGTGTTCTTAAATAAAATCTAAGGCTTTAGAGAGAGAGAGAGGAGAAGGAAAGGAAATTAATTTGTCATGTGTCAACACTGGGAAGTGATTGCGCATTTTATAGTGTTCTGACAATTCATGTTTTGGTTTTAAGATAGTAAAAAGAAAACACACATGAATATGCACAGCAGTGGCTACAATCAGGTCAATATATTGCAACTGCTGCATGATGCAACTGTGATGTGATTACAGCGTCTTTCTGATTTATCAGAAGCAAAGGAAATATACAACCCCCGACATCAATCTTCTTAAAAGCTTTGAACCATACTCACTATAACCGCCTCAGAAAACTTCCTCATGTGATGTAATTATGATTTAATTACGTTTTTAGGCTTCAGGATGATGTTTACTTGACTTCTAATTGAAGCAGAGCTATATTTTCTTAAAGAAAAGGAATAGTCAGATGGGTCTCTGATGGCTTTCAGAGGTCGTGTTTGGTCTGCTCATGACACAGAGATGCTGAATTCTTAGAAAGCTGTCGAGAGAGACCTCTATGGTCAATTAATGTGGCACCACTCTGAATGTCAAAAAAAAGGTAAAATCTAAAATGTAGTATCCAATTTTATACTTCAGTCTTGTCTGCAGCCAAAGGTACTCTAAAGGACAACTCTTGAGTCAGCTCTTGATTAAATAGATCTATGGATCAATTTTTCATCCTCAAAACCCTTTTTTAAATGACTCGAGGCAATTACTGCAGAGTTTGCCAAAGGTCTCCTCTGTCTTCCCTCGCTCTCTCTCTCTCTCTCTCTCTCCCTCCCTTTTGCTTTCCCTTTGCTTGCATCACTCACATCTGCCTTTGTGGAGTGAATTAGTAAAAGACTGCACTAATAAAAGATCAGCCAGCCGGAGCTGACTGATTGAATTAATAAGCAACATAATCATGGCTGATCTGTAAAGTTTTCTACAAGCCAAAGCATTAAGAGCACTGGGTGTAGCACGCTGGAGAGCGTCTGGCTGCCTGTCACATCTCTGCATCTGCTCCCAGCTGCTGTCAATCCCATCTTCACCTAATTGCTTGAGATGGAGGGTTGCAAATTGTCTTAAAGGGTTCCCCCTCTATTTAATTTTGCTCAAATAAAAACTTGGAGCTGCTGTGATTGTTTGTTGCTGCCTCCTTCAAATGTTTACTGCAGTAGAAATTACACAGAGATTTAGAGCCCCTTATACATCTCACAGTTATAGTTTGAGAAGGATTAGATTTTGATATCATGATGTGCCAAACAGCAATTTCACCATGTTACTTAGTTAGTCAGTTAGTCTTTGTAATAGGTCATTGGAATGCATCGCACTAAATCGCTTTCATTGTGTATAGAGTCGAGCAAGGACTTTTGGGAGATGGGCATTGTTCAGCTGACTCAAAAAGCTAGTTGGATGAACATGGTCAACATTTCTTGCTAAATCAGCATGTTAGCATTGTCATTGGGATAGGGATGCTAATTTTGAAAAATGTTCTTAACCGATAACCGACCCTCGTTAACCGATTATTAACCGTTAACCGTCAAGATTTGTACCTCGCATGCAGCGGTGCGCCAGCTGCAGTGTATGAGCAAAACAGACAACTGATGTCCCCAGTTCACCCGTCAGGAGAGTTACTGTAGCAGCCACGCTGCTGTGTATAGTGTCGAGGACATTCAGCCACTTTCCCAGTAAAAGTCTCCACCGCACATTTAGTTTAGATTAGCAGGTTGTCAGCTGTGTGTCTGCCCGGCAAAACTTTAGCGAGTGTCCGAGAAACAGTGTGTGTATTTGTGCTACGGTAGCAGCTCTAGCGTCTGTCAGCGCGACGCAACTTTAACGAGTGAGCGACAGACCGTGTGTGTGGCAGCGGTGAGTGTGGGGTTGTTGGTGGCGTTATAGCTGTGAACGTAGATGAAGCAGTGTGTGTACAGTTTATTTGTCGGTGAATAAATGCTACATCTCCTACGCTCCGCTCAAGCCATGGATGTATTAAGAGAACTGGATACAGTTGGAGGCGGGCCCCGGTCATTCCTATGAGAGTTGCTCATTGGCGCATGAAGCCTAAATGGCTCGACTTCCATCTGGGAAAGTACCCGGACCTTGGCGGAGTAGCGTCCGAGATGATTGGCGGAGTATCGTCCGCTCTGTCATATGACTTGGTCACAGGGTCCAACGTCACACCGTCGTCACGGCTTGCGCTCCAGCTTCGGTCTGGGTCTCACTCACATAAACGGAGGAAGGGAAATAACTCTGGATTCAGTTATTAGTGTGTTTTACAACTTTAAAAACATAATTTTTTAAATAAGGGCTATAAGGTGTTCGTACTGGGAAGTTGATTCAACTAAAAAAAAATGATCCGCTGAGTTACAGATGTCTCTTTCTCAACGTAAGTCTATGGAAAAAGTATTTTTTGGCCCAATGCATCACGTGACTGACACGGAAGTTGCAGTACTGCCGTTTGTCCACTATGAAAGTCTGGATGGACGACCGGCGCACTTCCTGGGGGCTTGGCTTAAGCGAGCTCCTAGAGACCCGAGCCAACTTCCTGTATCCTGCAACTTTGTCTCCGCCTCTTAAGGTGGGCAGTTAAGGTGGACCAGCTTTTCTCCTTAAAGTGAGGAATCGCTCCTCTGAGCTGCTAACGAACTTAACGGTTAAACGGTTAATTATTAACATCCCTACATTGGGAGCAAGTTAGCCTGCTGATGTTAGCAGCAAACTCAAAGCACTGCTGGCCTAAGTACCCATGGACTCAGTGGCACCTCTAAGGGTGGCGAGGGAGGGCCATTGATTAATCGCAATTAATTGCATGATTGTCCATAGTTAATCAAGATTAATCACAAATTAATCGCACATTTTTTATCTGTTCAAAATGTACCTTAAAAGGGAGATTTGTCAAGTATTTAATACTCTTATCAACATGGGTAAATATGTTGCTTTATGCCAATGTAGGTCTATATTTATTATTGGAAATCAATTAACAACACAAAACAAATATTGTCCAGAAACCCTCACAGGTACTGCATTTAGAATAAACAGAAATGCTTAAATCATAACATGGCAAACTCAAGCCAAACAGGCAACAACAGCGGTCAGTGTGCTGACTTGACTATGACTTGCCCCAAATTATATGTGATTATAATAAAGTGTGCATGTCTGTAAAGGGGAGACTTGTGGGTACCCATAGAACCCATTTTCATTCACATATCTTGAGGTCAGAGGTCAAGGGACCCCTTTGAAAATGGCCATGACAATTTTTCCTCGCCAAAATTTAGCGGAAGTTTGGAGTGTTATTTAGCCACCAGACAAGCTAGTATGACACAGTTGTTACCAATGAATTCCTTATGTTTTCTTTCATATGATGCCAGTATCTTCACTTTAGCTTTAAAACTGAGCCCGCTACAACCTTCGAAAGATCGTTTGCGTTAATGCGTTAAAGAAATTATTGGCGTTAAAAAATTTGCGTTAACTCGTTATCATGTTAACTCTGACGGCCCTAATAATTAGAAACATTAACTGTAAAATAAGAAACCAATGTATATCAGTATGTGATATATATTGATTGATAAACATATTGACATACTGTAGTTTTCAACTATATTACAACAGCATAATAGAGTTCCTAAAATTCAGTTATAGCTTTTGGTTTCACTGACCCCATCTGGCCACCTCTAATAAAGACTTCTGGGGGCTCCACTGCATAGACTGTATTTATTCATTGTTTATCTTGTTGTTTTATAGAAGATGTTTTTGGTAGAAGAAGAAGAAGAAGAAGAAGGTTTCCTTCTTCTTGCAGTATTATCAAGGGTGAATGTTTAAAGGTCATAATACTAAATTAATTAAGAGATCCCATATAGATTTTGAAAGGAGACACAATTTTACCTGCTTCTTTTGACATCTAATATATATTTTATATCCACCTATTTTAAATCAAAATCTAATTGTTTTTACTGTGTAAACAGTATGTTTCAGACTGAAGCTCATGCTGTACCAGCAGACAAAAACACCAACCAGACAGATTCCTGATAGTTTCAATGATTCTCACTACATGACACCCTGCTGATATTCCTTTTTGAATAATCACTCCCTACATGCTGTTGTTCAATATTGTGCTTCCTGCTGTGACTTTAAACAGATAATTATTATCCAAAGTCGAATTTCCTGTTCATAGAAAACAAAAGATCTTTGACGAAGAAGCACCAAGCTCCACAGCTGACACGTCTCTACCTCCATCTGAAATAACATTAAACACCAATATGGTCGGCATGCCTGTTGCCACACACTGCTCCTGGCAATCAACATTTTTACACACTCATTGCTCACACCTCTCGCTCTACCTCAGGCTGTGGCCGTGTTATTAATTCCCATGTAGAGGTATCTGTGTTTATTTATCCACAAAATTCCTGTAAATAATCGGTGTTTGTGGTGGAGAGCGGCGGTGTGAAAAAGTCACTGATACCCAGTCTATTAACTTGTTGACACTTTGGGGTCGGCCTGACTCTGGGCTAATGTGGAGTGTGACCGAGCAGAACCATCTTCATTATCCTGGCGTAATGTTTCATCGCTTCAGGCTTGTGCACTGATGGCCACCCGCCTACTTCTCTGCTTCAACCTCTCTTCTTCTATTGCTCCATGTCTCTATCTTCTGTAAATGCGAAACGGCTGCTCGCCATTCAGTATTTTTTGAAAACATTTTTTCCACTGATTTCTAGTTTATTTCACCCTCCGTCCATCCGTCTCCTTTTTCTACTCCTATCTTTCTCTGTAGCTTTATTGCATCATCTTTCTTTGGTGTACTCATATTTCCTCCTCTCATTTCGCTCTGCCTTGAGATGTTGCCATCTGTCTGCACTTGCTGGCCTAACTGCTCTTGTGCTATTTGTACATCTTCTTCGACACAATTTTGTTGGGCCAAATCACAGCTGCTCTCTGTAATTTTCTCTTTCCCCAGACTGATTTGGTCTCTGTGGCACGTTGAGGTTTTTCAGCTGTTGTTAAGGTGACAGACATGGGCCAGCAGGGCGTCTCTTGATACCTGAAAGAAGTTTTGATCGACTGCTTCTTGAAAACATTATATTTTAGTTGTCAATAGAGACGGTTATGCATAACAGCTACTGTATGTGAGAAAAGTTCAAAATTGCATGCTCTGCTTTTAGTGGTAATGAAAATTCAGCGCTGTGCTGTGACGGGGAGTCGGGGGAACACGCTGGCTTTCGAAACATGTCCCCATTTGACTTTATTTGCATTCTTGATGCTTATTGTAAATCGTTGCACATCTACATGAGCTGTGCCAATTAAAGTTCACGGAGTAAACAGCTTCAGAATAATTATGCATTAGAGGAATAACAAGTAATATGAAGCTGTCCACAAGAATCGCTCACTGCCTTTCCACTCCTTCCACACACTGTCATTTTGTCACTTGCTCTGTCAGGAGCTCTCAAGTCACGCTAGCGTGGAAGCATGAACAAAATAAATGAATTACCTTTTCTTTAGTAAGATTAATCGACATAGGTGTAGGAAGAAGAAGACGAAGAAGAAAAGTAGAAATCAACCAGGTGCAAACTATTGATTTAAATCCAAAACATGACCTTTGTAACACGTCCTCTCCAATTCTCTCCTCACTCTCTCCTCCTCACGCTGTCTAATAACGCATTAAAGCTGCATCCTGATCCTGGAGCTACACCTTATTTTGCTGTAGGATTCAATGTAAGTCATTGTGGGGGAAAAATTAAATCGATGTGTAAAACTGTGTACACTGTGACTTTCAGGAAGCTACAGTATCTAAATAGTAACATAACATTTTAACAATTATTCTATTAAGTCATTCATGTTTTTGGTGCCAGGATATTCCAAATCCATAAAACAAGACGTGTAGTTTCTGTGGAGGATTTGGCATTAGGTCCTGCATTAGAAGCTGAATGTTATGACGTTACAGGCAAACTGGACAGACACTGGTCAACATACCTAATGATATAAATAAGGGCTATTAGAGTGTTCGTACTGGGAAGTTGATTTTCCAAATAAGTCTATAGGAAAACGTCTTTTTGGGCCCAATGGCATCACGTGACGGACACGGAAGTTGTAGTACCGCCAGCTGTGGGTTGCAGATTGCAACCAACTGAAACTCCTCCCGTGTGCCAAGCGTGTAGGAGAACTACGTTGGCCGATGAGAATGGCTCTATCTAGAGCCCGTGTTTGGTTTGTCCATTCTGGGATACTGTAGAAACATGGCGGACTCCATGAAGAGGACCCTCTCTCTATGTAGATACAAACGGCTCATTCTAAGCTAATGAAAACACAACGATTCTTATTTTCAGGGGATTATACACTACAGAAAACAAACTTATGAATATTATATTCCATTTCTGCCAACAGATCCCCCTAAATGCTACACACTCTTCCTTTAAAGACCCTGAAACCTTGATTTCAAATCTATGGTATTTATGCATTGCATTAATGACTAAATGAGCAACAATCAAAGTTAAAGTTCGAAAAAGTTAGCAGAAAATGAAGGGTTCAAGTAGGATGCCATTGCTCACAGTAAGAGGCTGATTGAAAAAAAATGGAGTGCGCAGTCACCTGCTGCCTTTAAGTATGAAGTATGGTCTAAAAACAGCTGGAGTGGCTGAGTCAACACATCCCCCCACTGGGCTGCACATTCCCTGAGCTCCCAGCCAGTGAGTGTGACACGATGAAGACCATCCTCCTCCTCTCTGCTGTGATTGGAGGACCGATCTCCCTTGAGGTCAATCATGTTGACCCTGCTGAAGAAGTTCAGCTGGATGACAAAAGAGGGTCAGAGTGACCTCTGTCTGAGGTATTACCAAGTTCCTCTTACGCTATAGACCTATTTATTTATACTTAAAGTCATTGTTAGTGTAATCTAATTTTCAAAAAGCTATATTTCGTTCTGCTCGTATCACATTATTGCAAACATGTGTCTACACTAAACCTGTATTGTATTCACTCACTTCAGACGTGGACCCACTTTAATAATCTTCTAAGTAAATCACTACTAATGTCAGTAATTTTAAAGGGAACCACTTCAATAAACAACTGGAAAATAGCTTTTGCAACAAACAATAACAACTTCAGCTACTCAATGGACGAGCAACGCTATCACGTCTACTTCAGCTATAGACCCTTTTACAGTTGGCAAACAATGATTACGTAGGTAAAGTGGGCACGCATTTTGGCAACGGAAGTATGGCGGAGTGCAATAGCTTGTCAAGCTATGCAAAGGCATTATCCACCACAAGATCGCAAGTGCAAGCTAAACAAATTGACTTTCCAGATCCATGTGCTATTAGTGAGTATGTAGAAGACATTATCACGTGGCCCAGATCAGTGGCCAGATATATACATATATTTGGTGGAGAAACCTAGCGTGTAACGTTACATCAGCGAGAAATTACGAGCATACAAGCCACTAGATGCTTACAACTATGTTATCTTTGGTTGTGTACAGAATGTCAAATACCATGACAGACTCAGTTTTGTGTTTACTGAGCTTAAAGTGGTAGTCTACAGGTATAATAGCTTGCAGCCATATTGTGTCGGTGTTTTAGTTTAACGAGTGAGCGTGTTAACAGCCAAATGTGTTGTGGTTGCTCGTAGTAACGGCAGCTGTTGAAAACACAAACAGAACATGTAGGTGTCCTCGTAAAAACCTTCAATCAATTTTTGTCATTACGAGCAACCATGGACGCATTCAGTTGAAAGTCACCAGTTAACAGGGCCACTCATTATACGGAAACACCCTGTTGCTCTGAAACGGTCATAATCCTAGAACTTGAGTCCGCTGTTGGAATATCGATAATGACAACCGAACAGGCAACAACCAGACATTTTGATGCTGGTAACAGGTATAATTCAATGTTTAAAGCTCTAACTTGTCGGGGTGGCTGGGCAAAACGCCACTTACGCTGTCAACATGCATGCGCATATATTTGCTGACATTGGCTATAAAAGGGTCTATAATCCAATGTAGGAATTTGCAATGATGACAAAAAGAAAGAAATTGACAAATTTAATAATTCAAGTGAGACATACTGAGAGCATATTATCATGCTCAGGAAGACACAAAGAGATAACTGAGTCTTTACATTGGTTTCTTCATTACTACTCTCTGTTGTGCTAGTAGCATCAAACAGATTAAAGATTATGGGTACATAATTCAACACTAATATGCAGAGAGGTGACAGAGTGCAAATGAATAGGTAATTTCCATGAGATGAATATTGTTTGTGTATCAATACTCTGTCTTAAACTGCTGGTGTGCAGGTCTGAATGGGTTGCTGGTAGATGAACTGCTGCTGTTTTGATATAATTTTCTTGTTATTTCCCAAAGTGGTCACGTTATAATTTTTCCAACCCTCAATCAAAATGAATCTCAACATCTTAATGAGTCCCTTAGTGTGAAATAGAGTGAAAACAACATCCCCCGGACTAGACCGGGGCACATATGGAGCCTCCTGATGTTTTCTAATCATTCTCTGTCACAACCCATGTGTTAAGGTCGTTCATAAGCGAGGATGTTTTCTGTACTGCCACAGCTTGTTTACAGACAGGAGTACAAGCTGACTCTATGTTACCTTGGCAATAACCACTTGCTCTTTGTTCTACATCACGACCCTCAATTTTACATGTTGTGATTGACTGAAATGCCACACGATCACACTGCTGATGCGTTTTCTGCAGCTGTCACGGACATGTTAGCAATGCATGAGTAATGTCTGCATTATCTCAGGATGACTTACGGTCAACCAAAACATTTCTGTTGTTTTTGTCAGTGGTGAGAAGTCTTTGACCTTGAGATTTTTTGCCTATTTGACCTTTTAATGCACTGCGTCTAGTCAGAGAAGATGGTGCTTGTATGCTCTAATTCCGTTGTGAAACTGTGCAGCATTTGAACCTTTTTTCGGTTCAAGTTTACAACTGGTCTCTGTGCCGTATGCTTCCCTTTGCACGGGCCCCGTAGCTAATCAAAGCCTCTCTTTCTGCTTAGCTGTCATGCACATAAATTCCCAACAGCACATCCTTATTAGCCCCGAGTCTAAAGCGCACCAAAGTCAACTGACAGGCCCTCCAGACCCCGCAAAAGCGTTTCATTCTCTCTGTCAGACACATGTGGATCTGAGCTGATGACTGTGCATCTCATGTCTGAGTCCCTCTCCTCCCACCTCTGCGTGTGTTACGGGTGTTAATGATTTCGGTGGAGGTGGGAGACAGCTGCATGTAGAGCAGCTGCAATAATTTTGACCCAAGCAAGGCCAAACTTGATCCGAACTGAAGATCAAGCACCAAATGTTCCCAGAGTCACTTTGATAACATTTCAACATCATCGGTATGTGTCCTACTTCCCCAGAAAACTAAAACCAGATTTCAGTTTTTGGAGGCAAGCGATAAGCCACTAAGGGCCATGGATTTTTTTCCATACCTCAGGGTGTAGTGAACTGATGTTGCTGTCAATGGATAAACTCGTAAAGAATGGAAAAGCTCTTTTGAAAGCTGAAACCCCAAACTTTGAAACTCCTGCATGTTGTCGCCATCCCAAGCTGTGCAGGCTGTTCTCATACACCGTTTGTAGCTATACCTATGAAAAGTAATGCACTGTAATTCATATATATCCCACAAAATCAATTCATATGTAATCCATGTATTTGTGAACCAGGAAGTATACAGAGCCGCATAGCGAGGAGGTCGGGGTGGATGGGTGGGTCAAAAAACACCAGACTTTCGCCCAGGAGACCTGTGTTCGTACCCCGTGTGAATGCAGAAGTCAATGTTGATTTATTTGTCACGTAACTTCCGTACTTAAGTTACACCGCTTCTGGTGTTATTTTAAGCCAAACCACGATCTTTTCCTAAACCTCTAAGTAGTTTTGTTGCCTAAACGGAAGTTTATTTTGAAAAGACTGAAACAGAAATTTACACCAGCGTCATGTGTTGCTGGACATTTGTAGGAAAACACGTGAAAAATGAGGAATAACTTTTTGTAAGATAAGTAGAGCTGTGAGAGGTGACTGCCAAAGACAATCAAGAGCTCCCAGCAAGCATGCTGATGCTGCAGGAACCAACGCACGGGCATCGATCGCAGGGACGTCCCACACCAATACACATGGACGTACTGAGGAGAGATGCTGGACAGTGCTGGCTTTCCGATAGTTGTATTATCACTCTTTCCATCCACCACTATTGGTTTTGTGTTATCAGTCCTACTTGTATTAGCTATTACAGCTGCTAGACTGCTATTGTGGCTGCTTCTCTATCTCTCTCTCTCTATCTATCTCTCTCTCTCTCTCTCTCTCTCTCACTCTCTCTCTATCTATCTGTCCCCCCAGCCGGTCTCGACAGATGGCCGCCCGCCCTGCGCCCGGTTCTGCTCCAGGTTTCTTCCCAGTAATCGGGGAGTTTTTCCTGGCCACAGTGCGCTTGGTGGATCCTGTTGGGTCTCTAAACTATGGTGTACGGTCATAGACCTGCTCTATATATAAAGCGTCTTGAGATAACTTCTGTTGTGATTTGACGCTATACAAAAATAAATTGATTTGATTTGATTTGATTTGAAATGATGAACTACAGCAAATATCTGCAGAGTTGTTGTGGGAGATTTTATAGAAGCTTGTTTATTTTTAATATAAACAACTTAACTTTGAGGATAAGCCCCTTGAGATGCACCATCTCGCTTTTTAGGGGGTCCTCATTACTGAAAAATACCTCAAAGATGGGTCAGCTGGAGTGCTCTACTGTGGAAAGAGATATTAAAATATACTAATGAGCTAATAATGGATGTCATGGACATATAGTGCTATCATCAGTGCCTTCTCTATATTTTGAATTACTTGGTATTGTAACCATCACAGTTTTGACCCAACAAGCCAACAGCAAAATGTATATATATATTTAAGGTGCTAAATGTGAGATTGGGAGCATTTTTATTGCCTCCACAAGGCTCTCAACATGGCAAAAACTGAGCCGTCAGCTCGCAGCTAACAGTGCTAACAGCACTGACAGTAATAACATCAACAGTGCTGACAGAGATAACAGCATTAACCTGAGGGGGAACCGGAGGGTGGATGCTATGCTTCAGCAATGACACCGCTGGTCAGGATGCCGTTATCAGCTGTAACCACCGTATGAGAGCAGTGTAGAGCGGCAGCTGTGAGTTAGCCAGTGGGGCACGCTCACATGCACAAACATGCACTAAAAAGGCACCAAAAGGCAAGGAGAAGCTCAGATTACGACACATACAGAGGGAGAGTGACTTCATTCTCTGCTCAGGTAGAAATGACTCCTCTATATCTTTACATAGCTAATAGTTGTTTGTTGTTATATTAAAGTTTGTATGTATAGAGCATATTTTAATAATATATATATATATATATATATATATATAAGATAAGATAAGCTACCCACAGTGGGGAAATGTGCAATATAGATATAGAAATAGATATACAGTATATAGGTATAGATATATACTTAAATTCTAGTATTCTGGACATGTTTTGTCATTTGTTTATATTATTGTTTTGCTGAGCTGTAGACTTTTAGAGATTTTAAAGTGAGACTTGACCTGGACATGACAACTTTATAATTTAACTTGTGTTGAAACTTGAAGGCATAAACATTCAAGTCTCAAGAGTTAAAATCCCAAACAATAAATAATATATAAGACAGCACAGTAATTTAATGTGTCTCAATAATGTATATACAGTGGAGGAAATAAGTATTTGATCCCTTGCCGATTTTGTAAGTTTGCCCACTTACAAAGAAAAGAACGGTCTATAATTTTAATGGTAGGTTTATTTTAACAGTGAGAGACAGAATATAAAAATCCAGAAAATCACATCATATAAAAGTTATAAATTGATTTGTATTTTATTGTGGGAAATAAGTATTTGATCCCCTAGCAACCAGCAAGAATTCTGTCCCCCGCAGACCGGTTAGATTAGTCCTCTCGCTTTAAGAAAGTACTCCGAATCTCAACTCGTGACCTGTATAAAAGACAACTGTCTCAACTCATTACCTGTATAAAAGACACCTGTCCACAATCAGATTCCAACCTCTCCACCATGGGCAAGACCAAAGGGCTGTCTAAGGACGTCAGGGACAAGATTGCAGACCTGCACAAGACTGGAATCGGCTACAAGACCATCAGCAAGCAGCTTTGTGAGAAGGAGACAACTGTTGGTGCCATTATTCGGAAATGGAAGAAACACAAAATGACCATCAATCGGCCTCGGTCTGGGGCTCCACGCAAGATCTCGTCTCGTGGGGTATCGATGATCATGAGAAAGGTGAGGGATCAGCCCAGAACTACACGGGAGGAACTTCTTAATGATCGCAAGACAGCTGGGACCACAATCACCAAGAAAACCATTGGTAACACACTACTCCGTAATGGATTAAAATCCTGCAGCGCCCGCAATGTCCCCCTGCTCAAGAAGGAACATGTACAGGCCCGTCTGTTTGCCAATGAACACCTGAATGATTCAGAGAAGGCTTGGGAGAAGGTGATGTGGTCGGATGAGACCAAAATCGAGCTCTTTGGCATCAACTCAACTCGCCGTGTTTGGAGGAAGAGAAATGCTGACTATAACCCCAAGAACACCATCCCACCGTCAAGCATGGAGGTGGAAACATTATGTTTTGGGGGTGTTTCTCTGCTACGGGGACAGGACGACTTCCCCGCATCGAAGGGAGGATGGACGGGGACATGTACCGTGAAATGTTGGGCGACAACCTCCTTCCCTCAGCCAGGACACTGAAAATGGGTCGTGGATGGGTCTTCCAGCACGACAATGACCCAAAACATACGGCCAAGGCAACAAAGGAGTGGCTCAAGAAGAAACACATTAAGGTCATGGAGTGGCCTAGCCAGTCTCCGGACCTTAATTCCATAGAAAATCTGTGGAGGGAGCTGAAGCTTCGAGTTGCCAAGCGACAGCCTCGAAACCTTAAGGATTTGGAGATGATCTGCAAAGAGGAGTGGACCAAAATCCCTCCTGAGATGTGCGCAAACCTGGTGACCAACTACAAGAAACGTCTGACCTCTGTGCTTGCCAACAACGTTTCTCCACCAAGTACTGAGTCATGTTTTGCTAGGGGATCAAATACTTATTTCCCACAATCAAATGCAAATCAATTTTTAACTTTTATATGATGTGATTTTCTGGATTTTTTTTTTATATTCTGTCTCTCACTGTTAAAGTTAACCTACCATTAAAATTATAGACCGTTCTTTTCTTTGTAAGTGGGCAAACTTACAAAATCGGCAAGGGATCAAATACTTATTTCCTCCACTGTATATAAACATTCTTAAATGCTTTTGAAGGCCAACGTTGAAGTCCAGCTGAGCAGTGCAACCTGAGAAACATTTAAGACTTGTGACTTGAGACTTTTCTCCGACAGTCTTGAGACTTGACTAAGACTTGTTCTAGACTCCTGTGGATACATTAATGTGAATCTTCAGTGTTATCAAAGGAAATATGAAGCCCTCTGTAGGTCTTCCTCCCGCTGCGAGCGCCTGCAGACGAGCTCACACTGGAGCTTATTCTGTTCTTCTGTGGCTGTGACAGAGCCGATGGATTATTCAATAGTGTAATGAATGAGGCGTCAGAAACATTCAGCTCTGCTGTTGGGCAGAATGATTTCTCTCTGTCTAGCTATACGTTGCTCTTATTGATTATGATGAGGCTTTCTCCTCTCCAGTTATTACAATATTGATCTCAGACAGACGCGGAAGAACGGGGAGAATGGAGGAGCGAAGAAAGAAACTAAGAGCAGAGAGGCAGCGATGGGGAATCGATGGGTTGGGACCACATATGAGCCCACTAAGCTGAGTTTGGTATTGCTGCAAGAGAGGTAGACAGTTTAAGTATCCTGAGATGTGTTTTGAAGTCTTCATTATGGGAGATGACACACCAGGAGGAGTTACTGCAAAGTGCAGCTTTCTCCACAGAAGAGAAGTGTGTTTTTATGTTTGCAGCCTCTGGATCTAAGACTTTTTCACAAGACCAGCTTTTTCCAGTCCAGGAAGTGTTGTGAAATGTTGTTTTTGGTGCTGTCTTCGATTTTTTCTTTTATGTTTATAAGTTTTGAGCTGTGTTAAAGTGGAACTTAAATTTAAAATCTACTCACTTTTTGTCTAAGGGCATATAAACTGGAATAATACTGCTGCTATTGTGCACATTTTCCCATTTTTTAAAGGAGAATAAAACCTTTTTTGGACATTGTGGAAACAGTGTCTAAGCTACAGCCCACTGGGTTGGCATTTTTCACGGCAGCGGTTGACTGACATCTGAGTTGGAGACGTGCCATCAACTACTGTGGTGCGCTACAAGCATGTACAGCCCAATAACATTGAAGTGTTTTTTCCCCCTTTCCCAACAAGCACCAACCCTGTCTCCTAAAAAAATTCCGTTACCATTAGGGATGGAACGGTTCAGGTAAAAAATCTGAACTGTTCGGTTCACTAGTCACAGTTCGGGATGTGTATGAATTGTTCGGTTCATTTGAAGTTATGAGGCCGATTGTGTATTTTTTTCATGTGGAGTTAGAAATCAAGGGCTATCGAAGGAGGCTAGGACACGGACGAACATGGGTCTTGAGGTATGGGGTATAACACATGCGCAGTGTAACTGAAGCTGCGGTCGTGCGTGGCTATTGGCTCAATTTCGGTGAGTGCAGACCACATTTTACTGCGCATGTGTAGATGAAGCATGACCCAGCCCCCTTCAGGTAGGAAAGACCAACTCCTCCCCGCAGCATTTAAACAGCCTCTACATGCAGACTCAGACAGGGCAAAAAACACAACTAAAGCATCGGGGAGGTTTATAGTGAAAGATATGCAGCCTTATGCAGTCGTGGTGGACGCTGGAAGACAGCATATGATTAACTTAATGTTACTTGAGCAGCACTATACACTTAAGCAACACAGTAATTCCAGCAGCACAATCCCTGTAATGTGTTTTATAATTAGTAATTATTATTAAATAGCACAGTGGCACAGAAATCCAACCATATTCCTTTCCAAATACTGCACTTTTTGAGTGGAAAAACTAATCTTTCAATTAAGTGCTGATAATCAGGGAATTGAGATATATGTTATACAGTTCTTTTCACAGTTCTTTTTTTTTTTTTAGTATAGTTTTGGTTGAACTTATGCTTCAATTTATGTTGATGGCTTTAGTCTATAATTACATCATATTTATATGAAAATAACAAAGATGCATTTTTT
The DNA here is from genome assembly GCF_043250625.1 of Sebastes fasciatus. Lineage (NCBI taxonomy): Eukaryota > Metazoa > Chordata > Actinopteri > Perciformes > Sebastidae > Sebastes > Sebastes fasciatus. The sequence goes on along the minus strand of NC_133810.1, from coordinate 18,501,123 downwards.
GTTTGCACTAATTAAAGCTATTCTTTCAATTAAGATTTGACAATTGTGTTTATGTTCCTTATGTAAGCCATACTTTTGTGAAGGCAAACATTTGTTGACTTATTTTTGCCAAATAAATGAAAAGCATGTTGAAATCAGAACATGACCTCCTTGCTGTAACATAAATGTACCAAACCGAACCGAAAACCGTGACCCCAAAACCATGATATGAACCAAACCGTGAATTTTGTGAATCGTTCCACCCCTAGTTACCATACATTCTTCCGGATTACAGTCGCAGTTTTAAACAGTTTTGAACACGTGGTTGACGTTGTAAATTGAAACAAAACAAAAGAAAAAAACGCAACAAAACTACTTAGTTAGTTTTAGTAAAAAAAAAAAAAAATCATTGTTTGGCTTAAAATTACATTGAAAAAAAGCAAAACTGCAACAAAACATTGCTTATAGCATTAGTCACTTACTGTAAGACATCAAATTTAATGCTATTAAATTTGTATTCCACCCAGAAGGGGGAAGCTAGTCAGTTTACCTAGCACATGTTAGCACTGATTCCCACTAGACGTACTTTTTATTAATGTTATTTCAACACCTGCTGAGTGACTGGCCGCATGCAGTGTTGTGTTCATCTCCCATTACACAGAAAAGCACTTTCTTTGTTGATCTTTCTGTACACTATTTTGAGAAACACTGCTGAATTACATGACCATCACGTTTTCAAAACAGTTGGTCTCAAGTAAGACTTCACTCTGACCAAATCTCCCTTTAGTGTAGTGTTTAATTTAAAGGTGCTAAATGCGAGATTGGGCACATTTCTATTGTCTCCTCATGGCTCTCAACATGGCGACGGCTGAGTCGGCGGCTCGTAGCTTACAGCGCTAACAGTGAAAACAACGGCGACAGTGCTGACAGAGCTAACATTGTTTACCTGAGGGGGAACCGGATGCTGGATGGTACGCTTCCACGATCAGCTGTAATCACCTTATGATAGCAGTGCAGAGCAGTGTAGAGCGGCGGTCGTGAGCTAGCCAGTGGGGCACGCTCACATGCACGAACATGCCCTAAAAGGCACACGCTGCCGGCCCGGCTATGTCAACAAAGCACATAGAAGCTCAAATTACAACACACACAGATGGAGAGTGACTTCTCTTCTTAGGTAGACACTACTCCTTCATATCTTTACATAGACAATAGTTTGCTGCTATATTAATGCTCTGAATGTTGTATAGAGCACCTTTAACTAGACTTTACGTCTGTAGGACTTTACTCGTCGTCCTGGCTGTCCCCCTTCACTTTGTCTCTAAACACAAACTCTACAGTCAGAAGGTCTGGGGAGGATTGCATCCCCTCAGTTCATTCCTGTGTCTGTTTGCCTGCTCCTTAGAGCTTAGTAAAGCAGAAAGCCAGTCTCCCTCCAAACTCAGCCTCCCCTGGTGTGCGACCTCAATTACAGAGGCAGAGAGATTACGGGTCAGAATTAATACCACTCTTAATCTGTACACACTCCTCTCCAACTCCCTCTATCTGCTCTCACCCAAAGTCTTCAGTGTCTTGATTCAGGCTGGTTTCATTTAATAAACAGAAGATAGGTTGACCACTCACTCTTCCATCATCTTTGCTGTGGCTTGTCTCTTTCTATCGCACAAGCACAGACATCCACTTCCCTCACCTCTGCTCTGTAGGCGTTTCATTTTCACGACACATCGCTGACATTTGGCTGACCTGTATTTTTCTTCGCGTCCCACGAAGGCTTCAGCATATGTCCTTCAGTCTCTCAAACACTGTCTGCAGACGTAGTTTAGTTAGTCAACTGAAATTACACTTTTGCTGTGATTTGCTTGCCATTTTGACCCTTAAAAGAAAGATATAGGTTTTCCTGTGCTACAACTAGTAAATATCACACTGCCACCAATACATTCTCTTTACACACTCTTAGTCTAGACTTGTTCATAGTAAATTTTATAATACACATATACTGTATAAATAAAACTGCTCTGTCACTATGTCACTTAATTTACATGCACATCAATTTGTCCAATATTCTAACATCACTGTTACTTCCATTAGATTTGATTACTGGTCTTGACTTAATTAGCTGTTTTGTTTTACATAAGTTATGACTTCTGCCAAGACTTGTTTGGTCATCTTGACAGTCGAGACGACTGTTAGTCACAGTGTTGTCAGCTGTTGTCCTAGGAAATAAGCTATTAGCTGCTACTTGCCAACTGGACATCATCACATTTATGTACATACAAAGTAAGAATTTAAGAGAAAGGAAATCACTGAACCTAATGCCAGGTTGACAAATAGAGGGCCAAATTTTCTCAAAGTACATGAAAGTCGGTAAGGCGGTATTTGTTTGGTTTCAGACTAAAGATGTAGTAAAGATACCAAAGATAAATATCATAAAAACTACTTTTTGTGTGTTTTGTAAATGGCTCAAAAACCTTCAAAACAGATACACAGGTAACTGAAAAGTTGACAAACAAATTACACTATTAAAAATTAGTAAACATTAGATTAATATTATAAATACAAATGCCTTACACTGATATCTTCACACTGCATTGGGTTGTTTCAGCAGTCAAAGTGTGAACATCTTATTTTTCAAGTGAGATTAAATAGAAAATTTGAGATACATTGGTACAGTGAAGAGAAATTAAGAGTGTTGCTGTACATGTGAAAATATTTATGCAAGTTAGGGGAAATTAATGTTAGTTTTCTCTTGTAAATTTTTCCTGTAAGAGCTCAATAAAGTGAAGTGAATGCGGAAGTGCCTTAAACTTGCATTCTTTGTAATAGCCAGCAGGGGGCGACTCCTCTGGTTGCAAAAAGAAGTCTGATTGTATAAAAGTCTATGAGAAAATGAGCCTACTTCTCACTTGATATATTATCTCAGTAAACATTGTAAACATGAGTTTATGGTCTCAATTGCTAGTTTCAAGTCTTCTTCAATACAGCATCATATTCATTTAGTAAATTATGGTCAAATAGACCATAAAGCAGGGTATGCTTTAGGGCGTGACTACCTTGTGATTGAAAGGTCGCTACCACGGCGTTGTCCAGTCTGGGAGTTGTCCGTGTTTTCGTCTTACAACTTTAACACTTTCACAGTGCGTTTTCTGTTTACAAAAGTCAATTTTAACATTTTGGTCGCCAAAAAAATGTCTTATTCACATTCGGTTGTACTTAGCTCCACTCTCTCGTGTTACTTCTGGTTGCAAAAAGCCAAGATGGCAACGACCAAAAACCAAGATGGTGACGGCCAAAATGACGAACTCTAGGCTTCAAAACGACAGTCCACAAACCAATGGGTGATGTCACGGTGACTATGTCCTCTTCTTATATACAGTCTATAGTTCACAGGTAATTAAAATGATAATTTCATGGTATTAAAGCAGAGTTCCCTGTACACTGTTTCCTTGTCTTCAACATGAAAGCATATTTACTTATCTTCTTATAATTCAGGCTATACCATATACTGTAGATGGCTGGATGTTATGGAGAGTTGGAGTGTGTTTGTTCATTTATGTTAGTTTCTGTGATCAGGAGGAGGGAGGGAGGAGAGTAAGAGCGGGAGGAAGGAGAAAAAAAACACATCTCTTCAAGAAAGTAGGATTTACAGCTTTAAAGCCCTCGGCGATATCTTTACCTCTGAGATATCCCATCTCCCCTTCTCCCTCACTCCTATTCTTATATCCCTTCATCCCCCCGTAATTCTCCACATTCCCAGACGTTTCGCTGTGTTCTCTCCAGCCTATCTATCTCAGCAGAGCGGACCAGAGATGAATCCATTAAGTTGCATAATTTACCCGCAAAGCAAAAGCCTCGGCCATTGTGCGCGTTTCAATGGAGAGGAAGTGCTTTTGTGTAAACCTCACCCTACCAGACTGTAGGCTTTTAAGGACTGACCACTGGCCCTGATGTACTCAAAGGGCTAAAATAGTCGGGTATCAGCTGACATCAGCCTTGAGATGACTTTTATTCATATTACATGAAAAACTAAAATCCCAACTACACATAAAAATGCATTTAAGCTCCAAAATGTATCTTTCGGGTAAGATTTTCTTATGGGTGTGTTGGTAAGTGTCTTGGTTTATGGCTATTTACAGTATAATATTGTGGATCTGTAGGTGAGTGTGCCAATATATTTGGAAGAACAAAGACCTGTCATGTCGGTCTAACAGAAGTAAGTGCAGTGACATCATCATAGACACACTCTGGGTGGCATTTATAACGTCATAACAGTTATTTTGTGTGTATGTGAGACTAACTGTGTAGTGTGTTTACGTCCATTTATGTGTGTGCGTGTTTGGGCTGTATGAATATGAGCACTTTAAATTTCAGGGTGGATTTTAAACCTCAAGGTGAAATACAACCAAGAGAGAGTCGGCTGTTTTAAAAGAGACTTTACAGCCATGTTGGCAGCTCTGTGAGGCTGTACTCAGGTACAGCGGTGCTTTGAGCTAAATACTCACATCAGCATGCTAACACACTCATAATAACAATGCATGTTAGCATTGCATAGCTCATGTTTAGACGGTAAAATGTTCACCATGTCCAGCATTTTAGTTTAGCGTGTTAGCATTAGGGGTAAAAAATTATAATTATTTTATTAAAACGACGTAGCATTTAGGGATGCACCGATAAAGATACTGACTCGATACCGACTCAAATAGCTGGATCGGGTATCGTGACAATGGGGCCGATCTATTCAATTCAATTCTATGCTTATATACTATGTACAAAAGTTGTATTTGCTGCTGTTGCTGCATTAAAAAGGTTTACAGTTGCTGGTGTACTATTATTTTAATAATAAATAATTCAGTAAGTTTATATCTATGTATTTATTTGTTATATTTTGTTTTATAAAGTTAAGAAAGCAACATTTTAGTTAAGCCTGATGTTGCCTTACACATAAAAGAATGAGCCCAGTCACTTCCACACAGTGAGGCATACAGCTTATTAATTAAAGACTGGTATCGGATCAGTACTCGGTATCAGCCGATACCCAAAGCCCACATATCGTTATCAGGACTGAAAAAGTCGGATCAGTGCATCCCTAATCCCTATCCTCCAACTACGCTGGTTACTGTAAGTGCAATAAAACCGTTGCAATTAAAAAGCTAATACTTTATCAATACATCTGGTCAACAAGCATAAACATGTAACATGTAGAAAAGCGTCATTTTAATCTGCTCTGTCTGCAGTCTCTCATCCACCGCTGCTATGTTTTACACAAGCACAGCGTGCTAGCTCGGCTAATAGCGAATTGTTACAAACAAGCTAAAACAAAAGCTGTCTGTATGTCTGTTTAGCTTAGTTTGCCACATATCTTTTATATTCTTGTAAACTGATCTGCCGGCTGTGACAAAGCAGTCCCTCCTCCTCTCTACCAGCGGTACCTGCAGGCAGTGAATCACAGAGGGAGGAGGACAGAGGACAAGATGAATAACTGATGTCTGTGTTCTTCATTCTTTATCAACTTCACTCAGTATTGTGATGTCAGGAACATTATTTACTTTATTGACATTTTAGATTAGTTTCCAGTGAGATATTATTGAGTTTATATAGTGACTTTGCTGTTGTAAACATTACTGTTGTTACATTTAGTTATATTCAAAATATAAATACATCCTGATCCTGTTCTGAATTTATTCTTTTTAAAATAATACGTATTTTAAAAAACATTATTTAGTAATGCAAAAGAAACAATAAGAGCATTGCTAAAGAACCAAACTAATAAGGAGCATCTCTGGTCGGACCTTGAAGACGAAGAGGTGTTGGAGTGGAACCTGGACGGGTCAGTAGAGCTGGGTCAGGCTTAGGGATACTAATTTTAATGGATTCTTAACCGATAACTGACCCTCATTAACCGATTATTAACCGTTAACCGACCCTCATTAACCAATTATTAACCGTTAACCGACAAGATTTGTGCCTCGCATACAGCGGTGCGCCAGCTGCAGGAGCACAACAGATATTCGTTGACGGGAGTCCCCAGTTCACCCGTCCAGGAGCGTTAACTTAGCAGCCACGGTGTTGCGTGTAGTGTCGCGGACATGCAGCTACTTTCCCAGAAAAAGTCTCCACTGCACATTTAGTTTAGTTTAGCAGGTTGTCAGCTGTGTGTCTGCCCGGCGTAACCATACTTTGTCTGCCCGGCATTGCTTTAGCGAGTGACTAACAAACAGTGTGTGTATTTGTGCTACATTAGCAGCTCTAGCATTGCCGGAGGCTTCGTGCTCGCCGCCGCCACACATGTAGTCTGGCGGTGAGTGTGAGGTTGTTGGTGGCATTATAGCTGTGAATGTAGGTGTAGCAGTGTGTGTACAGTTTATTTGTCAGTGAATAAATGCTACGAAACTACAACTCTTTCGCTCCGCTCAAGCAAGCCGGAGAGACCTGAGCCGACTTCCTGTATCTGTTAAGGTGGACCAGCTTTTCTCCTTAAAGTGATGAGCCGCTTCTCTGAGCCGCTCAGCTTTTTAATTAATTATTAATATTTCTTAAACCGTTTTAACCGATAGCGTTAATCGGTTAAAATGCTTAATGTGGACTTCCGGTCGATAGGCAGATGGAGTAGACGCACTAGCCGGTGCTCCGGTAAACTTTTCATTTTTATACCATCCACAACTTCCACGCCAAAACGAAACCTTTTTTTTATTTATCTAATTTTTCTCCTGACCGACACTTTTATTTTTCACAATGACTTCGAGAGGAGCCAAGGGGAGCAAAAAAGAAGATGCTAACGTTAGCTTAACACTGGAGGCTATCACCACGCTGCTCGAGCAACACCGTGATGCGCTAGCCACTGAGTTCAGAACATCATTCAGCCAGCTGGACTCCAAACTAGACCAAACACGGCTCACAGTGGAGGACCACGGCCAACGTGTCTCCTCCTTGGAACTAGCTGCAGAAGACCTCAGCCAAAGAGTCGTGGATCTGGAGAACGTGTGCACCACCCTGAGCGAAGATAATGCTAGGCTAAAGGCTAAAGTTACCGACCTGGAGAGCCGAAGCAGGCGCCAGAACATCCGGATCCTGGGTCTCCCGGAGTCCATTGAAAGCGGACGCCCCACTGAATTCTTCTCAAATTTGCTGCGCGAGGTGTTCGGTACCGAGACACTGCCATCCCTCCCAGAACTGGACCGGGCCCACCGCTCCCTAGCTGCTAAACCGGCCCCCGGACAGCGACCGCGCCCGGTTATTCTCCGCCTGCACCGGTATCAGACGAAGGATCTGCTCATCAGAGAGGCACGGCGGAGAGGTAAACTGGAGTTCCGTGGCCAGCCCATCCGTGTTCTGGAGGACTACTGTCCTGAAGTTGTGAACCAGCGGGGGGAATACAGAGACGTGATGGCAGAACTTTATCAACTGGGACAGAAGCCTGCTCTGCTCTACCCAGCCCGGCTCCGGCTGACGCTGTCCAGCGGAGCCAGAAAGTGGATCAGCTCAGTGGACGAGGCACACAAGTACATCAGCAGCCTCCGCAGGTCACCGGAACATTCATAAAGGGACTCTTTAGTAACTATGGACCCACTGGATGAGAGGTATCACTGTCTATAGCCCTACCAGTTTACACGTAGTGCGGCGTATGTTAACTGTCACGTGGGTTTGTTTACATCGGTGAACTTGTTCATTTATCCAGACTATACACGTGTTTCTGCGCTGCTCTCTTGTTAGGCTACATATACAGACAGTTGCAAACATTTACAAGCAAACATTACTTTATTGAGCCTGGTTCTATACTGGCTCTCTGGAGCTGTTATCACATATGACAGCTTTGCCCTCTCTGAGTGTGATGCCGTTTCATTTAGAATCTGCGCTGGATTTTAAAGGGCCAGTTGAACAGTTAGTTCACATTTCAAACTGGAATTATCATTTTAAAGACTGGTTATTCTACGTTTGTTAGTACTTAAGTGGGTCTTGTCCTGTACCGTTAATTTAACTATTTAGCTATTTGGTATGGCACAAGTGAATCCATGTTTTCTCCCTTTTATTTCTGTCTACTTTGAAATCATAATTCCATATGACTGTTTGATTCCTGCTTCTATGGTTTTGGTGAAATTTTGTTTTTAAATTTGATTTCTGATTTCTGAAACTCGTGCTAGAGCTTCCCAGCTTCCACAGTTCATAAAGTTGATTGTTTAAGCCAAAATATTATTTAAGAGGTGCTTGTAATCTACTTTTGTATGTATACCGGAGCAGCAGTTAATTTAGTTTAAGACAGGAAGAGTTGTTGTTGTGCAATGTTTGTTCTGAAGAGCTTGCTGCTTTCTTTTTTAGCAGTTTTCTTGGTTGGGGAGGGGGGTGGGGGGAAGGGATATGTCACTGCCAGTAACACCTTAGTAACTTACACAAACCTATTACTGTACACTAGTCACTCCTGGTCTCCACTGACCTGCTACAGCTGTAGCTTAAAGCAACCACTTGAATACTGTGCTCACGTCCTAACCTTTTTAGTCAAGCTGCATGGATAGGCACTTAATACTACAGAGCTGGAATGTCAAGGGTTTGAACCACCCCATTAAAAGAAAGAAGGTTTTCTCACACCTCAAACAACTTAAAACAGAAATAGCCTTCCTGCAAGAAACCCATATTCGCAGTTCAGACAGTGGTCGCCTTCTGTCAGGCTGGATGGGGCAGAAATTTCACTCCGCTTTTCAAGCCAAAGCCAGAGGGGTTTCAATCCTTATCAGTCAAAGTATTTCCTTCGAACCACACAATGTGATTGCTGACAAGCTCGGTCGATATGTTATTGTATCTGGGAAATTATATGACACACTGGTAGTGCTTGTGAACGTGTATGCCCCTAACTCAGATGATGTAGGTTTTTTCGAACATTTGTTTTCTCTGCTGCCAGACCTCAACACATACTCTCTCATACTTGGTGGTGATTTAAATTGTTGGCTAGACCCAGTTTTAGACCGATCTTCCACTAACCCCAGCACAATAAGTAAATCAGCCTCTTTCATTCAAGCCTTTCTCTCTGACTACGGTGTCTGTGAGGTGTGGCGCTCTCTACATCCAAACGATAGGGAATACTCGTTCTTCTCGCACGTCCATCATACATACTCCAGGATCGATTATTTTTTTATCGACAACCAACTAGTCCCGCTGGTTCAGTCCTGCGCCTATCAGAGTATTGTCATTTCAGACCACGCTCCTATTGGTTTGACCATGTCCCTCCCTGGCCTCCCACAGAGGAGCAGGCACTGGCGGTTTAACTCAACCCTACTGTCTGACGATAATTTTGTGAAACATATGGAGAAAGAGATAGCCTTTTTTCTTACTACTAATATATCCCCTGAAACCTCTAGCCTAATTGTATGGGATGCTCTTAAAGCTTATCTTAGGGGGCAGATCATAGCATACACCGCTCAAGTGAAGAGAAAATCCTATAAAGAGCGCTTGGATCTGGCCCACCAAATTGGAGAGATTGACAAACAATATGCTCAAACTCAAAGTCCAGACCTTTATAAAAAACGATTAGAACTCAAAACCAAATTTGACCTGCTTACAACTCACTCAACTGAACACTTGCTTTTAAAAAACAAGGCCAGGTTTTACATATATGGAGACAAATCTGACAAAATGCTAGCCAACCAACTCAAAGGCTTTAAAGCAAAACAAAATATCTCTAAAATCCGAATGTCAAATGGTCACATAACTTCAGATCATTCACAAATTAATGAGACATTCAGGGATTTTTATTCCCAGCTTTACACCTCAGAGTCTCAGGCCGATTGTAATGTAATTCTTGACTTCCTGCACAGTCTAAATATTCCCCAACTTTCTTTGGACTTCAGGAAGAGACTGGAAGAGCCCATATCTCAGGCAGAAATAGCTTTAGCAATTTCCTCAATGCAGTCAGGTAAGAGTCCGGGTCCCGATGGTTTCCCAGCAGAATTTTTTAAAAAGTTCTCCTCGCTACTTTCCCCACAGTTATGTTCAGTCCTATCTGAATCCTGTAGGCAAGGTTCCCTTCCTCAATCATTTACCGAGGCTTGTATCACTCTCATTTCTAAAAAAGGTAAAGACCCAACCGAATGTGCCTCCTACAGGCCTATCTCCCTCTTAAACACAGATGCAAAAATTTTGGCTAAGGTCCTAGCCCGTAGACTGGAGAATGTCATTCCTACAATTATATCCGAAGACCAAACTGGCTTTGTCAGGGGCAGACAATCGTACTTTAACATACGACGACTATTCAATATCATCTACTCTGCCTCTGAGAAAGTCCCTGAGTGTGTTGTGTCTCTCGATGCGGAGAAAGCATTTGACCGCGTTGAATGGAACTACTTATTTGCTGTTCTGGACAAATTTGGTTTCGGCCCGAAATTTACCTCTTGGATTAAGCTACTATATTTGCATCCCTCAGCCTCAATTCGTACTAACTCCCAGCAGTCTAAACCATTCAACTTACATCGTGGAACCCGTCAAGGGTGCCCTCTGAGCCCCATACTTTTTGATTTGGCCATCGAACCGCTTGCCACAGCCTTCCGCAGTTGCAGGGACATATCTGGTATTTGGAGGGGCAGCACAGAGCATAGGGTCTCACTTTATGCTGATGACCTCTTGCTCTTTGTCTCAAACCCGGGTACCTCACTACCCCCCGCTCTGTCGTTGCTCAATCAGTTTGGTCAATTTTCGGGATACAAATTAAATCTCAACAAAAGCGAGCTCTTTCCCATCAATGATGAAGCACGAGCCTTAGACCTCACCAACCTGCCTTTCAAAATTGAAAAAAATAAGTTTTCCTATTTGGGCATCTCAATTACGAAAAAGTACAAAGATTTGTTTAAGGAGAATTTTATTGCTCTGTTAAACCAGATTAAACAAACACTGAAACAGTGGTCACCTCTGTCCATGTCTCTCGTGGGGCGTATCAATTCCATCAAAATGACCTTCCTACCCAAATTTCTTTACCTCTTTCAGGCCCTACCACTTTTTATCCCCAGATCTTTTTTCAATCAACTTGATTCAATTATTTCCGCCTATATATGGCAGGGTAAGCGTCCCCGTCTTAACAAGGTTCATCTCCAAAAAACCAAGGCTACTGGTGGTCTGGCACTTCCAAATTTCTGTTTCTATTATTGGGCTGCTAACTTGCGATGTCTTGCGTTTTGGTCTTACTTTTACAATCAGCCCGACTGTCCTTACTGGGTAGCGATGGAACTCCACTCGAACGATAACCTGTCTGTTCTCGCATTGCTTGGATCCTCGCTTCCGCTCCCCTCAATGAAATCTATCGGGAACCCGGTAGTTAAACATTCTTTGAGAATATGGGCTCAATTCAGGAAATACTTTGACTTGGACAGCTTCTCTACTCTAAGCCCCATTGCGTCAAATCATCTTTTCAAACCATCTATTCAGGACCCTGTTTTCCAAGAATGGCACAGGAAAGGTATTGTGCGTTTCAAAGATTTATTTGTAGATAATACTTTGGCATCATTCGAGCAGCTAAGCAAAAAATTCAGTCTTCCTAAGTCCAACTTTTTTAGATATCTACAAGCAAGGCGCTTTGTGCTCTCTCAGTTGTCCGGCTCCTCTGCATCGACAGACACAACAATTGTCAATACGATCCTTTCTTTAAATCCATCACACAAAAGACTTATCTCCACTCTCTATGGCATGATATCAGACTTGAAGCGTGCCCCCATGGACAAGCTCCGAGCAGCATGGGAGGAGGACTTAGGCCTCTCTCTATCACCGGATACGTGGAATTCCATACTGAAGCAGGTTAATTCATCCTCTCTATGTGCTCGTCACTGCTTACTTCAGTTTAAAGTGGTGCATAGGGCTCATATCTCAAAAGCCAAACTGTCTCGCATGTATCCTGAGATTAGTCCCAACTGTGACAAGTGCAAAAGCAGTGAAGCCTCCCTTATTCACATGTACTGGTCATGCCCTAGTCTTACAAACTATTGGACGGAGATCTTTCAAACTTTATCTCAGGTGTTAAACGTCAAATTAGAACCAAACCCTCTGGTTGCTCTGTTCGGGGTCACCGGAAGTGAGACGCAATTAACTGCAGAAAAACGACGTACCTTATCCTTTGTTTCCCTTCTGGCTCGGCGAGCAATCCTGCTCAGGTGGAAGGGCGCTGCCCTTCCCACTCACACACAATGGTTGGCGGACATCATGTCTTGCTTAAAGCTTGAGAAAATCAGATACTCGCTTCAATATTCACATGGGAAATTCCTGAAAGCATGGGGCCCTTTTTTAGATACATTCCAGACACTGTAAATACTTGATTACCAAGTGCAGCTTGATTACATCACACGGTATTCAATCATTCATCGCAGGTCATTGGCGTGACAGTTAGCTTCCCATATGGCGTGCTGGCAGTGACTGGGGAGGGATTGTTTTATTGTTTGTATAAATCTTTTGTTTTGACTTGTTTATTTGTTGGCATTGGTGCCAGCTGCTAATAATGTATATTAATACCTGTCATTCTTTTTTGGTTACCGAATAGCGCTGTACCTTTGCTATATACTGCAAAAAAAACCAATAAAAAGATCTTGATTTAAAAAAAAAAAATGCTTAATGTCGGTTAACGGTTAAACGGTTAATTATTAACATCCCTAGTCAGGCTAGAAATGTATTTATTTATCAATCCATTTGCATTATATATTGTATTTTGTTTTGTTTGTTTGTTTTCCTTTTTTTCCTTCATCCTTTGTCCTTGCTTTCTTTGCTGATTCCTGCGTTAGGCCACCCCCAGTAGGAGGTTGCTGAAAGTCTTCTTGAAATCGAACTTAGCAGTGATATGACCCTCTCTCACCATGCTGTTCAATACCAGTCCATTCCCCCACACTACCCTCAGCTGCCAGCGCCTGGTCAGAGATCACCAAAGTGATTACAGTTCATCCTGGTGGGACATGAATGTGATACTTTTATGGCAATCCAGCCAATAGATGTCAGGACATTTCACTCAAAACCACAAATGTAAACCTCATGGTGGCGCTAGAGGAAAAGTCAGGGGATCACTAAAGTCAGTAGCGAGACATTTCAGCCTGGACCAAAGTGGTGAACCAACCAACCAACCAACAGATTTACAGACAGACTTTGCTACACCTAGAGCTATGCCACTAGGATGGCTAAAAACACAATTAAAGGAGACACACTGACAAGGATTAATAAGTTATATCAAATGTATTCGCTTCAATGAGCTCTTTGGACAGTCGTTAAAACGGCTCTGCAGAGTTTTATTTTATTCGAAAGTACTGTGATCACACATAAGCAATATATGAAAATATTAATGTACTCATTTTGGAGTTTCTTAGCCAACAGGTGTTTACCAGGCAGTGAAAATAAATTCAAAGCCAAATGCAAATCAAGACTTTTAAAACACCAACTTCATCATGCATGGTAATATATTCGGAGCAGGTTTTCAAGTATCTGATAAAAGTAGCTGTTGGCTAAAGGGAGAACATGTTTGTATAACTTGCAGATATGGCAACAGCGATGCAGAATAAAAATCATTTCAGTCTTCAGATTCTGTTGGCCTACAAAATTACTGGATAAAACTCCACACTCATCATCCGTGGTTCAGCTTCTGATTTTAACTGTTTATGACATTGAGCCTTCAAGCAATATTCAGAATGGCTAATGTCAATTGGACTGTGGTGGAAAGGAATATGAAAACTGGAGTAATGTAAATTGTAAATTACTGAACCTATTACATACCACCCAACACTCTGGACATTAAATTGACCTTTCATTCATTCCACCAACCTGAACTGTAATTTCCTATTTGCCAACGATCTGGAATTAAATTCCTATAACATTGGACTCATGATGGACCGTTTTTTTTAAAATACGAAAAATAGATCCTGCAAAACCAGAGGTATTGTGTTTTTTAATACCATGCATTCTTCTTCATTGAAAAAACCCACATTACCCACAATGCAACTCAACCACAGACAGTTCAGTCAGAGATTAGGGTGTGCTACTAACAGCTAATGTAGCCTCAAGCTAGCAAGTGATCTCACTTGAGGCAATTCATCAGACTTCACACAGCTCCCTCTGGAGCAATAAAAGGCTTTATACAACCAGTATCACGCCAAAGCGTGTAATAGACCCGCCTGTCCACCAGAGGATAGCGTGTCAGTGTCACATTTTGCCTCGCCGAGGCGTGAACATTACGTGTGTATGAAGGTGCAGTAGCCTACCAGCAGGGGGCAACAAAACCACTTAATTACGTTTAGGAAAAACGTCATGGTTGGCCTGAAAATAAGTAAATAAGTAATTGATTAAAATATTTAATCGCATGATTGTCCATGATTAATCATAATTAATCGCACATTTTTTATCTGTTCAAAATATACCTTAAAGGGACTGTTTGTAACTTCTTACACGTATAAATCACCCGGATCGGTGTCCCTTGTGCGCTTGCATATGCGCGCTCGCGTGTGGCTACGCTGTTCAGACAAGACTCCAACACAAACTACACGGAAGCACCAAAACCGCAAAGTTCTATCTAGTGAAGCCCGTCTCGCTAAACAGTGTTGGACGCGGTCGGAGGATGCGGGGGAGAGCGTAGCTTTGGTCTCCAGGGCCGGAGTCTCTGCTCCTCTGCTCCTCTGGCTGCCTGCTTGCCTTCACTCAGCTCGCTCCACCTCACGTGCATGCACGCACACTACATACTTCAGAAGAGTTAGTAGCTCTGAAAATATCTAGTGACGTTAGTGGACGTTTGTGCAGAAATAACTGCTGCAGCTCCTCAAGACCAATAGAGGTTTTCCGTATCTAGTGGAGTGACGGGGCTCCGCAGCGAGAAACGTTATCGTCTCCAACCGGGTGCCGGTGTCTTCCCTGTTTCCTCCTACCGCGGTCAACACAAAACAATGACAAATATTGTCCTGCATTTAGCAGAAAAAAATATGCTCAAATCATAACATGATAAACTCAAGCCCAACAGTCAACAACAGCTGTCAGTGTGTCAGTGTGCTGACTTGACAATGACTTGCCCCAAACTGTATGTGATTATTATAAAGTGGGCAAGTCTGTAAAGGGGAGACTTGTGGGAGACCCATAGAATCCATTTTCATTCACATATCTTGAGGTCAGAGGTCAAGGAACCCCTTTGAAAATGAACATGACAGTTTTTCCTCTCCAAAATTTAGCACAATTTTGGAGAGTTATTTAACCTCCTTCACGACAAGCTAGTATGACATGGTTGGTAACAATGGATTCCTTTCCTTAGGTTTTCTAGTTTCATATGATACCAGTATCTTCACTCTAGCTTTAAAACTGAGCCAACTACAACCTCGAAAAGATTGAAAGAAATTTGTAGTGTTAAAACGGATTTGCATTAATGCATTATTATCACATTCACTGCGACAGCCCTAAGTACAATACGTACAGAAACAATGTAACATAAGTACGGAAAACACATCACAAATGTCACTAAAAAAACACATGACAAATGTCACTAACGTAACTTACAAATCACCAGCCTCGCACACCGGTCTCCTGGTTGAAAGTCCTGTGTTTGTTGGACCCATCTACCTCCCCTCTCGCCCGCCATTAGCAGTCTGTCTCACTATTTATTCTACGTCACTAGCTCTGAGTGAGGCATATTTACGTGGATGCATATACACTGGACTCAGCACAGACTACATGGCATACAAATGACACGCCAAAAGCAAGAATGGCGTTCTTATTGCAAGCTTTTGTCTTGCGCATTATCGTGTCATTCATACGCCTTTTCGTGCGGCCAGGCTTGTTATTACATATTTACACAAGTAGTACTCTCCAAGACATGTAAACAGATTGATGTGTAGAATTGGTGCAATTCCCCTTTAACTGCTATGTCCTCAGAAGGGAGTTGAGTCCCCACAATGTGACAGCGTGAAGAGGCTTTTGTCTCCATAATGGAGTTAATACACGCAACACACAACACTTCAAATCAGCCACCTCTGCTTTTAAGGCCTGTCATATAAAGTTGTTCACAGAAGACATGTTGAAAACCCGCCGTGTACACTGAATAAATCAGCAGTTTTCCCTGTCTGCTTTCATACAGCTAAGTGATTCAGTTACAACTGAGTTATTTCTGTTGCACCTGAGGCTGTTTTCCTGAAAAAAATAATTGCTATTTCATACATTTGATAAAATAATGAACAGGAGATTAAACATGCCGAGTTTCATTGGATGAAAATGTAAACAAGGGTTTGATTCTGGTCACATTCTACATGCTCTAAACAATTTACTGAAATTGAGTTTTCTGATTCTGTTTTCTTATTATATTAGTGGCTAAGCAGAGTGGGTGCTGCCACTTTTATGCCAGCACTTAATTATGGCTGTGTTTTATATTCCCAGGCCTCCTCTGAGGCTTCAACACTGTGCATCCTGGAGCATGAAGGTTTAACAGTGCAAAGCTCTCACTCATCACCTTTTATGCTTACGCTGACAGGCCTGCCCTGTCCACTGGCAGACTTATTCATCGGCAGTGTTTTATCATTAAGGCCATTCTTGTTCTCAAGACATACATCAAACACTTCATCTTCATTTTCCTCCTCCTCCCTCGCTCTTTCTATCTCTCCTCTCTTCAAGCAGACACATTATGCCTGTACAGTGTTGTGGAGTGTGCAATTTGGCGGATGATGAGGCATAATGACATACCTTACAGTCGCTCGGCACTAAATACAAATGCAATCATAGGTAAAGAATAACCATTACTGTTTAAATATTAAATCAAAACTGACATTCTTTTTTATCAGCGCACACACAAAATCCCCACCTAAAGCTTAATGGACTCATACATACCAATACTTTGTCTCAGTGCTAATTTTGAAGCACATTATTGCTTCTAATAAGGTTGTGATAGTTATTCAGTGGACGCAGGGCCTCCCCCCTCCCCACCGCCTTCTCTCTCTGGAGTATCACTGCTGCCTGCCTCTCTGGGCCTCTTCTCTCCATCTGTTGCCTCGCGTCTCTCACTATGTGCTCTCTCACGGAAACATTTCCGCCACCGCCCCATCGACCAGCACCCCCTTCCGAAATCCCTCTCCTTCCTGCTTTTTGCCGATTACAAGATCCGCAAAATTGCTGGCCTGCATGTGTCGAAAAACAAACTAAGGCATTAGTTTCTCCTTGTCCTTTTCACTCCCTCTTTACACACAGTGCCTTATAGTTCTTTGTGCTTCTCACTTTCGCAAAAATAAAGTGTCTGCAGCTTTCACACATGTGCCCATTTTTGTGTTTGATAGTCTATGGGAATTGCTTCCTCTCATCATTGTGTTCCTCCTCTAGGTGGCTTTACTTATTCAGCCAGCAGCTGTGTTTTGGCTGAGGCTCATCTCCCCCTCGCTGCCTTTCTCTCCATGCCTCTGTTACATCCTGGGCTTTATACTCCTATCTATTACATATCTGCATCCAAACATTTCTATGTGGTCAGTGCAGCTGGTCAAAATTCAAAAGCTTAGATTACTTTTCAGTCTTTGACCAATTATTTGCACCAGTTTTGTAATGTGCCAACTGAGCGATTACATGTGCTGCCCAAGCTCTTTCTTATAACAATTTATGATTCCCTTTACTGAAAGAGTGACATGATAATAATAATAATGATATGTATCCCAGAACAAGGAAAATAGGTTATAACGTGGAATTGTTTCAACCATAGACTGTATATAAGAAGTGGACGTTATCACCGTGACGTCACCCATTGGTTTGTGGACTGTTGTTTTGAAGCCTTGAGTTTGGCATTTTTGCCTTTGCCATCTTGGATTTTGCAACCAGAAGTGACACGAGAGGGTGGATCTAAGCACAACTGAATGCTCAATAAGACATTTTTAGGTGACCAAAATGTTACAATTAACTTTCATGAAATGATCATTTGAATTACCTGTGAACTTTTGACTGTATTGGCATTTTAGGCGTCACGATCTTGGTTTTTGGTCGTCGTCATTTGGGATTTTTGTAACCAGAAGTGACATGAGAGGGTAGAGCTAAGTACAACCGAACGCTGAATAAGACATTTTTAGGCGACCAAAATGTTAAAATTGACTTGTGTAAACAGAAAACACTCTGTGAAAGTGTTAAAGTTGTAAGACGAGAACACGGACAACTCCAAGACCAGAAAACGCCGTGGTAGCGACCTTTCAATCACAAGGTAGCCCCGCCCTAAATCATACCCTGCTTTATGGTCTATTTGACTCTAAATGGGACCATAATTTACTAAATGAACATCATGCTGTATTGAAGAAGACTTGAAACTAGAGATAGAGATCATAAACTCATGTTTACAATGTTTACTGAGGTAATAAATCAAGTGAGAAGTAGGCTCATTTCCTCATAGACTTCTATACAATCAGACTTCTTTTTGCAATCAGAGGAGTCGCCGCCTGCGGGCTATTAGAAAGAATGCAAGTTTAAAGCACTTCAGCATTGGCTTCACCTCTCAGACCCAGAGGTAGCCCACTGGTTTCGACCTGATAAAAACTTGACTAGATAATGTTAAAGTGGCAGTAGGCAGTATATTTTTGGCATCATTGGGAAAGAATTCCGTAATAACCTTTCAGCATATTGTACTTCCAAGTGTTCTGAGAGATAACTAGACTTCTGCACCTCATCACGGCTGTTTTCAGGCTTGAGAAAATCTAGCCTGTGACGGGAGACTTTGACTAATCACAGGTCATTTCATTGAGAGAGCGTTCCTATTGGCTGTGCTCCGGTCATGTGACCCAAACTTGGCGTTCCTTCACCAGATTTCACAATGCCGGCGGCGTCACAAACTATCTCATTTTACAGCTTAACCGTGCACTACAAGATGATTCTGAAAACATTTGAGGCGAGAAATAAGCATTAACGTAACATAATATTGATTGATATTTGATCAGCGTGGCCTAGTTTGACCTTTTGGTCGGAGTTCGTGAGTGATTGACAGCCGGCTCTCATAGACGGCAGTTGGACAGCAGACCTCAGATCAGCTCTGACTGCTTGTTTTCCTCCAGTATGCGAAATCTTGCAGATGCCGTTAGGAGCACCGGAGGACACAGAGGCACATGATTTTTTCCAGGTTATCTGTTTCAAGTACTACTGTCACGATATAGCGACCGTTTTATAAAAATAACTTCTTTTAATCATATTTGCTCCAATCTCGCCTTTAAAAGGTACTAAATTTGATATTTACAACATTAATATAGCAACAAACAACTATTTGCTATATAAAGATAGTGGAGTAATGGCGTTTTGTGTGTGTGGGCTAGCTAATCACCGCCACTCTGCACTGAGCTCATACGTTCATTTAAAGAATGAAAAGTCATATCTAATACCCCAGAAAAAGTGCATTTTAACGCCAATTGACGACTAGAAAAAACAACAGACAACAAAACCATATGATGTTTGTCCATGAAGTTATTCTTAAACATGTTTTAAACGTATAAAGTGTGTCACACATTTTCAGTCTCCTAACAACAACTCAAACATGCATGCTCGTCAAACCATGTTGACTTTCTCTCATTTTAACGTCTTTCGGATACTTTCAGGTGTTACTTCTGTATTTTTCAGATTGTAAATTGGTTTTGATCTTACACATGATTTGTGCTGTTTTAATATCTACCAAGTATCTGAATTTTAGAGCCTTTTATTGAATTTATTTAGTGGGTGAAATGTTCTTAATACTGTTGTTTAAGTTGTTTTGTTCATATATGTAGCTCGCTTTAAGAGTATAAAATATTGGATTTGGAATTGCTTTAACCCATATTTCCACACAGTATGTAATTATGGAAGTATAAGTGAACAAAACATATCATGTAATGAATATATTTTATATAGTATTACAATAGATTTGAAAAAATTTTCTTTGACTTAAGTTAAATGTGTTTTCCTCATTATTTATAATCACTCTCCAGACACTCTTTCAATGGCAACACTTAGGTTTTATTATAGTTTATTAAAATCAGACCAATCTTTAGAATTTCAATTATTTTTCCCTTTTGTATTGTTAGTTCAAGATAGATTCTTCAACATGAAATGCTACCGTATTAATTCAAAACTGTTTATGCAACTCCAGTAGGAGCAAGAGCTCTACATTTTACATAGAAATGAAATAATAATGTAATTTATTTGTTGTAAAGCCTTTGTGTTAAAGCGGCTGAACTATATAAAAACAACAGAGGAGAATAAGGGGCCATGTCAGGGTTGAGTGTGCGTAAGTGTGTGTGCGTGTGTGTGTGTGTGTGTGTGTGTGTGTGTGTGTGTCAGGGGGTTGGAGGCCACTTCCTTTAATTATAGTGGCCTGACAAGGACACAACAGAATATAATGACGCATCATCCCTCATCAAAATCAGAGCAGTGGTGTCTGAAATGTCACCTGAGATATCAGGTTTGATAGATGTGTTGTGGACAGGTTTGGTCCTCATATAGTGCGATTCTCATTAAAGGAATGCTCAGCTGTTTTTCATCCTTATCTCTGTGTTTGTAATAGTACAGGGAAATGGTGTTAAGTCTGTCAAATGTGCTTGTGCTGCTGAGGTGACCAATCCAGAGCATGGTCTATAGTTCATACAAATATACCTGGGGGTACATTTCTAAAAAAAAAACTGTTGTATTATCTACAGTATTTATGTCAACCTGTGCACCTAAAGTAGACAAATACTAAAACATTTCACTCAGCTTGGAGGGAAAAGAATTTAAAGTATCAAGAAAGCTCCAATACTTCTATAGCCAAATGTTTCTGTGGATTAGTTTGGTATCTTGTGATAAAGAGGAGCACACTCAGCACAAAGGGAACTAAATTGCATATTCAAAATCAATTAATACAATCAAATGTTAGGTTTACTGCATGCTCACTCAGTCTATAAATTAAGTTTCTAACCTAGGAGGCCTAAATAGATTTAGATTGCCACTATCTGGCGTTTCTTCACTGCACAAGCCCAGCAAGAGTTTAGGGAGATTATAAAGTGCAACCTTAAATGCTAAACAGCAGATTCAGAGGTTCAAGCCTTCCCCAGTGTGGCCTCGTATTGGCAGGGGAGATAAACCTATCCAAACTAATTGAAAAGTTTAAGTGTACGAAGGTAAAATGTAAAATGAAACTGACAGCGTTATAAAGAATTAATAGCCAGAGCTGCAGGACTGTTTCAGCAGGATGCAAACGAAACCAACGAGACACAGCCCACGGGCTCAGACAGACATGATGGGATATTGTAGGGCAGGTGCAACATGGGCCACGGGGCCACAGGGGGAAAGAGATGGTTATGGAACAAATACAGGAGGAGGCAGAGAGGCTTGTCAAGGGAAACTCTTAAGCAAAGCAGGGTCAGAGGCTGAACTGTGAGGACATGAAGAAACTCAGCTGGATGGAGCTGTGGGGAACGGATATATCTGGATCAAACCAAACCTGTTCTCAGGTCAGTCTTTTTAGAATTGCTTTAACATCTTCCCATGAAAGCGCTGAAAGCACTTCATGTGTTCAGCTACCATCATTAAATCTGCTCAAAACCTAATAGTCACTCTGTTATTTCCCCATAGAGAGACATCAAAACATCTCGGATCCTTTGCCAAGTCCTTCCACACACAGCAGCCAACTTCATGCTGACATCACTGAAAAATATCCAGTACAGCATCGATTCAATGACCCGTGTCATTGCAGCTACAGCCTATATGGTCAATAAAATCAGATTGGCCCTCAGCTTATAAACGCACTGTTATCACAAAGTCCGATTTATGACATTGTCACATAATCCGTCCATGGTAGATGAACACAATGTTCGCATAAATTTGTATGCACAAAACAAGATCTTCATTTCAGAGTTCTCGGGAAAACTCATTTCGCAAAATGTGTTCGCAGCAGTATATCTAGAGTTGGCATCGTCATACTGGATATTTAGCACTGTAGGGCAGTGTTTATATGCATAGAGTGAGGGTTACAACTGTCCATATGGAACAAAGTGTGTAAACTGTCAGTTTTTCAAACATTTAGGAAATCAGCAGTCTGAGATGCATTCAATGAGGCATTGCGATTGTGAGCATTCACATATGTTTGTTTGCAGAGAGAGATGTTTGCTAGATGTCATCTTTGCAAACAGTGGCAATTCCAGAAGCAGTGTTTGTCAAATAAATATCTAAGTCCAAGAGTTTCAGACATAACTGACAGCTCTATAGTCAACACAACACAGCTAGGATGCTGATAAAGCATTTATATAAAATAAACTGCAAACTGCAAAGACACACCTGGATGAAATGTCATTTTAGAAAACAACAACAAAAACCAAAGTATATAGACAAAAGCTTGTGGTTTTATGGAGGGGGGGTTGTACAGGACTATTCCTTGGCCAAAATATAAACCCTTGCATAACCACAAGTTGCTGTTTTTTTTTAAAGTTTTTCTTTTTTTTTTGTACAGATTAAATTTGAGCTTTAAAAGGTCTTCATATTTACCGTACAGACATGAGAGTGGAATCGATCTTCTCATCTAACTCTCAGCAAGAAAGCAAGTAAGCGTATTTCCCAAAATGTTTCGCGGTATCTATCTATCTGAGGAGATTGCAACCAACTGAAGCCTGAAAAGACAAGTCTATAGTATATAAAAATAGAACTAAATTGAATAGATCGGACCCATTGTCACCGGTCCAGCTATTTGAGTCAGTATCGGCCCAATATCTGATCGGATATAGTATATCACAATATACTGTAGCCTAAAAATATCAAGATATTATTTATAAGCGATATCGCCCAGCCCTGATTCAACATGCTGAATCAGCCATAAAACCTCAGAGACGGGCAGACTAGAGCCGACAGTGCGGGATACACCGCAAAAACTAGGGCAACAGACGCTCACCAACAGCCCTAAACTGGCCGACGGCCGTCCGTCAGCTTGATGCGCCAGGGCCTTTACTCACAATCATTATCATTTCATCCCTGACCCCAACCCTTTAACCTTTAACCTAGTCATCACCGTAGCCTAAAACCAAGTCTGAAACCTGAAATAATGGTTTGAATTAGGGCTGGGCGATATGGCCTAAAAATTATATTGCGATATTGCCTAAAAATATTGCGATATTATTTTTAAGGCCATATCGCCCTCTTAATGAGTCTTTTGAATCCGGGCTTTTCAACTACGCTTACCGGCGTTGTGATGTAGGTGTTTACAGCGGCTGTGGTTTCCTTCCATTTTGCACTTTTTTTGTCATATGGGATTGCTTTGGAAAGCGAGGAAGCCAGAGTCATTTGCCTCTGGGCTGGTTCTGGTTGCTTTGGTCGTGTTCTTCAGTTCTTTCGCTTTCGCCGGACTCCTTCTCTCTCCACTGCTTCCCTCCATAAACAAAAACACGCCTGTCGAATACGTCACACACTCGCCCAGGAGAGCGACCTGGATGGGGGAGGAGTCTGTGACATATGTATCTGTGTCTGTGAGAGGGAGCCGGACTGCCAGAGGGAGAGAAGGAAATGCCAAAGCAGGTCTCATGCCGGCGGGGTGGCTTAAAAACAATTTGTAATCGATGTTCGCGATATAGTCATTTTATACACCGCGCGTGGGACAAGCCGCGATACATCGACTATATTCGATGTATTGCCCACCCCTAGTTTGAATGGAGGAAATTCCCACCGGACCAACAACGTAATGACCATCACACACACAGATACTAGTGCACAATTCAAAAGGGAAACAGTGAGACTGAAAGACACTTGGTAGCACCAGACTTTATCATATCAATCATTTTCAACAATTAATTGAGCTCATCAGCCTGAAATCACCACACAACAAAAGCCTTAGATTGATGATTTGGACATTACATGGCTGCCATAACAGCCCTGTTCCACCGCCGCTTCTGAGGCTTCATTCACTGGTGTAATAAGATAAAGTGCTCTGTAACAACTCAGTCAGTGAGACTGGGGAGACGTCTGGATAATGAAAGGAAGGGATGAAATGAACACATTTTGTTGACAGAGATGAGGACGACCCTAATGGAAAATACGGACTGTGTGGAGCTGAAACATTAGATTAGTAGAACAATAGCTGTTTTCTTGTTACGTCGGAGGTAAAAGTAGATGTGGACCTGCAGTAAGTAGAGAATTAACACTGTTTTTGGAAACACAAAATTGTAACAATACAAATTTGTTTTGCTTTGTTTCCTCTACATAATTGTTTTTTTTCATTTTACTGCAGTTTTTGAAATGCTTTATTGAACAATGTCATTTCTAAACAATAGGCCAGCAGAACCATGGAAGTACAAATCTTCGTCATACTGACATTCTGACAGTGAAAGCCTACAAAAGAAATTTTAGAAATGCAGATGATTAAAATGTATCTCTTTTTTAAGATATATTATACAGCAGGCAGTGAAGGACAGTAAAACTATGTTATTGTTGAATGGGGGGATTCATATTCACACTCAATTTAACTTACAATAAATACTTAATTACTTTGGAAGTATTTCTTAGTATTTATAATATATTAATTATTCACTCACTATACTTCCTTGCATACGTACCATTGACTTTTTTGTTTGCTTCTATCTACATTTAGATTGTTTATGATGTCTTTTCAATTGGGTTTAACTCTGATAGAATATATGCACTGAAATAAGGGATACCTCAGCTCTTGAACCACACACATGTGCACACTTTTCCACGTTTCCTGGTGACGTGACAGTCTGCTCATAACTGATAGACTACAGGGAATCAAATAATACAGAATTTGAAGCTCAATGCATTAAAGTAATTGCAGGAAGCTATGCGGGCGCCTGCAGATTATTCACGTTAACACTTATCAATAAGTGATGGTTATTTCTCACCTCACAGTGTTTGATCACCTCCTGTTACGGATTGACATCAAGAAGACATTCCCTCTTCCTCACATGCAATCACCATAAACTGTAAGTAGGCCTATTTCCTTTGCAAAATGTCAGCGCACATTACAATCAAGGTCTCCCACACATGGATGAAAATAATTGAGCGCCATGATTCTTAATTTGTCTGACAGAAATCTGTTCACAGGTACTGTGTGTACAGGTGTTGTGACTGTTGTTTTTTCTGCAGAAAGTTCTGAGGCCACAAAATGTCAATGCACTCTTTTTCGAAGTAAGGGTTGAGTATTTGATTATGCTATTGTGAATAATTATCCAAATCCAACATCACAGTGTTCTTGAAAATCCTATTAATGTTATGTTATGATTTCCTCACATATCTATTTTTCCTGAGTCACCAAAGAGGAGTTGGACTCTCTTATATCAGCAGCCAGTGGCTAGTGGCTAGACGTTCTGGTTCAGAAAATGACCACAATAGTGACTCATGAAGCAATTTTGAAGGGAAAATCATGATGGACACAGAAAAAAAACATGCAGGTATGGCTGCCACTCTAAACTAATTCAATGCCCACAAGACTATTTTCCAATCTGAAGTTTGAGATAACAGAGGAAACAGAACTCAACAATATGAATTCTGATTTTATTTTATCATATCTACAAATATCTTTGTTATGCAGCAGAGCAAATCATTCCCCAAATGCAGCAGAGAAGCAAACATTCAGTTTAGGATTCTTGTCGTCAACCAGGAGACACTCCAGTCTTTGTGCTAAGCTAAGTTAACCAGCTGCTGCCGTTCGCTTCATATTGAGCATGCAGACATAGTGGGATCAATTTTTTCTTGTCTAACTCTGGGCAAGAGAGAGAAAAAGCATATTCCCCAAAATGACGAACTATTCCTCTTGAACGCAAGCGCACACAGTACCGGGGGGCAGTTGCGAACATCACAACAAACACCAGATAAGGGCATGTTAAACCGAGCAACATATTCATCCTGAATACCCGCACGAAGCTAGCAAGCTAAAAGCTCATGATAACCATTTTTACCTAAATGAAACTCAATTCCAACACCAAGCAACTAAATGAGCACACAGCAAAACATGCTAACGGTGCTAGCACGCATAGTGGTGCTAGTGCGCATAGTCCCACTAGCACGCAAAGTGGTGCTAGCGCGCATAGTGGTGCTAGTGCGCATAGTGGTGCTAGCGCGCATAGTGGTGCTAGCGAGTTTGCTACTTCATGCTACCTGCACAAAAGATATTTCATTATGAAAGCTAAGAGTGTGTTCCAATCCGCATACTTCTGTACTACATACTCATTATTTTGAGTGCATAGTGCGTTCAAAGTACCCGGATGTTGTACTCAAAACGGTCAGATCGTTGAGTGTGGAACGCTGGACACTTTCCACACTCATTTGCCTCCATCTTGGCTATGTAGCGGAAGGGGCAGAGCCACAAGCACTATTCAAACATACATAGATAACAGAATTAAACAATACAATACGTAAACATACCGGCGCATTTTCAGCCAACACGAGGACACATCGTAGGCGTAGGCGTAGGCCACAACCATAAATTATGTCTTACCTTTGCAAAGTTGTGTTCAGCCGTCTGTATTAATTTGCATGGCATCAAGTAGCATTTGCAGTCTGCCTTCCTCCAGCATCAAACAGCCTATCCTCAGCCTTCCGTGTAAACAGTCTGTGCCGTCATCTGATGGAGGAATTGTGGAACTGCACTCCTCCTACAGGCATTGGTCTTCAATACAAGCCTGAAATGTCCACATAGACCAATGAGTTATGGTTTTCTTTGAATGGGAACATGTATAGGATCTTTCAAAACAAAGCTAAAAACAGTTGTATTTAGATGGAATTAATACCTATACTGACATGTAAAGTTACCTAAAATAATTTCAAGAGGCACAGATGGTACCCAAATGTACCAAAATGGCCAATTTGAAGATCCCGACTTAACATGCCTCTACTAAAACCTCTCCAACTTTGCTCCGTTTCACTTGATTAGCATCAGTCTGTGCACAAGAAATGTTCAGATGTTGTTATATGGTTTGTTAGAGGTTTTGGGCTGCAACTGCATCATTCCAAAGGGATATTCACTCTAAAAGTGTACAGTTTTGTTAGGCGGAAATTAAATCTTTCATTATCTCCGCCAGGAGGATCATAAGATCGTCGCTTGTGTCCGTGAGCATCTCTGTGTCTGTCCATGGCTAATCTTGCATACTGCTGCACAGTAGTGTTGTCAAAAATATCTAAGTATCGTGAACCGGTTACAATACTCATTTTCCACAGTTAAACACGGGTACTAGCTGCGCTTTCTGCTCTCTCTTCTCTAAGACAGCAAGTTGACACACACACATCGCTATTTATCTTTTAATAAAAATCTAAAATTTGATTCCCTCAATGTTGTGTAAATTTTTCGCTGTGTTATCGAAAAATGGTATTGAATACCTATTTTTTTAAAGTATTGTATCGTAGTTAGTAGGGGTGTGACGAAATATCGTGCCACGAAATATCGCAATATAAAAACGTGACGATATGCATCGTCGAGACAAAAAACTGAATCGCGATATCAGGGCATAATAGGTACTACGTACATATAGGCTCCGGGGCTAAAGCAAAGCTGCAGCCTCTTCCTGCTGCTCTGCAAAGCCTATGGAAGGAGGCTGAGTACGCGTCATATCTTTGGGGTACAACACATGCGCAGTAAAATCTGGTCTGCCCTCGCCAAAATTGAACCAATCGCAACGCACGGTCGCAGCTTTAGTTACACTGCGCATGTGTCATACCCCGAGAGCCATGTCCGCCCGTGACCCAACCTCCTTTCATAAGCCCACACACACAGCGCAGTCAGTGAATAAGCTGATCAGAGAGGCCGCGGTGGAGACAAGTTGACAATTATGTCCGTTGCTGCAAGTGTAAAGCAATTACATCATTATACCTGTTCCACAAGCATAAAGACGATGAAACATGTAGGAAAGCAACGTTTCAATCTGCTCTGTCTGCTGTCTCTCATCCT
Organism: Sebastes fasciatus; assembly: GCF_043250625.1. Lineage (NCBI taxonomy): Eukaryota > Metazoa > Chordata > Actinopteri > Perciformes > Sebastidae > Sebastes > Sebastes fasciatus. The sequence continues at coordinate 18,473,336 of NC_133810.1, read as the reverse complement.
CCGCCGCTATGTTTACACAAGCAGAGCGCGTTAGCTATGCAGCTAACAGCGAACTGTAAACACTTGTAAGTTATTCAGTTGAGTTTTGAATGACTTTAGTTCCCTCTATTAAGCCGTGTTTCAGTGTATGTGTCCGGGGAGTTTAATGTGAAGGAACGGAAGACGTGAAGCAGTGGTGCGCTGCAGACTACAGAGCCTCCGTGTTATTCATTTATGATCTTCATAAAGTATAGGAGCAGCGTAACCCTCGGCAATACCCCCACCCCCCTCCCCACCCAGCCCTAACGTTACCTGCAGCAGTGAGTGAAATCAGTAGAGGACAGGAGGAAGGACTGATACTGGCTGATGGAGGACAGGAGGACAGAGGACAGGAGGAAGGATTGATACCATAAAAAATTGAACTATAAGGCAAACAACAGCATTGTTTTGCATTTTATGTCTTTTGAATAAAAGGCTATTTTTTCAGTCATATATTTTCCTCATTCAAGTTATGTTAAAATTATTGTTATAATATCGTATCGAGATCGTGAACCCAATATTGTGTATCGTATCGTGAGCCGAGTGAATAGTCATACCCGTAGTAGTTAGTAATTCCAGTATCGTGACAACATTATACTGCAGCAATCTGCATAATATTTTGGGTGCTCATTTATGGCTGCATGTTTAAAAGGCCTCTCGTGGTTGAAGTGACTCACACTTTCTCAAAACACCTTTTATTGCCTGTTTGATACTGCCATTGACTGCCTGCTGACTCCCCACTCACTACTCTTGACCGGCCTCCGGCCAGTAGGGGGCACAAGCAATCACACAGCCGAGCGCCTCTCAGACGCTACTCTGCGACCAGAGACAAAGTGGGGGAAAAGACTTTACTCATTAGACTTGAAGCCTAAATAAACACTTCAAGTCACAGTTACACCGATGATGGAGCTGAGAGGCACGCCTGCACAGAGCAGGTGCAGACATCTGTATCGATTACAATGACAGGGTATCTGTTGTGTGAGACACGCGAATGAAAAACACGTCTGATACACTTGCAGTCTAGACGGGGGTTAGCCAATCTGGGGTTGTATTCATTCAATCAAACATTACAGCAGTGGTCATTGCAGACACACCTGGCGGAGATCTGCACTCTATTGAGTGCACCTTTCTAGTTTATTCTGTGTTCCATCTTCATTTACATATAGCCAGTAACATATATACTGATGCGTACACACCTGCAGAATGCTCACAAGCATTACCTTTATTATGAAACCAAGATTATTCAAATAGACCTTGTAGTTGCAGAGATACACTCTATTCTTTTAGGGCATGTCATTTTCGAGCAGGGGCCTGAGCCAGAGGCCTAAGGTTCAAGAGGTTTTAAATAACCTAAGGAGGCACTATCAAAAAAGAAGCAAAAAACAAAACAATAGTCCGCTGTTGCCCTCAGACCACTACCACAACATCCACCTCAATGTAAAAGCAATGCAATACCCCTGAAGCAAACATCACTGAAGTCTGAAGCCCATTTGCAGCAAATCACAGAAAATGTCCAACATGCCCACAAAGGAAGAGCCACAACTTTTAAAGCACAGTCTGTTCTATCACAGTTAAAAACATGCCAAAATACAAGAGCTACAAAAATATAGCTGTAATGAGGTAATTTATCGAGAAATTCAGTGCACACTTCACTGATTAGTTTACCTATTGTGGTTCGAGGTGTGCTAATCAGTGAAATAATCCTCTGTTGTGTTTTATGATGATGAAAGCCTGCAGACACTTGACCAGGCCAGGGCACATTGTCCGCCCCTGCTTCAGATCTAAACACAATTAATTAATTGTTGTTGTTTTTTTCACTTTAAAATACATGTTTGAAATCTGCCCAGTTAGTTGAGAAAGATTTTCTTAATCCAATTGATGAATAAAAATTGTACTCTCAGGTCAGTCTCTATTTTGTTGAATGAAAAACACTCATCATTAGTCTCCGTTTTCATACAATGAATGCATTTATTTACAATACTGGTGCCCTGCTGTTGCTAATTTCCCTGCTGTGGGACTAATAAAGGATTATCTTATCTCACCAGGAAACAGACCCCCACACAACAGTGGTGGCATGGAGTTTGCTTCAAGAAACAAATCTTTCCAACTTCAATTATACCCAAGAAACAAGGTCACAGACGGAGGTGTGTGCTTCTTCTTAATTATCTAGTGAACTAACTTTCAAAGTGGGGTCCGGGGACCCCCAGGGGTTCTTGAGGGGGCCCCAGCAAAAAGGGGAATAATTTATTTTCACTATAATTCCATCCATAAGTAACACAACGACAGAATCTATGATTATTTTGGTCATGGGTTGTATACACTTTATGTAAGAAAACATCAAAAAGCAAAATCTTATCAAATGTGGGTCTGTGGTTTAATTTGTGTTAGTTTAGGGGTCCTTGACAAGAAAAAGTTTGAGAACCACTGTTCTAGTCTAAACAACACAATGCCCGTCTCCAACCTGCGTCAAAAAACTGAGACACAACGTCTTATAAACTGTCTGATAGGGATGAACCGATACCGGATCGGATATCGGGTTGATACTCAAATAGCTGGATCCGGTATCGGTGACAATGGGGCCGATCTATTCGATCTAATCTAATCAAAGAGGTTTACACTTGAATTATAATCCTATTAATTTGTAAGATTTTTTTACCAAGTTTCTGGTGTACAATTTATTATTTTAATAATAAAGAACAATACAGTAAATTTATATCTATGTATTTATCCCAGTCACTTCAAGCACAGTGAGGCATACAGCTTATTAATTCAATTAAACACTGCTATCGGATCGGCACTCGGTATCGACCGATACCCAAAGTCCAGGTATCGCTATCGGTATTGGGACTGAAAAAGTAAGATCGGTGCATCCCTACTTTCTGATTAGACAGGTTAGGACACCTTCACTTGCTGACAAAGTAAGGGGACAAGTTCAGTTAACCACAACACTGCAGAAACACATAGAGTTTATATTATAGGCTTTTCACCACACCAATCTCTGTCTGTAAGATGGATTTTTATTTGATTTTGTTGCCAGTGCTATTTGCAAAAGCTAAATTAAAGTTATTTTTTTTGGCTGTAAAACAGAATTAAATCTAGTTAACACAAGGTTTAGTTACTAAATTGAGCAGACTAATTGTAGCCATTACTGTCATTTCAACAAAGTAGTGAGATAGCTTGCTTGCTTTATTTCTGAGCTTCCATTCACAACAAAGAAACCTTTTCATGTTGTTGTTTAGGCTCTCACAGAACTCAGCTCAGGTTAGAGAAAGATCATGGTCTGGTTTAATACAGGAAAAGGTCCACAGCTACTTGAGGGCACAATGTCTTTATTAACATTGAACCCAAACCACAATCTTTTCCAACCTGAGCTGAAGTGCTGTTACTGCCTGTAGGTCACAACTAGTTAGAAACACCTTTAGAAGAAGGTTGCAGTAAAAAATGGTAAATGGAGGTCTCAATAATTATTTTCAGGGAAATTATAAATACTCACTTCAGCAATGAAAACATTTTCCACTGTAAGAGATTTCCAGTCGCCGTGAGATCGACGTCCAGAATGCAGCAATCAGGGAACAGGTGTAGCGGAGCGGATATCCGGGCGGACACTTCCTTTGCGGTGCGGTGCTCACTGTTTAGAGTCCGATTAGAAACTTGAGTTGAATTGGAGTTGGAGTCGAGAGCCGATGTGTACTGTACGACCAGATTGTTTCATAGTTCACAAGCTAATTTAAAAAAAATAAAAAGCTGAATCAGCGCCACACGATAGCCGGTGGGTTCCCAGATTGCTTTTCAGCTAATGTGTTCCGCCTCTTTTGCTCTCCACACGGACTGTTTAAAAAAAAGCCTGCTCGAACGTGATTGGTCCATACTACCAAAGAGTACAGAAGCAAAGAGATGGAACTCCGGTGTTTTTTTGACAACAGCCGCTGGCGCCATTTTGGAGTGAAAAGACTTGTTATATTTGTAATATTGTATTATTCAACACAGGCCATTTCTGTAAAATATGACAATAGAATAGAAAAAAATTTTGTTTTATTTTTATACGGCACTTTTTTGGCGGACGTTTTATTGGCGTCCAGTAGTCACATTCAGTCCAAAATGGCGGAAGCGTAGCTTTGCTGATGAGTGCTGATGTTGAAACTCATACTAACAAAGATTGAGATATTACTCACTTTTAACAATCCCAGTTTTTCGGCAGATGAAATTTACATAATGAATTTGATTAATATCTTAGCAAAATATTAATAAAACGAATATCTTCCTTTTATACTTTTAAAGATAGAATTGGCAAAAACGATTAGATTATTTAGACATTTCAAATTTATTCCAATTGTTTAACAGACCCCGATGTTTTTTTTCTTCTTCTTTTTATTAATCTTTTCCTTTCCTTACATTTTATTTGTTGTATGATTTATTTTATTTTTATGTTATTTTTATACTGTGAAGTATATTTGCAGATTTTTTTGGTAATGAAAAATCTGAACATGTTTATGTAGCTAATGTATTGAACTTTCAAAATAAAGTATGGAGAAAAAAAAATACAATGTACGTTCTCTGCCAATACTACTCGGACAACAAAAGGAAACCAGAACCGGTACCGAAATCTTGTCTCGTTGCACACACATTCTTCATGTGAATGCAGAATCTGTTTATAGAGAATAGCCATACAGCTACCTTCATATTCCTTTCTGTTTCAGCACTCAGCTCCAAATGATATACGTATGTCACGTCAACGTTGGTCATTGCCACATAAGGTAGTCCTATTTGCAATGTGAAATTGCAAATGTGTGCAGAATTTACACCACCCTGGCATTGCTACAGGACAGATGTGCCCCTTTATAGTTGAAGAGTTGTAGACAGCACTGTCCCAAAGACAAATATGTCAAATCACTAAAAATATTTTGAAAATCCTATCATGCCTAAAAAATATCATAAGAGCACACTGTTGCCGTCTGGGAGTCTTTTTAGCTTGTAGACAGAACTGAATTAGTTTCCTCCCCAAAACTTCTCCAGCTGCCTGCATGTTTCTTTACCTCAGTGTGAACTCTATCACAGCCTGAATCAATGAGGCAGTACAATCAGGTATCACCCTTTGATTTTACCTGAATCGTTTTGTTTTTGTGTAGCTGATGCATTGGGACTTCCTCATTAGATGCTCTGAGATCATTATATGGCAGTTCACTGTTTGTGTGTCTGTCTGTGTGTAAATATATCCCCTAGAAACTTTTCTGGACCAACTTTGTCAATATACCTTCCACTCACAGTCTTCACAGCATCATTTTAGCAAGCAAGTTCAAATTATTGGATCTAGATTCACCAAAAGATGTCTTTAAGATTTGTTAACTTTTTATGTAAATCTTGTTTATGTTTACTCAGTGGCACACGACTGTGTATCTGTGTGGAGACAAATTCTTGGGAAAACACGAGAACAGCACACAACATTAGAAACTGGAGAAACTAAGTGGGTGATCTGATTAGACTGTGCAGTTTCTTGCTGCACAAATTATCATATTAATAAGAAAACCTAATTTATCTCAGTGCTTTAAGATTCTGAGTTCATGGCTGAGTTCATATTAATACAGTCCATGTAAAATGTGAGGACAAGTACTGTATGTTGACATAGGATTATCTGTAAATGAGTGCACTAATTTACTTAATTAATAACCGCATTAACATAACTGCTTATCTTTTATATATATTATGGGGACGGCGCTGGGATATTAGGCAGCTCAAGAGCCCCCTGGGGTGGCGCAGTGGCTCAGTTGTGATTACTGTTGCCTCGCAGAAAGAAGGCCCTGAGTTTGAACCCAAACAGAGCTGCACTTCAAGTGTTGTTCTCTCCTTTGGTTGCTCCTTTTTCCCCTCACAATCCAAATTTAAAATGATCAGCCAGTCCTAGGCTACTGCGGCTGCTGCTGCTGCCCTTAAGATCATATCAGTGTGTTTGCAAGTTTTAGCCCAATAAATGTGTGTACTTTGCATTTTTGCTGATAAATTTCAAATGCATGCAATATAGTTTTGGACTTTTTAATATATTTGTTATTCCAGACAGCATATGGTTTCCATTTATTTCAGCAAAGTTTGAAATTCAATTAGCACGGTCGTGAAACCGCATTAATTACAATAATTTAACTTTGACAAAAAATCAGCAGTGAGAATTAATGACTGTCACAGCAAGGGTGGAAAGATTTGTCACTCTAAACAAAGCTCAAAATGCTCAAATATCTCTAAAAGTCTAAAATAAGACTTTAACAGCGAAAACTACTTGGTTTAATGGAGATCTGTCCCACACCTGAATCTGTTGGAAAAACTGTCAGATGCATCAATGGTGCTCAACAAGTACAAAAGACACCTCAAGATAAAACAAATTAAGTTATAAAAGGGGTGCCATGGTTTTAAAAAGTTGGGAATCATTGCCCTAAAGCCACGCTGCATTAGCATATCATTTAGCTCTGGAAACTTAAATAATAAGTAAATAAATAACATTGATTTTCAAACAGAGAAATGAATAGAAACAACGATACCTGGAGTTATATAACAAAAAACTCTTTCTGACAGTAGCTACTGTATAGCACCATTGTTTGCAAAATCTTAAGCGGGGATTTAATGTAGCTATGATTAGTAGTAAATTGGCTAAAACATGCAAACCAAGGATGTGTTTCTTTTAGGCTTTGGCCTCAGAACTTCGTCCCACTTAGGATGGATAAAATGCAGAAGATAATTTCTCCTCAGGGGGATTAATAAAGCGGAACTTAACTTTGTAGACAGTTGGCTGAATTTGGACATAAAAAACAAAGGCCCAGTGGCCTCATGCTGTATATTTTATAATTAAAGTGAAAGCTGATGCCAGTTTCCATTACAGACTCTTTTTTTTCTTCTCAGAGTCATTCCACTGTAGCTTGTTCCTGCCACACTAGTGTCATTTTGGATGTAAAAGCCCCAAGACCCTGTAATCACCTCCATCAGTCAGCAGTAAAATATAAACACGAGAGTACCGGCTCAGTTTGTCCAAAGCGGCTGTGAGCCAGGGAAAACCACTGACTTATCATTTATTTAGTTTCTAGACCATTCAGTTTTTAATTAAAGCAAATTAAAGTCCGAATAGTATCGAGATTAACTCACCAATTTGCACTGAAATTGACAATAAACCTGTCAGCAACACTCCCAATCCTATCAGAGTGTATCAGTCTTGTCCTGTACCACTTGTAAAACGTGTTCAGATAAATACAATTTTAAAACGTTAGATGTTCAAGCATAGCAGTTATTTCTTTGTCATTTAAAGGCAATTTGTTCTGTCAGACGTGGAAATTTCCAATGTGACTTTTATTCTTCTTCTACCAAATCGGCACACTGTTCTGTCACAAAATCACACAGTTATAACACATTACAGTCAGAATTATTTGGCATGTTTGATATGTCTTTAAAAGAAGGTTAGCATGTGAAACATAGTACTGTACATAGTCTCTCAGGTGGATTTTCAAGATAGTCTAAAAATTGTCTAATTTGGGGATTATTCACATATTTTCTTACAGAATTTTGCTTTATGGATGGAGAATAAGCTTTTAATTTTAACTCATCAAAAAATACAAGCCATGTTTATAATGCACATGTTTACTTTACATAGTTTACAAATATAAACAAACCTATTGAAATGTGAAAATACATGTAAACTCAAATTCCGTCATTAAGGCCAGAGCATACTGGATGCAATTGACACTTGTTGCTAGAAGCTGTTCATTTGATGCTTTATGAATGAGAAGCATCATTGACACTGCACTGTTTATTTAGCATGTTTATCCATCAACATGTCTCTTCTATGGTCTGGTTCATATATGTGGATACCAGCTGGTTGTCCAACCTGAATTTCTATTTCAAATATTCTGTCCCAATATTTTCTGTGCCCACTAAGCCTGCAGTCACACTTCAGAGCTTTGTTAACTGGCCTTTTCCTCTTCCACTTCTTAGCTTCCTGTAGCCAAACTCTCAACAAAACCTGCATGATGTCATTTTGCCCCAAGGTGGGTAACAGCCACTACAGGTCTACTAACCTTAAAACGTCCATTGAAGTTCTACTTTGACTTCTAAAAATCAAACCCAACTTTGAAGTGGTTACAGAACTGCATTTGCAAAAGCATAGCTCATACACTTCCAGTGCGTTCCTGCCTTTATACCGTAAAAGTTCAGTCTTCATGTCAATAAACCATCATGTAAACAAGTCCAGTAGTGGGGCCATACTGCCTCCTCAAGTGACATCCAAGAATGTTTTTTTTTTTATGTGTCCGTTTTAATCAACGAAATAAATGTATAACCACAATGATTTGATGGTAGTTTGCATCATTAGAGACAACATGAAGCGATACAAGAAATTTTCCTTACAGAGCTCAGGCAGGTTATTTCTTGCAAACTCATCCTCAAATTAGACGAGTCTATCCCGCTACAAAAACTTCACTATACTTTTCTTTACCTACATCCCTGCAGCTGCGTAATTTCACAAGAAAATGGGCCATAAGAGAAAAAAAAATCATTAACATCAGCAAAAGCTATTTCAGGCAGAGGGAGAATGGCTCAATGTGCTGCTCAATGATGGGAGCAGCCAGCAGGCTTTACAGCCTCATGTGTCCATCCCTTTCTCCGCATCCTGCTCTCACAACATCTAAAGCACACGATGGGCAAGGAGCACTAAAAACACACCTCCCAAGGAAGAAGAAAAAGGTGAGAGGGTGTGACAGTAGCAAATTGGCTATTTCCTCCCCTGAGCCTTACTCCAGACTTTCCCTGCATGCTGAGCAATTTGAATTGTGCTGTAATTGCTCATGTCGCTTTTCTCATGCTCGTCATTTCTACAATAGAATTTGATCTCATTACTTTTGCCCATGGTTGAATTCTCAGTCGCTCGCCCTGGTAGGAATAATACTAAGTGGCATGTTAACAAAAGAAGCAGAGCAGAGCGACTGTTGCACTCTGCACAAAGGCATAAGATGTGTCATACATAATGCGACAACACATTCGGTTCGTGTCTTATCTCTTTTTAAACGCTGCACTTTTCAAAAAGTTTTTTCTCCTTCAATGGTACAAAGCAGTTTAAGTGTGGTGCGGTTTCTGATTAGCTTGTTGTAAAGTGGATTACCTTACTCAACCATAGCATGAAGCGGGGAGAGGAAGAGCCAAAGGGGCCGACAAAGAAACGGATGTGACATGAGTCATGAAATAGAAATCAAAAGCCGTGCTCCTGCCTGGTTGCAGAGGGGCAGGCTGGTTATGGTTTTTTGGGAGTGTGTATAGTGGATGTGGCCTTGGGCGATGTGCTTCTTGTTAAAAGAGGGGATGTACTTTGAGTGTAAAGCAGACTCCAGATAGAGTATTTGCCCAGACAGCATTTCTAAATTCACCCGTGCACTCGTATATCTGCTCACGTTGTTCGCTGCGTTTCATAGGAGAGGACTCGAGCGAAGACGTGGCAGATACTGCAGGACTACTGATATCTTTTAACTCTTGAGGAGGCAGTGATAGCAGAAACAGAATAATAATATAAAGTCGGGGTGTTTTAAAAATGGAAAAAAAAGAAAGAAAGAAATGCAGCATTTCTTCCTCGCAAATGTCCTCTGTGGCTCATTCCAAGTGTGGTGATGGATTTGAAAGTGGTAGCGAGTGTAAAATCTGAGCGGAGAAATGAGATGGAGGCTTCAGTAGCTCCAACACTCCAAGTCCAGGATGAGCGTAGGCAGCAGCAGTAATGTTAACACGGGCAGCGCTCGGCTAGCTGCTCCACGTTTACTCCCTCTAGCCCCCGATTCAGTGTTAGAGTCCTTCTCAGAGTAAGGCGGGATGATGTTGAATTCCTCGCTTTCTTCATCCTCCCTCTCTTCTTCCTCGCTGTCCTCCATCTGGAAAAAGGGGGAAAAGAGTGATTCTTCCAATTAAGAGAAGTGGTGGAGCGTGGAGGGAGGAGAAAATCCACATCAACACAGGATTTAAAACTATATATGAAAATATCTGCTGCAGCCAAAACAACCAGGAAGCTATTACTGTATGTTAATATGGTAATATCACTGCAAATGCAGCAAGATGGTGCCTTACTTACATTTCTTATATACCATCATACAGTGAGCCTGCTTCGGAGGCATCTATACAAAGAAATCCTGTATCATTGTGGCTAAGAAAACAATAACCATGTACTGGCAGAAATCCCAGATCTAGATCAACACCAAAGTCTATTTGATGATTACTTGGCTCAAAACCAATCTGTCCACCAAAGGAAGTGTCTGAAGTTTGCTGCTGACAGAACAAAGTATAAAGATATTTCCAGTGTGTATGAAACAGGAGTGGCATCTGATTTGGTGTGGTCTAAATTGACAAAGTGTGGTTTGAACAATGCAAACCGACTGGTTTTCCCGACTGGTAAAATTCACGTGAAAGCCCCCTTAAGTCTAAATAATAATTTGCTATAAATGATGTCAAGTGTTTCTAATTTCTTTCTACACCACACAGGCATTGAGTCGTGTGTTCAGGGATGCATAAAGCTGGGGGTGGGAGGTGAACAATATCAAGCAATGAGGGTTGGGGTAGGCTAGCTAGTAGTACCGGCAAGAACTTCAATCTACTTTCACCCCTGAATATCATACAAATTTTTCCTCAGGAAATACTAACAGCAGTTAGCGTGTTTTGCAGGTGGAAAACAGGAAGCGCACCGCACTGCCTTTTTGCTGCCCGATTAGACAGAGCGTTGTTTTGCAGTTAGCTGCGTCTTTTTTTTATTGTTGTTAGGCAACCACCAAATGAGTGCTAACGTAAGCTTCACACAAAACATGAACTGTACGCCATCTAATAGTTAATAGTACAGTTTACATTAACGAAAACAACTCATGTGCAGCAGTTCCGGGTATCAAGCAACAGCCTCCGGGCCTGCAGTTCTCTCTTCAGGTCATGGTAACTACGGTTGGTAGAGTCATATACTGTAGCTCCAGGTATCCAGCTAAAGTCACCACAATGAGAAGAAACGCTAATGACGTTGGCCGCTTTTGAATTATTTTACAACTCGAGACGTTTAGGGCGCTCCTGTATGTAAAATTGCAAGGCGCACAGAGCGGATAAACGCATGCGCGCAAGAGAGAGAAAGGCTCAAAGGTTTATGTGAATAATCAAAATAATAGGTTACATAACTTAATTTTTTATAGTGTTTCCTTCTTTCTTTTGGCTTAGGGATAGTATCATAATTCAGCAACCTCTCACTGCTGAAGGGTTTTACAGTCCACATATTCTTCCTACTAACTGCTTTCAGACAACCCTCAACACAGTGAAGCCTCCACTTGAACACAGACGGAGAGAATGGTGATGGTGTGAGCGTGTAGTGGCTGGAAACAGACTGAGCCTTTTTCTCAGATGTTTGCTTGAGCTTGAGATGTATTTTTCAAATTTCATCCAACTGGCACTGGCATTAAAACTAGAGTGCACTTGCTGTTTCTCCTTCCTATAGCAATCCATTTTTCCAAGTTTTACAGTAATGGACAATTGAGTTTGAGGTTTTTCTAAAATCGAATTTTATGCTCAATAAGGTCATAGAGGAACTGTTTTATAACAGGAGACATTCACTTGTTGCTGGCGTTAGAATGCATTATCTAAACTTCAGTGCTAGGAAACTCAAATGCATCATCTTTAAATAAATTGTACATCTGGATGTGTAATATTCAGCCCCACCAGTGGCACGGGGTGTCAGTGCTGTAAGGGATTGTGGGACGGGTTAGGAGGAAGAGGAAATGCGGAATGAGGAGGATTAAAATGGTGAGAAAATGGGGAATATGGAGCAGATGGGTGTGCATACATGAATATCAACAGTAAGGATTGAGTCTAATACTGCAAACACCTACGGCTAATCCTCAGCCACAATGAGAGGTAGGGGTAAAGGAGGGAGGAGAGAGCTGCTGGGCCCGACTCTCTGCTACAGTCCCTGGTGATAACTTAGGTGTTACCACCTGATACACAGTCAACTATTCCAATTCAGCTTGTAGCAAGAGTGTCTAACACTAGCATATGGTGAGAGAGTGAAAAAGTAGAGAGCGCTTACACTGTTGAATTCAGGGAGAGTGTTAACACTGACGTGGACCCTCTCCTGGTAGACGCGCGGGGAGGGCTGTGAAGCTGGCACCGGAGTGTTTTCTACAGGAGGAGGTGCGGAGATTCCCATGGAGCTGATGCCATTGCCTGAAACACAAACAGCAGGGGCCATCGTCATTACGGTTCACATCGTTATTCATCCTTGAAGCATCACCAAGATATTATCAGTGACTTTTAAAAGCATATAGTTAGAGCCACCAAATCTGTAAATACTGTGCATGGTTGGGCAAAATACATTTGAATATGTTGGTTAGAAAATTACTTTTAAGCCTCATGAGTGTCATGGCTCGAGGGATGGAAATATTGGTGGGTCGGTCAGCCCGCCATTTTGGTCCAGGCTGATTTATCTCCAAAACTATAGGATGGATTGCAATTAAATTTGGTACAGACATCCATGTCCCCCGCAGGATGAATTGTAATAACTTTGGTGATCCTCTGACTTTTCATTTATAAGCATTTTTGGACCGAAACAGTTCTGAGGACTCCTTGGGAGGAACTGCCCGCTGGGAAGCTCCTCAAGAACTATATACTGTATGTTCAAGAGCTTTTTTTCTGTTTGCATTCGCACCGCCAATAGGAACATTGAAGTGACTTTAGCCAGCCGGCGCTGCTCACACACATCTCCAGCTGGGAGATCGGCGAGCAGCTAGTTTGTTACGTTTCACAAGCTCTCTTAGCATTTTAGTAATGTAAGAATTGGAATGGATTTTTAAAAATGATGGTGGCCGTTGTTGCATTGGCTTAAGTGTTCAACCAGTCACCGTACACTTACTACATCACTCACGGCTCTTCTTGAGCTGGGAGACTACCTACTCTTAAATAGGAGCTAAAAAAGACAAATGCGGAAAAAAAAGTCCATGAAAACGTTGTTCTAAGAAGTACGATCATTCCTAGTTCTTGCAGTGCAGACACAATAAAAAGGGGGGTTCTTAGAACTAAGATCTTAGTGCTATGAAAAAGTTCCTCCGGTCCGAAAATGTCTTATGTTATTGCAATGCATTGATACATTGTCATTATGAGCCATGGATGCATTAAGGACAACTGATACCAAGTTCAAAGAGGGCGCCCCATTCATTTCTATGAAAGTTGCTCACTGGGTGCAAACACCAAGAAAAGTGTCTGCAGGTTTCAGAGCGTGCACACTATTGTCCTCTTCCAGCTGGTCTGGGTTGAGAGCATGTCAGTGCATCAGAGACTTGTAATTTCATATTGGCTCCCCGCACACATGGATTGGATAAAATAATGTAATCATATGCCATCTAGACCTTCCAAATGTTACTGGACCGAATGGATCACATTCTGATAATAAAATGAGTCATTTCCTGGGGTTTGTGACACAGAGAAATTCACTCACCATTTTACAGCCACTCCTTTGCCAATCGATGTGTTGTGAAATTTCAATTAAAACAACCTGACTGTTCTCTGACTCTTAATGCCTTGAGAAACCAAGCTGCCCGTCGGCCGTCGGACAGTTTGGGGCCATCGGTGAGCGTCCGTCGGCCTAGTTTTTTTTCTAGCAAGCCAACAAATAAAGTCAAGAGGGCACACACAGAAAGCTCTTCTCATTTTTCATCTTCATCTCATCTGATCATTCCAATACACGGATATTTTCATAAAGACATAGCCATCTGGAGTGAAGCAGAATAAAGTGGTGAGTGAGAGCGGTGCGAGAATGGTAGACAAACGCAGCTTTATGTCATGTACGTATCATAACAACGGCTCACAACCGTCCTCGGTTTCCCTTTTTGAATGACAAATACAGACTATCATGACTTGCAGAGTTATTTCATCTCACGCAGGCGCAGAACGTACGTGGTAGTTGGCCATTGGCTTTGCGGTGTGTTCGAGTAAAACTTTTTGGCCGAGACAAAGGCGACGTAAGGTGACGCAACTGGTGGCCTTTTTGCCAGTCCTTTCATATCGGCTTGGTGTGTCTGGGCCTTTAATCTTTACAATCCAGTTGTTGTTACTGTGAGCACATTTTACAGTAACGTAGTTACTACTTTTATACTTAAACAGTGCTTTTTGAGTAGGATATTTTTGATTCTCTTTCCATCCCTGCTGGTTTGGCAACAATTCAACAAGAAGCCACTTTATGTTTTTCACATTTGGAGAAAGAATTCATTGACTCCACAGAACTTGGAAACCACATTCACATTTGGCAGCCAACCAGACACAAGGGGGGATGTCCCTTGCAATTTAATTATTCATAAGAAAACATTATGGTTCAATGGTTTGCCCTCTCAATCATCAATTATGACCCACCTCATCTGAATTCTGCATTAATTCACATTATAAAATGCCCAGTTTGAGCAGCATCTCAAGATCCATTTAGTTTATACTCAGATCTGACAGCTAAAAAGGTAACGTTTCCTCTGTCATTATCTTTACACCGACAGAACTGACATTTACTGTAGATGAGTTAAGTTTGGAAACATTTATCACTCAAATTATTGGATTAAGTTGCAAGAATCATTAAATGTTCCTGCTTCTACTCAAAACATCAGGTTAGTATGTGCACTGATTCTTTAAGTTCGAATCACTTTATAAGTCATGAATATTACTTACATGACCAACATTCAGGTGAGAAATATTATTTTAAATAATCGTTTCTAGGTTTTAGAGATAAAATCATCACATATAATTTGTCATATATAAACATTATTAATTATCATGCAATTATCTAATTATTTATTGAAAATATGTTGATCATGTCTGTCAGGTCTCAACTGTGGGCTGACCATGCCAATATGAAAAAAAATTGGAACATTACATTACGTTACATTTTGATAAAAGTCTCAAAAGCCTGGAAAAGAAGGCAAAAAGGATTATTTCATTCGCATTTATTCTGATTTCTCCAGTACCACATAGTTAATATTTTTTATTCATGACTTTTGTTATTGACAATGATGGTCTGAAGATTGGACTGTGAAAGGTGCTTAAGTTTCTTCTCTATTGGAAGATTAAACGCATCACTCTGGTCCTGGCTCATATGAATTTATGGCGTCTTGTAGGCCCAGAGCTGTAATTTTTATGTAATAACATCCGACAACTAGGCTCGCCATGGTAGTCGGTGTTACCGGTGTTACACGGTGGTCAGGCATACACTGATTACCCTACTTGCCCACCGCTGTTTGATGAACTAAATGGGTTCTATAGAAATAAAACCCATTTAGTTCATTTTTGTGTATCAGCGACGTGTTATCAATACATAGTCGGACGACGGACGCTACAAACTGAGAGTGAAAGTGTCTGCTCCGTATGGAGTCTCAGCACAGAGCAGCAGGAGTCAGATTTCACACACACGGGATGAGAAAGTTGACAAGACTTGGTGTCAAAGCGAAAAGCAAAAGCGCCTATTTGGCAATACTTGGGATTTAAACCCAATACTATAAGGGAATCATAATGTTAACTAGAAAATTTCTCAATATCGTGTTCATGAGAATCGTATGTACGTACAGACGGACGAACCAAAAACATAATGCCTCCGGCCACATCTGTCACCGGCGCGGAAGCATAAAATGTAAATAAATTAAAATTTAATCTAACTTATATTTGGGCTCATTTCACTGCAGACCAAAAACCACAAGATGGAAAAACTTCACAAGCAAGACACTAAATGTACCATTGTCTTTGTTGTAATTTAAACAGAAAGTTAACTTGTGTATCTACATGGACACGTACAGTTTCTATCCTGAAAACTGCACATATTTCATGTAGAAATCTCCCAGAGCTTTAACCCATTTAAGTTTGTGACTCACCATGGACATACAGCCCTGCAGCTATATTGTTCTGCATGCCGTAACCTCATAACATTTTACTCACGCAGGCATATATTGTTGTTGAACAAGTGCAGGATGCGCTGACAGCCCTGCCATTCGTTCCCGCTACCATCACATGTGCACCACTGGGATACTTCTGTGCTGCTGTTGCTCACATAGTTGGGAGTCATGATGGTGCCTGGTTATAGAAAGAGGACAAGTCATATTACGGGTGCAACTTTAAAAACATTTTACGAAATATTTCCCTTAGGCAGAAGATTTTCATTTTCAGCACACACCTCCATGGAAGGTAAGATGCAGTCTAACAACAATATTAGTGCCCTGGGAGCCCAGTGTTACCAGTTTTTCAGCTCTCTATATTGATAATTGCAGGTCCACAAAATTACTTTTTGAAAAATAGTGGGAAACAGAAGGAAATAATATTACCTGCAAGGGTCATTTTGTAGAGCTGCTGGAAATGCATTTTTTAAATCAAGTTTATCAAAGTGATGCTGACTGGATGACCAGAGCAGCAGCTTTTTGCAGTTGACCATTTATGAACCCCTGTAGAGTTGCTTTGTGCAACAAAATTAAATTGATATAAGGCAAGTATCACTGTTAAGACACCTACTGATGATTTCCAATATCAAGTCATTTGAGCAGCTCTCAGTGTATTTTTTGCTGAACTATTCCCTCTTTCAGCCTCTTCTACCTCTTTAATTTCTTTTTCCTCCATCTCACCTATGAGTCCAGCGTAGGCCTTCAGGCACATGGCTCTGCTGTCTCGCATACAGCCAGTGGCAGATAGAGGGGAGGGCTGGCAGTTGTGTTGGAAATCAGCGAACCGGGATCTGAAACGTGCACATACACATACAACACACACACAAACACACACACCCAGAAGAGAAAACTGTTTCACATCAGTCAGCACTGAGAAACAGAGTGTATATTTTTAAGTGTTTCGACAAATTCATTTTGGGATTCAGGGTCGAGCTAACAAAAACAACAATATAGTGTAAGAGCCCAAAAATACAAAATCTAAAAACAGCTGTGCACTTGAATTAAAACCATAATAATGATTGTCACCATGTGTTGTTTCAGTAAAACTTTAAAGAAACCCACCAACTCCACCCACTTCTCTTTAGAAACCTAATCAACTGTCTTCTAAAAACACTGAAATGTTAATCTAAACACTATTTTGTATTGTACTGTATAGTCACACATACAGTAGTGTACTGGTTTGCAACCATTGGTATTGAGGGTGAGGATAATATCCTCAGTGCTGACAGTAATCTCACAGGTTTACAATCTATAGATTTTACAAGTAGAAGTTCAAAATGATTCTATTAAACATTCACACACACACACACACACACACACACACACACACTCTAAAACATATTTGTAGCAGATCTATAAAACTGTTAACACTGAGCTATAACTGAAGACTGTATATGAATAGTGTGAAGTATGAAAGTGTTTAGTGCTTTTCCCACGCTTTCCACAAGAAACACATGGTAGCCATACGTGTGAAACAGAAGAACCTCCTGTCAGCTGCAGTTAACGCTCCTTTCTCTTCTTGTTTTAAATCTGTTACTAATACCACAGAGGGGGAATTTTGCACGACCTTCTCAGTTTCAAATAACTCTTAAGTATTTTTTTCCTCTTATCATTAATAACCTCTGTAACATTTACACAGACTAGACTGGCCCTATACATTTATGAACAATACGCAGAGAGAGTACAGACTAAAATTAGCCATTACAAAACATACTGATGAGCAGGGGTGTAGCCATGTATTCTGGGTCACTCAAAGCAAATTGCCCCAATCCCTCTTTTTCTGTCTGAAAAAAATAATCCTTCTTGAGGTGCACAAAAAACTGTCCCTTGCTTATATTCCACTTCCAACAGTGGGGAAAGGATAAATAATTTAAAAATAAAAATGTAGTCCTCATTTTTTGAGACTTTGATATTTGATCTGAAAACCAAGAAAATGCAAGAATTTATGCAAGTTATAGGCTAATACATGACCAGGCGTCCTCCACCGAGTCTGTTATTTTGAGGACATCTTGGATTGTATCATCGTGCTTACATGAACACTTACCACAGGCAAAAAGAAGCTGCGTTCTTCCAAACCTGTTGAATGTATTTTCCTCCTCATAAAACATTTGCAAAGGTGATTTTCTTCCCTGCATTTGCTGGCGCATAAGTCCGTGTCATAGCATGTTACTGCTACCAATTGTTGAAATGCGGAACAGCGTGACACCAAGATACGTTATATAGCTTGCAAGCACTCCTGTGTATCACATTGCTAGCACAGTGCTGTGTCAACGCTAAAGCAAGATCTGGCTCCACACATTATCATTCTGGTATAGGGGGAAAAAAACAATCTGGCTTGTTTGCATTTCTTTAAACAAACCACAATCGTCCTAGCCAGCTCTAAGCGCAGGATGCAGCGACGGTGCTCTTATAAAATAGATAGATAGCAGATAGCAAAAGAATGCTAATGGCAGGCTTATATCCAAAGTCTACATCCAGTGAGTCAGACTACTAGCACACTAACCCACATACATGTGCATGCGTTTGCTATTAGAGTAGACGATTAGAACTGAAACATTAGTAAAGTAATCAATTCAACAATATCTTGACAATTAATTAATAATTTAAGTCATTTTTCAAGCAAATATTTGATTTCTAGTTTTCCTGTTTGTAAAATATGCAAATTTTTATATCTTTTAATCTTATATTACAGTATACTGAATATCTGTGGATTTTGGACTGTTGGTCGGATAATAACAACTATTTCAAAATGTTACTTTGGGTTCTAGGAAATGGTGATGGACATATTTCACTATTATTTTTGCATTGCTCAATAGTGCAACTAGTGGTCAAAAACTCAACAATGTGCCTTTAATGCTTCCATTGTTGCAGACTGCGTCGAATAAGGACGTACTACAGTCTTTCTTTGTGGTACATTTTCTGATAGTTTATACCTTGGCGCTTTGTAGTACACATTGTGAAATCTGCATTTCTTCTGTTCAGTGTGGTTCCATGCTGAAACCCTTATTAAGAGCGCTTAATGTACTTTATTATTACACCCAAACAACCGTCTTACCTACACAGCTCGTCTCTGGAGCAATAGTTCTGCAGGCTGAGGCAGTTGGGCTTGCCCACTCTTTCCTCCCCTCTCCCGTTCTCCTCATAGGAACATGACGGGACGATGGTTTTCCTCCGGCGCTCCCCACACAGAGTGTCAGAACAGGGACAGAAGAGTAGGGCGAAGCTGTACTCCTCTGGCACGCGCTCCAGGAAGCGCCGCAGGGCTTTGTGGCATTTCTGGCGGTTACAGCTGATGTCAGACACTGTTGCTCGCTTGGTGCAGGCTACAACGTATTCTGACCGCAGGGAGCCACATTTCTCATACAGGCCACAGTCCTGCGCTGCCTTCAGACACTGGTTTTGGCCGTCCACGGAAAGAGAGGAAGCTGGAGGTTGTCAGGAAGAAAACAGTGTAGTGTATATCAGGAAATAAAAATCATGACATACAGCGATTTGTGTTTTACTTATTTTGTGATAAGAGCAGTATACCTGCCATGATGGAGGCCATACGTGACATCTCAATGTTTCTCACCAGATTTAACTCCAGTTCTTCATATGGAGACACTTCATACTCATCATATGCTGAAACAACAGTGAAGAGTATTGTGTTTCAAATTCACAAAGCATACCCCAAACACACACACAGATGCCAATGCTTAAACCCACCTGCAAATCTCACAGTCCAGTAGACCCTGAGGCAGTGTTCCTCTCTGCGAGAGCCACGCTGACACTTGCAAACTTGAAGGGGGCGGTAATGCTGCAAGGAGTTCTGGGCCTCCAGGCACTCCAGGCGGGCGTCTGGGCCGAGGGGCGACACGGCCTCCTCAGCCGCACAGTACTCCAGCAGTCGATAGAGCACCATGCAGGACTGCTCCTGGATGCAGCCCTGCTCTGCCACCAGACAGTCAAAGGATGCAGACACTGGCACACTACCTGGAGGAGAGGTGGATATTGTGAGTCAGTGCTGGCCGCCAACATTACAACTAATATGTGTGCATTGCTGTATTGTGCAAAGCAGCAGGGTTTATAGTCATATTATCCAGTATTACTCCTTAAGCTAAATAGGCTGTAATTAAGACAACAGAGCAAGGTTGAGTGCACTCCATAGACCCTCCACTGCACTACAGGTTACTATAATATCAAACGAGGAGGATTAAATTGAAAGCACACAAGTGTAATAGAGTAGCAACGTGGGCGAAACCTCAATGTACCTCTCTTGGATTCTCTTGGATAGTTTAATTTAACACTAAAGGGTTATGTTATGGCTATAATTATTTCTTCATCTTGTCGTTGGGACTCCTAGTTGACTTCTAATGTTTTTATGCACACAGTCTTACAGTACACCTCTGCCTTTTTATTAATGCACCATGTTATTTCAGCACATGCTATCATAAATTTAGGGACATTTTATGAATCGATGGTGCCCTCCTGTCAAGTTTAAAATCTGCCATCCTTATACTATCCTAAAACGTTGTTTAACTGTTGATTTTGGTACAACAAATGAGCTAAGATGAGGATTTTGGCAATATCTAGTTTTGTCCGTTCAAGATTTGAGGGTCAGCTGCCTAACAGCATTGCATTCAAAAGCTAGTCAGAAAATAAAATCTAAAAGACGACCCAACGGGGATGTTGTGAACAGTGAATTTCCTGCAAGTGCTTGAACCACCAACAAAGGAGTCGTTTTCATATGACAATTCTACTTATTCCTTATTTCATGGCCTATTTTGGGATTTAAACATTATTATTACATACTTATATATATACAAAAAACAAAGCATTCGAATGCTGATCTGGAGGTTGATTACAATGGCAACAGTCGAAGCTTCGATGCATTGAAGCATTAGGGTCAGCCCTAGACAAAAATAACATTTTGATAAAAAATAAAGGCCATACTGACATAAATCCAAAGTAATAGCTATCTGGAATGTAGTAAACCTGTGACATGCTGCTGAAAATCACTGGCAGCAATGTAAAATATACAGGATAAAATGTGCTAAAAGATGTAAAAACACTGGTGGTGCTTGAGCATTTTACATGTGACATATTTACTATCTTCTTCAGAGACATGTACTCGTGGATGTGTTGTATAAAAGCACTGCTGTTATTATTGTAGAAGGACACATGAACAGCTGGGGACCGAACCTTATGCAGCAGGGTGCCGCTGCACTTGGAACAAGCTTTTCAATGTCAGACACCGTTTCCAGCACAGTTCATCTTTTTTATTCCCACCAAACCAACTGGTACTTTTGCTTCCAATTTTTGCTTTCAGACAGAGAATCAGTCTAGCTATCACAGTCAGTCTGTGACTCAACTCAAATGTCCACTATGAGGATGTTTTCCCCCTGAAACTCCCTCAGACAAATAGTCTGTTGCACCTACAAAACATGCTGCTTGAAGAAGCTACATATACGGCTGATGCTCCATCAGCTGTATATGTATTTACAAGAATTCATCCCATTACGTTATACAAGGGTTGTTGAGAAAAAATGTGTTTCATATCACCAACCACATTTCCTCTAAAACTAATACATTATTCAGAAGTATAACAGCCATGTTGGTCCACAGTGATTAAGCATTGGGAATGGTTTGATTGGCAGTGTGTGTGTGTGTGTGTGTGTGTGTGTGTGTGTGTGTGTGTGTGTGTGTGTGTGTGTGTGGTGCGTGCGTGCGTGCGTGCGTGCGTGCGTGTGTGTGACTGAAAGTGAAAAACTACAAATCATTTCATAATACTGATTGTTGCTGCATGAGAAACACAATGCAAGAAGGCCAGAGGCAGCCTGAGGGAGACAAGAGAAAAGAATGAAAGCCCTCTTCATAAAAATGCATTGTGATGGAGCATTTCAGGAAATAATAATAATAATTTTCTCAAATGTGACACATAATTGTCCCCGCAAATTACACTTTATACAAAGCCATTCTGGAGAAGGAAAATAGCTGGGTAGGCAAATGCAAACATTTTTTTCTGTTTTATCTTGCTAATTTGCTATATCCTGTCACTTTTTAACTGCACAAAGGAAGACATTTAAAAATATGTTGTGCCTCTAGAAATGAATTGGAGGAATGTTTGAACCATCCTGTTAACAAATATATGTACCTATTAGGGCTGTCAAAGTTAACGCGATAATAACGCGTTAACGCAAATTTGTTTTAATGCCACTAATTTCTTTAACGCATTAACGCAACTTGCAATTTTTAGGTTTTAGTGGGCTCAGTTTTAAAGCTAGAGTAAAGAAACTGTGATCATATGAAACTAGAAAACCTAAGTAAAGGAAACCATTGTTACCAACCATGTCATACTAGCTTGTAGGGAAGGAGGCTAAATAACGCTCCAAACTTACAATCATTTTTGGCGAGGAAAAACTGGCATGGCCATTTTCAAAGGGGTCCCTTGACCTCTGACCTCAAGATGTGTGAATGAAAATGGATTCTATGGGTACCCACTAGGGATGCTAATTTTAAAAAAAATTCTTAACCGATAACCGAGCCTCGTTATGCTACGAAACTACAACTCCTCCGCTCTGCTTAAGCGAGCTGGAGAGACTGGAGCCAACTTCCTGTGTCCTGCAACTCTGGCTCTGCCTCTTAAGGTGGGCTGTTAAGGTGGAACAGCTTTTCTCCTTAAAGAGACGAGCCGCTCAGCTTTTGAGTTATTGAACTGTTTTAACCGATAGCGTTAATCGGTTAAAATGCTTAATGTCGGTTAACGGTTAAACTTTAACCGACATCCGACCCACGACTCCCCTTTACAGACATGCCCACTTGATGATGATCACATGCAGTTTGGGGCAAGTCATAGTCAAGTCAGCACACTGACACACTGACAGCTGTTGTTGCCTGTTGGGCTTGTTTGCCATGTTATGATTTGAGCATATTTTTTATGCTAAATGCAGTACCTGTGAGGGTTTCTGGACAATATTTGTCATTGTTTTGTGTTGTTAATTGATTCACAATAATAAATATATACATACATTTGCATAAAACAAGCATATTTGTCCACTCTCATGATGAAAAGAGTATTAAATATTTGACATATCTCCTTTAAGGTACATTTTGAAAAGATAAAAAATGTGAGATTCATTTGCAATTAATCATGATTAATAATGGACAATCATGTGATAAATCTCGATTGAATATTTTAATCGATTGATAGCCCTAGTACCTATTTTATCCTCACATGGACTTATGCTTCAGTACATTAACATATACATCACACACAGCATTGTGTTAGATCGGTCACACACTTCGATTAAGCTCCTGCTGACTGGCGGCACAAAACGCGGCTGCAATCCAATTTCGCTGCTGCATGTTTTGCAATCTCGGGCGCCACATGAGGTCCATGTCTCACTTTGGCATGAGACATATCATAAACAGAGGCTCCGCTTCATCGGCGCTGCAGGAAACCTGCCAAGGCTACTGCAGTGACTCCACAGGGAGAGGTGGGAAAGCAAAAACACTAGTAACAAAAGAGGGCAATGAGTCATACTCACAGTCACATAACCCCAAGGTATGTGAAGGTGATGATTACCTGCCTACCTATGTGTCATGATACCTTGATAATTATACTAAAGTATTAAATTCTGCCATGTTTAGCTGCAATTTAAAAAGGCTTCATGTAATCTCCTGTTTGAGCAGGGAATAGCTTATTCATTATTCCTTCTCAGTGTTTGCTCCCTCTGGCTTGCCAGTGATAAAGAGAGACTATCAGCAATTTTAGTTACCGAGAGCTTTTCTTTGCACACACACACATGCACACACCGATAACAAAAGCCTTTATAAAGTACAGAGCAGCTCTGTTAAATCTTGCCTAGTAGACAGGTCATAATTATTTTAATAACTTGAACATTATTTAACATCATGATGATGATAAAGAGGCAGTGTGCTCACATTATGCTGTTTGAGATGCAACAAATTGCTAAAGTCTAGGGTAAGGGAATTGTTGGTACAAGCATGGAGTGTGTTTTAAAGAAAAGGAGAGAAAAGCAAGATGAAGTACTGTGATATGTGAGCCATAGTACACTCTATTGATTTCTCACTGGGGTGATTAATAGAATTTGTGAGGCAAAGCTGATGAAGGTTAACGCCATAAATGACAAACCCCACACCACACACACCGACATTCACGGGGAGTGAACTGGTTTGGCGAAATTTCTCTTCTGTCCTTTCAAACTTGTGGGATGGGTAGCAGAGCATCCAGATTGTTGGGCAGTAATTTGACTTGAGAGGAGACTGTGACGGGAGAGTGCGACTGATGTGAAATGTGTTCACAGGGATCATGACAGAAGGAGACATCTTGGAGGGAAGTTGTAGGCTCAAGGAGGAAACGGCAGCAAGGCAACAAGATGGAGCAAAAGTGAGACTGGAGAAACATGCCCATGGCTGCCGCCACTTGTTACTACTTGCACTCATTCATCTGATCTGCAGTCAAAGTCGGTGACCCCTCAGTCGATTAGACAGAAAATTAATCAGCAAATATTTTGATAATCAATTAATAGTTCAGGTCGTTTTTGGATCCAGGTCAGACTTCAGTCACAAGCAGTTTCAAGATGTCAACTTGGTTACGGGAAATTGTGATAGGCATTTTACAGTAAAGAATTTTCTATATTTTATAGACTCAACAATTAATCGATTAATCAAGAAAATATCCTGTATATTATGGTAATTGATAATGAAAAAAATCGCTAATTGCAGCCATTAATTCAACTGTATTTTTATAGCTGGAATAACAAACTTTAAACTTATTTGAACCCTATTCGGTTCATTAGTGGCAGATTATTTTAATGATTCCATGAGAAGCACAGCGTTTGCATACAAGAACTGACCTGTAACCAGAATATTTAAGCATTAATATATATATAAATCATGTCCTGGTTGGTGTATGCATGTACATTTATTATTCTTTATTTTTCTATTTAACCTTTATTTGACCAGACAAGTCAATTAAGAACAAATTCTTATTTACAATGGCAGCCTGGCAAAAGGCAAAGCCTATTGATGGAAGAGTATAGGGGGTAAAAAGAAATATCAAAATATATGAATATCACCAATATAATATGCAGTTAATGGAGTGCTAATGTTAAAGCTAATTAACCTTATGAGACTATACTGGAAAGCATTGGACTAAATAAATATGAGCAAGTAAGATGCAGGACAATAGAGCACATGTTTGTAAGTCAAAACAATGATTTTCTTGCCAATATGCCTATTTTAATTTTGATTTAAGCTACTACATTCAAAATATATATATTTATTAAAAATTGGACAGAGCAGATGGCAAATGAAAGGGAGGTCTTTGTAAACATTTGCAACAGCAACTAGTAGATTAGGTCCAAGTCTAAAAATAAACAAAACACAAAACTCAAAAAAATGACTGACCTCATCTCAATCCAAAACTTAATATGCCATCATTTCACACAGTAAAGTTTGATTAAAAACACTGCATCATCTTGTGCTATTAGCGTTTATCGAGGATCTCTGCACTGACTCAGTATTTGTATTAGACATTTCAGCTTCCTGGTTTTGATTGAATCATAACGTGTATTGGAACAAATTTCCTCTCCTGTATTTGTGTACCAGTGAACGGAGGTGTTTCCTCAGGATGGACATCATTATCATAACTGGCTGGTTATCAGTGCTGAATGAAGCCTGTGTGGGCCCTCATTGACACAGTCATTTCTGCTGAGCTCTAAATTTGGCACTTTCCTCCAATCGGCTCATCGTCCTCTAAGATTAAACTATTAACATCAAACATATGCTTAACAGTTTGCACATATTCTCTTTGTTGTGAGGAAAATTACAGGCACTGCCCTGAGCAACCTCATTCGAGCAGCTCTTTTTAAAGAAACAGGATGAGTTCTGTTTCATTTATAAAAACGTACGTAATATCTACCAGTGATTTTCCTCTTCTTTACATGCTGTTTCAAGGCAAAATGACATTTTCTTCAGATGCGTTTGGCATCGTAGAGTCAATTTTCACATGAATAGAAAAACTACAAAACAGCTTCCAAATACTTCAGCTGTCAAACAATATGTCATGTATATTAAATCACTGCTATTAACCAAATTAACTTGCTCTCCCTTGTCATAAAACTTGGATTTCACTTAAATGTTTCCCCATTTTTTAAATCTTTGAAAAATCGTTTTTCTCTCCGATATTTTGAGCAAAGTCTCAACTTTCTTCCCTACTTCAGCATAACTACTGTAGGACCTCTTGTCTTGTTAATCTCATTTTTACAACTTTCCTTCCTCCTCAATCTCTCCATGATGCTGCACCTCCCGAATTTCATTATTCTCTGCCTCCAATTTTTTCCCCAAATCATCCAAAATCTCCCCATGTGTCTATTCCACATCGTCCCACTAGTGGCTCCCGCTGCTCTCTTCACATCAGGACTGCACTGATGGTAGCAATAACATGTCCATGCCCAAGTGAAAAGCACACAAACTGTACTGTTTCACTCACT
Source organism: Sebastes fasciatus (assembly GCF_043250625.1). Classification (NCBI taxonomy): domain Eukaryota; kingdom Metazoa; phylum Chordata; class Actinopteri; order Perciformes; family Sebastidae; genus Sebastes; species Sebastes fasciatus. The sequence continues at coordinate 18,446,890 of NC_133810.1, read as the reverse complement.
AACCAGGTCCAGCACAATTGTAGCACCACAACACTCAATATAATGCCCATGTTGCTGTAACTAACTTTAGACTGAAATGATGAGGTGTTTGAGTTCAGTTTCTTAAGGTAGCAACATGAGGATTTTGGTGAAACTAATAATAGACGGAAGTAATCAACGTAGATTTTGCATTGTTTGTACATTCTTGTTGACTATACTAGACCCCTGCAGAATCCGACTACCAGATACCATTATCATATGACATATTAGTATGAGATTTGTTTATTTTTATATCACCTGTTATAAATTGGGTAACGTTAGATCAGACATAAGTGTGATTTGACTTAGGGGACCAGGGTCTGTTTGGTTGACACTTCGGTTGGAGTTGAAGTTACGCGAGTACCTATTGATGGCCGCCAGCTAACTTTAGCGGTGAGCCCCTCAGTAGGAAACATAACGCCAAAAGTCAATACACTATTGCAGATATGTCTGATTCAAATTCAAACGAAAGTTAGCTAACGTTAGCTTCCACAACCGCTTGTTGTAATAAAAATAATATCCTTCTGTTTTAAGTAAAGGTATGTGATCCCCTCGAAATATTAAATATTTTCAATCCATCTTTTCTGCAGTTGGTGCAGTTTACAGCACAACAACTCCTTGTCATCTCTGCTTTGCAGCTTGGCTCTGCTATACATGGCGTGCTTTCTGCCCCCTAGTTGCGCACGCATCTCTGTGATGACGTTGCACAGAAACCCCTCTATACCCTACAACTAAACAAGGAAACTGTCAAACTGAATAATAGTGTCTCTATTCAAGTTGACTATGCTCTATTTTAAATAACTGACCCCTTACAAGTATTTAGAAAAATAAATAACAGTTTACTGACTGCTTTACCTTTTAAATTGAAACAAAAAAACAAATACACTCCACCGTGGGCCCATACACACACAAATAAAAAAGAAGTTGCAGGCCTGGAAGTTGATCAAGTGCGGTAAAGAGCAAGGTGAAGTCGACTGAATCCTCAGCAGATCAAAAAACACACAGAAAGTCTAAGGACGTTTTCATATTAGGTACTATTGATCCGTACCGTGCCTGAGAACGATTGCCCCTCCTCTCCACTCAGCTTTCACATTAGTAAAGTTGTTCTGTACCCGAGTGTACCCACGTGTATTTGTTTATATTGAGATCAGCTGTTCTAGTGGTGGAGCATCTTAAAACACTTCATTCAAACTTGACAGAAACAAAATAAAACTCACAAATACTGTTATCATTAGTCTTTCCAACAATCACCAACTCTGGTTTAGTTGAAATAAACTCGTATTTCACAGAGTTTGATGTAAAATAGGCCGACTCTACACGTTGTCTCCCTCTCTGCCTGCTGAGCAACTGAGCGGCTCTCATTCTTCGCAGATAGACCATTAAATCAGCTAAATAAAATAACAAACATCACTCAACCCCATCGCCTACTATTTATATTTTAAGGAACCTCTCGCCGGCCGAGGATGAGATCGGCGCATACTGCGAGCATATAAAGATTTCGGAGGAGACCGGCGGCGATGAAACGTTACTCGCGTTAAATAGCGGTCCACTTCTGTGTTTCGGTACGGTTGGCTTTCACACCTGATGCGAACCCGAGTACACATGAACCGTACTCCAGACCACCTTTTCAAGTGGACTCGAGTACGGGTCGATGAACCGTGCCCGAGTAAGGTACGGAGCGTTCACACTTATCAATCGAACTGGACTTTGGGGACAAGTGTACTCGGATCCGGGCCCGGGTCCCTGATGTGAAAGCACCCTGACTCACCGATGGGGTCAGTCCTGAATGAACAGTTTGTGTTCATCAGAGCACAAACCAACAGTCCTTTCCGGTCATCAATGTTATCTGACCTTGTAGCATCTGACCGGGCCAACACCTGTTTTCATCAGAGGATCAACACAGCTTTCCCGGTCAGCATGGGGTCTGTCTGACCTTGAATGCAGCGCCGGGTCCAAGCTCATTCTCAACTCGTTCACCCATCTACTAGTCACACATGCTGACTTAAAGAAACTGCTGCAATAAACTTATGCTGCGTTCCAGACAACTCGGATAAGAAACCTCCTATAAGAAAAAGTACAATGGAACGCCACTCAAAACCAACCCAACTTCATGAAGAAGCAGTTGTCTGACTTCACACAACAATGGAAGTGCACATTGTAAATGGTATAAAAGGCAATGTAAAGTATATTTGCCTGTATTTAATTCAAAATAATACAGACTACCATATAGTAAAAACCTGTTCTGCATGTATATTGATGTAAAAATATGTTGCAATGTTATTTAAATAGCTAGTTATGGTAGATAATCTCTGAAAGTTAACTTCTCTCGAACAAGTTATTCGGGAAAATGTTAAAAATGCCAGGCTAACTGTTACGCGATTTCAGTTACTCACAGAATTCAGGCATGTGCAAACACATAAATACTAACGGTCAAGCTAATTAACCGAAATTATATACAAAAAAAAGTGCGTGTTGGTAACCTACTGCTATTTTTCCTCCATTTACTCAACCCAGCACGTGTTTGCTTGCCTGCTGTTTTTTTCTTACTCCCGCCTTCTTCCTGACCTACGACCAATCACCACAAAGGTGTCACTGACTGTTACCTACAGCAACCAATCAAACAAATGAGCTAAAACTAAAGACACAATCTGTGTTTTTTTATTTAGTTTATACCACTTTTTTTCCCTTCAATGTTATTTTAAACTAGATCCTAGCTTGTTTATAACTAAATTCTCTTCATCTCTGAGATAACCATTTTTCCTTCTTTATAAAACTAAATTACTTTCATTTTAATTGCCTTCATTATTTTCATCCAACTTTATTATTAGGAATGTTTTAATCCCTTACTTTTACACCAGGGCTACACAATAAAAATGTATTTTCTGTACAAAGTCCACTTCAAAGATACTTGATACCCTGTCTTCACAAAAAGCTGCAATCTCATTTAATCGTACAACACCGGCTGAGAAAGATGCCTATAGCTGCCTTTTTTCCAAAAAGTTGTAGATGTAACAAAGTTTCACACGCCCTAATCCCCAAATTGCCCCAAAACTGTTTTGCATTCACAGGTAAATTACACCTTTGTTTGCTCCTCAATTTGTGCGACGAGACTGAATATCTGTGTGACTGGGGCGTTGAAAAGTGCAGCACAGTTTGCTTTAATCGGTTTCTATGCACACAACCCGCAGAAACGACTCCAGCGTACTATGCAGCGTTCAACAAGATGCACACTTGCAGTGAAGAATAAGCCACAAAGTGTGACCGTTCTCACCTCCTGTCTCAGAGAGCATTACCAAGGCACGTTCGTTGCCATTTCCCATCCATCCACCAGATGCATGGCGTTTTGTTGAGTGTTACCTGTGTGCCTGTTACCTGCCTGCTGGACCTAAGGCTTTATTTGGACACTGTAAGCCTATCTCAGCAATAAATCACTGAATTCATCCTGCTGCCTCCTCCACTGTCTGAATTAGGGTCCAATCCCTGTTCCAGTGCTCACTGCACCGTGACAGTGTTCTCATTATTATGGCATACAGTAGAGATAGGGACAGTTCAACCAAAAGGGAATAAAAGACCACACAGGTTGTTAGCTAGAGCAGAGTAAAAGATAATAAAATGACTTGATTATGCCTGTTCAGCATAATCTGACAGCAAGCATCCAAAGGTGACAACTCTACTAGTGAGTACAAGAATCAATGTTTCATGTTCTGAATCAACGGTTGCCCAGTGTATCCAGGTACATGGTTGAGGCCTCGTTTAATGAGCTGTGCTGCTGGTTTGTGCAGCCACATCACGCAGGCTACATCCCTCTTCTGTACTCCAGGTGAAATACATACTTGCATCAGCCAGTCAGGGTGTGTGGAGCGTTGTGAATATTTCAGGCCTCTGCCTCCTGCTACCTGGTGCAGTCCTACATTACGATGTGATAAATAATTTCTTGGCCAGAGAGTGACACACACATATCGACAGTTTCCATCGGGTTTTTGTTTTTGATGCAATCAAGTGTGTGCAAGTGACAATCAAGAATGCAGATCACACACCCAACAAATTAAGTATAACAGACACATAAATTATACAAATTAACATTCATGAGCGTGACAGTGCAGTTGAATGGAAATCATTCAGAATCCCACATTTTGATGTTAAAGTTATACTTAATTTTAATTTAAATGATTTCTTTAAAGCCAAACATCACATATCGGAAATAATTGCACATTCAGAAAGTGTATTTTATGTTTTTTATCTGTCCAATGGGCATGTTGCCAATTTAATCTTTGTGTGCTGTCGTCCTAAACGAAACTGAATTACAGACACGGAGTGCATAAAGACAATGCCTCAGCAGAAAGAGAGGAAAAAAAGAAGAGTGTACGGCACAGTGGGAGAGATAAAGAAGCCAAGGTTTGGATAAACCTGTGTGCACGAGGGCGCTCAACCCCCAACACAGCGTGTACATCAAATAGTCAAACCATGAACAGAAACAGCTCGAGCATGTGGATATTAGTCCACATAAGACCTGCGTAACTTTACACCACCGGAAAATGAGCTCTAATAAATTTATGACAACCATGTTACGGCTCAATCGCGTCGTCCACTAAATGAATAACCAAAATAGCAGCACTCAATCACCATTTACAGTCTATACTGGGACTAGTAATAATCCACCGAGGCTTGGCAGCAAAGGGTCAAAGTCGGGTTTAAAGTCATTCAACAATAGCCGGCTTTCCATTGATTTATCTGACAAAGGTACTGCATGGCCGCATTCAAAGTGATCTCATGCATTATTTGTGAGATGCCCTGCCATTTCACTGCTATTAATTTGGAATAAGACACGGGTGAATGCAACAATGAATGCAAACATAGAGAATAAGTGATTATGTCATTTGAGTATTAGGGCAAATCAGTGACACATAACAGGAGGAACATTATGAATTATAAAACATGTTTTCTACACAAAGGATCCTTCTTGTATTTTCTTAGTTGTTTAAGCTGCAGTGGGTAGAATTGGAGCAAATATGATTTTAAAAGGTTATTTTTATAAAACGGTCACTATATCCTGAGAGTAATGCATGAGACAGTTAATCTGAAAAAAATCATGTGCCTCTGTGTCCTCTGGTGTTCCGCTGCAAGATTTCACAGACCGGAGGAAAACAACCAATCAGAGCTGAGCTGGAGCCTACCGTCTCTGATCAGCTGTCAATCACTCCTGAACTCTGATCAAACGGTCAAACTAGGCAGCACTGATCAAAAATGAATCAATATTCTGTTACTGAAACATCTTGTAGTGTACTGTTTAGCTGTAAAATGAGAAAGCTTGTGACCCGGCAGCCATGTTGAGATCAGTTGAGGAAATACCAAGCACCGCCCACCAGCCGGAGCACACTTTCTCATTTTACAGCTAAACAGTACACTACAAGATGTTTCTAAAAAACATTTGAGGCGAGCAATAGGCATTACAGTAACAGAATATTGATTCATATTTGATCGGCGCTGCCTAGTTTGACCGTTTGATCGGAATTCACAAGTGTTTGACAGTTGCCTCCGTTGAATGAACAGCCAGTAGGAACGCTCTCTCTCTGAAATGACCTGTGATTGGTCAAAGTGTCCCGTCACGGGCTAGATTTTTTGAAGCCTGAACACAGAGCCATGAGGAGGTGTAGAAGTCTAGTTATCTCTCAGAACAGTTGAATTACAATATGCTGAAAGGTTATTATGGGATTTTTGCCCAAAGATGCCAAAAACATTCTGCCTGCTGCAAGTTTAAGTATGAAGCCATGAAGCAGACTCATAGGGGAGTTAGAAAATCTATAATCTAAACAAGCAGATGCATTTCTCCTCTTTCATTTTGGATGTTTCAATCATGTGAAGACACATTAATGACAGCGTCGGTCAGCCCTGAGCTCTGTGGAGCGCCAGTGGTGACAGACATTTTGGGAAGGCTGTTGTCTACCTCTAAAGTTCCCACTGCCATTGTTTATGTCACACAGAGTTGCACAAGGCCAGATATATTACAAGGTAAAAATAACATTGTATGAAATGGAATACAGTTTTGGAGGGGCTATTTATACATTACCTAGACAGGGACAGTCCATTAGACTGACTAAATCTCCTATTCTACAACAGATTTGTCCAGAAACTAGATCAAAGTCTATGGAGTTCTGCACAGATTTCACCTTTTCTTAATGATGTCAATTAACAAAAGTAAAATCCAATAATTTATGTTGCAATCAGGTATAATGGTTGACTTCAACATCATAACAGTCTGTCTAATTGGTAGCTGTAATGACTCAGATCTCTTGAACGGAGCTTGAAAATAGCTGCTTTTCTTGGTGCGTTTCCACCTAAGTGCCTGGCAGGTGGGTTTGACACACTGGGTGATAAACTGGGTGCCTGAGAGGTTTGACATTCACAAGAAAGCATTCATCATCTGATGATACTAATCTCTAATGGACAGCCTCACCTGATGTTATCTGATTTTAGATGCAGTGCACCTCCTGTACTACTGAAATAATATAACAATTACAGTATTTGTGTTGTATTTCTGCAGTGAAGAGCACAGGGGGGAGCTGTGTTATGATATTTGTTACCAATGGATCAGGACACATGACCTGTAGACAACCACATTCAAATAATGAAAAGGGATGTCTGCTCCTGTTTGAGCACTGAAGAACACTTATGATCCAAGATGACACAAATCAATATCAATAACCACAGATCAACAAGCTTTATGCTCCACTGGGAGATTTCTTTTCCAGCCACAGACACATTATTGACTTTAATGATTATAACTCATTTTGCAGGAGCTTGTGTGTGTGTGAGTGTGTGTGTGTGGTAGTAGAGGAATCCAAATGCATCTACTGTAATGTCCAATATCAACATATTTTACCCATTTTTTCACCAGCCAAAGACAAAGACTCATAAATCTGTGACACTACAATTATGCTGCTGCCATGAAGTTATGAATTTTTACTTTCATATTCAAACCTATATCAACTTCTAATGCACAACTTGTGTAAAATGTCAATGATTTACAGATGTGGCAGCAAAAGTGCCTTCAAGTAAAGGAGAACATCATTTAGTTTAACAATTCATGTGTGATATTTCTATGACCTGAGACAGCCTAATCAATATTTGGGAAGATGAAGAGCTCTCTTTGGAACGAGTCCAAGGCAGAAATAACAGACGTGAACCCATGATGTCATCCAGATGTAGGCTGCTGCTGTAATGAAACTGGTTTTATGGATCCCGTTAATGCTTTTTTCAGGGTCATCTCAAAAGTTTCACTCAAACCTGGAATAGTAAATCTCTGTCTCATGCTCCCAGTCTTTCTCTATACTCTATCCCGTTATTCCTTTTTAAACAATGAGCAGCTGCCAGATAATATGTGCAAATATTTACAAAAATATATATGCAAATTTACAAAAAGTTACAACTTCATGATTATCAGATTATGGGGGAATCTAAATAATGTCTGAGCATTATTATCAGCAAACTGAAAGCCAGTGTCCTCGTGTGCATCTGGGCTGTTGCTTCCTTACAATCTGTATAGCCTAATTGTTGCTATATTCATCAGACATTTGCATGGGGAAAAAATTTAATATATGCATGTATTATTGACATCTTGCAAAAAGGATATAGGCTACACTCTGAGCCCTATACTTCCAGATTTAACAGACTATATGGGTGATACAATATCAAATGTGCCTGTAATATTCTACATTTAAAAACAGAGATACCAGCTGTTAGAAATGAGAAATGCACTGCTTACCATGAGAAAAGACATTGAGCAGGAGTCCAATGAGCATCATCCTGTCCTGTGACATTGGAGGAGAGTTGGGGGACTGGGGGGGAAACTCGCAGTTTCAGTGACCCGTCTCCTGCCACATCCAGCCGCCTCCTCTGCACGGACTGAGGCAGATCGGATGGACTACTGCACAAAGTTGGCTAAACTGAACCGTGCGCGCAGCTGGAGCGATTCAAGTTCTCGCGATTTTTGTAGTCCCATTTATTTTTTCGGATCGCAGTTATATAGGCTATTGATCCCTAGTGGAGGCAAAAACATTTATCACCCAAAAAAAAGTTTCTCCGCATCTGATCACCAGTCCGACCAGTGCGTGTGGTTGCGTCGCAGCTCCACAGTTGTCCAGCTGGAGTTGAGATCAGTGCGCTTATTAGACTGCATGGCGCATCTCTGTTAAAGACTCACTGTGATTGGCCACCTGAACAGACTGGATATGACCATGGGGGTGTTAGAATATTTCCTGTGTGAGAACAGCTGGGCTGTTTCAGCCATTAGTTCATGGATCAACATGATGGACAACACAAGGTGTGACTGCATTAAAAAGTCAATTATGTTTAGAGGGGATTACATATTTGTAGCATAGCAACAGAATTATTATCACTCACTAATCCACTTAATTAACCCAACTGTTTTATTGTGTTTTAATGGTTTTAAAGGCTGACTGTGTTCAAAGCAAATCTCCATTAATGAACAGTAATAGCTTTGACCTTCACACTAAACTTATAATATTGAGTTTTTTTTACCCGTATACTGAGCTGCTTTTGGAGCTGCCTCCTTTTTCCCATTTGGACCCATCTGATGTGTCTGGTTATAAATATTGGTTTGTTTTTTCCCCCACAGGTGCATTTATGTGTCTGCTGAGGTGAGCTTAAATGTAAAATTAAATATGCTCCCTCTGCAGCCCCAGAGTCTTTTTCATTCATATCAGCTTACAGCAGGACTGGGACTGTGAAATCTCTACTTGTTCCACTGCTGCAGCCGACCTGTGGGTGGAAAGGGTTGGTCCAGAAGGGATGACATGCACAGTCACCTGCAACACTGAGACATCCTATGTTTGTTTATCCAAACAAACAGTTTCATTGTACAGATAGAGTACAGTAAAGGCTTCTATTCTCTCCTAGGATGTAATCACAAAACTAAATAAAGTTAGGACTTTGATCACACAGCAGCTGTCATATTTGCTTGCGCCTTGTGAAGGTTTTGGTTAAAAGGTGCTCAATATGAAATTCAGAGCATATCTATTGCCCCCACAGGCTCTCAACATGGCGACGGCAGAGCCAACAGCACGAAATTACAAACAACGGCAACAGTGCTGACAGCGCTAACAGTGAAAGCCTGTGGGCTGGAGGGGAACCGGAGCGCGGGTACTAACCTCTTTATACATTCATAGTCGGGACGGTAACTGCCGTATGAGCACAGAGAGAGCGGCGGTGATTAGCCAGCCAGTGGGGAACAGAGACTCACTATAACGGCTCGGCTATGTAAACAAAGCACAGAGAAGCTCGGAGATTACAACATGCACAAAAGGAGAGTGACTTAATTCTCTGCTCAGGTAGACATCACTCCTCTATATCTTTACATTGTAATTAGTTGTTTGCTGCTATATTAAAGGTACAGTGTGTAGGATTTGGTGTCATCTAGTGGTGTGGTTGCAGTTTGCAACCAACTGAATACCAGTCCGCTCACTCCTCCTTTCGAAGACTGGGGGAACACTGTTAATAAAATGACTCAACTTAGTTTCAGGTGATTATAATACTAATGAAAACATAGTTCTAAATATTATATTCCCTTTCTGCTAATAGATCCCCCAAAATGTTACACACTGTTCCTTTAATGCTCTGTAGCCTATATAGAAATCAGATTAATTGCAGATCAGATATATTTTTCCCTTTAAGGTAATTTATAGATGTTTGTTTGAATCATTTCTATGGAGTTACCCAATTTACAGTAAAAATACTGCACTCAAAATATGATTAAATGAACCCGCCGCTGCCTCTCACTGAAAGAAAACAAAAGCAACGTGCAAAAGTGTATGCCATTGACCTGCTGTCCTCACTCTAATTAAAAGGGATTAGTGGATTAATTTACACCTCCTGTTCAGTGGCAACAGTAAGAAATACAAGTGACCAGTGACTGTCATTAAAATGCACATCTAACCAAACAAGAACACAGCAATGCGTGTAAAAAGGCACTGTTATCAACAGTAACCATGGCAGCACAAGGAGACCTTTCACTGCACTCAGACTAAACCTTGCTGCCTTTAGTAAAGCTAAATCAGATTTTGGTCTTCTCCTATACTCCAGCTTCAGTAGCTGGTCTATGGCAAGATTCCTCATAGGAGGTTTGACGCTGACTGCACGGCATCACAGCAGCTCCTCCATGTGGTCAACCCTGTGCATTAGATAAGACATACAGTTCCTGTAAGTTATACAGACTCCAACAATGTGAGCACTGGCTCATTACTGTGAGAAAAATGTGTTTACTGTACAGCTAGTGTTTGAATCACAACAGTCTTATCTGAGTTTTGTGTGGTCACATTAAACATATACTGTATAATAAGCTATAAACGAGGCCCTGAAGACAACTGTATACAACAGCTGACATTTAATGAGGATATTTTGCTTTCAGTTCCAGGCTTGAAATAAAACACAAATAGTTTTTAAAACTGTCACAGAAATACATGATTACCTAAAACACAATGTCACAACATTGCGACCTTCAGGGCAACAGGACGTCAGCAATATGTCGTACTACATCGGCCTTTTGGATCATGGAAATAATGGATGGCACATTCACATTTGTTTTTTCAGATAGATAGATGGATAGGCAAGGCAGCTTTATTAGAGGAGTGAGCGGAGGGGTATTCAGTTGGTTTATAGATGGATGGATGGATGATGGATGGATGGATGGATGGATGGATGGATAGATAGATAGATATAAAGATAGATAGATAGATGGATAGACGGATAGACGGATAGACAGATGGATAGAAGGATAGATAGATGGGGCAGCAGTTCAGTCTGTAGGGACTTGGCTTGGGAACTGGAGGGTCGCCGGTTCAAGTCCATACAGACTGTGGACTGATAGCTAGAAAGGGGCCAGTTCACCTCCTGGGCACTGCCAGAGTGCCCTTGAGCAAGGCACCGGACCCCCAAACTGCTCCCCTGGCAGCTATATAGTAGCTGCCCACTTCTCCTAATACTAAGATAAGATAAGATAAGATACTCCTTTATTAGTCCTGCAGTGGGGAAATTTGCAGTGTACAGCAGCAAAGGGGATAGTGCAAAAAACAAGATGCATAAGCTAACACAGTAAAAAAAAGAGCTAAACAAAGTGCAACAACATATGAACCATTTAAATAGAAGGAAGTATAAAAATAGGAGCAGTATATACAGTTTTGACAATAAACAGACTATTAACAAAATTGCACAAGTGGAAAATGATATTGCACAGTGAGAATGAAATGAAATTCCATTGAGATGGGTTAAATGCAGAGAGTACATTTCCCTGGGTACTGTGTACAATGTACTGTGTGACAATAAATGCTGATTTACATTTACACTTATATAGATAGATATATTTTTGAAAGCTTATTTGTAAACTTGTGTCCCCCTGCATGCAGTAGTAGGTCTATATGGAGTTCTGTTCATCAGCTAAATAAAGAGAAAGACATTAAGTCTCCTGCTGCCCTCTAGTGGACAATTTTGATCAAGCCTAAACTGGCTGAATGAGACTTTTATTTTGGAATTTTGGCACATATGCAGCACTTGTCACCTACGTCATCTATGATACATATTAATACCAATTAGCTTTCACCCAAAAAAAAACAAAAACAGAGCTAGTATTTCAACAGGTGAGCTCTCAGCAGAGCAGGTGCAAGCAAGTGACAGTATGTTGCTCAAGAACATTTCTATAAATGGGCTGGGTTATATAAGACATGTTCATTCAGAGGGATGCACCTCACTGGAAAGCAACCATACAATATTATTTATTCTCTGAGTGTTTGAGAGATGAATTGTGACAATCAAAGCGCTAAAAGGGTGTTGATTGTTTGTTGATTTGTTTGTTAAGTGCGGGCATATCCTGGTTCACATTCAGTCACAAATGTGGTGAGACGTACATGGGCTTATGGGGAATGTTGTTTAAAATGACTGCATGATTTAATATGAACTCAAACGTAATTATAAATAATTTGTGTTTAAATAAATAATTAAAAATAGTAATTAAATAAAATAATACAATACACATGTACATATTACCTTTGTGTTAAGGCAAAGGCTATGGCAGCAGTGGGAACTTGCTTATTTGCATTTAACATGAGGCATTTAGTAGGAATGTGTGTATTAACTTAAATAAGGATTAATGAATTTTGCAAAGTCTCAAATTTTTTTAAATTTTTTTTATTTATACTTATTTTGTAATAATGTGTATTTTTCTCTATTTCAAAGGTTTTTCACCTAATGACTAATGGCTAATAATAATAATTCCAAAATGAACTGAACTTTCAACTCAACCTTCAACATAAAGGAGGGGAAAAAGGAAAAGCTGTTTATCATTGAGTGGATTCCAGTTAAAGATCTTCGAGTGGATGTTTCAATCTCTCTCAAGTTGGGATACTGCACATATTTAAACAATAACTTGACAGTAGTTACTATGTAGTTAGTAATTATGCTGTGTAGGCCTATAGGCCTCACTTGAGTCCTTGAAAGCTCTGTAGGCTACGACCCTGTGACTTTGCCCCCTGCATTAAGAGCACATACATGTACATGTCAAAGCTTAGCTGCTGTTCTCATTGGTCTGTGGGCGTGACTGTGAGCCAAAGAGGCCAAATAAGAACAAGTCTACGCTGTAACTCATTTGCTTTTCCGTCTAAATTTAGTTACTTCACGTGTATTTTATAATATATCAGGATTTACTCGCCCAGGCTACTAAAAATGACGCAGTGACGTCATCACTATCTCTGCCGTTTTAATTGGCAGAGAGCCCGCGTGACGTGGGAGGGATTGGCCAATATCCTCAAATCACAGGTCTCGCATTGTCTCGCGAGCTATTATGTTATATAAATCTGCAACGCGGCTACACAATCGGCCATTTCGTCGTGCAGGCCATCAGCTGTAGAGGGAAGTGGGGGTTATATCTACGAGTTTACTGGTTTATCTGAAAGGGCACATCAAGAAAACATCGCACCATGAATGAGACAGCTGTATCGTTCGCCAAGGATTTCCTGGCTGGTGGCATCTCCGCTGCCATCTCCAAGACAGCCGTCGCGCCCATCGAGAGAGTGAAGCTGCTCCTTCAGGTAAAGACTGCGTTAGCCGGCTAGCTTTAACGTTAGCCCGGCTAGCTGGTGTGTGATCTTGCTAGCTGCCATTGAGACAAGTTAAACACGTATCTGTGCCGGTTGGCATCACGTATCCACACACTCAGAGCTTCACACAGCTCAGTAGCATCTGATAATATAGAATTGATGAAAGTTTAGAGAGCGGTGAGTTAAAGGATTTAAGGTCACCATTGGGATGTGGAATGACCTACACGTTGCTAACGTTAGCTTCCCACGTTAACCTTAGCTTGCGCAGCGTTAGCTAACGAAGGACAAACGCTTGTACTGATAACGGGACATTGTGTACAAATAGATGACAACACCTCTGATTTAGTTAAAACTCTACTTTTTCATAGGCAGTTAAAAGAAGACATCATGTCAGTTATATTTGAGCTTTAATTGACAATGAAATATTTCCGGTGGCCTCTTAGCTAGCGGTGAGCGAGATGACTGAATGGAGGCCTCATTCACAGCCGGGTCAACTAGTTATACATAATTTTCTGTTTAACCTGCAAAACGTCATTATTTCTAAACTGTTGTATACTGACTCCTGATTGTTTTACCTAATTATGTTAAAATAATAATAAAAAATTCTCATAAAATAATGGTTGGTAGATAAGACGCAGCATAGCAGCTATAATGATTTGATTGCTAATCAATACTGCTGTGAGATTGCACTTGCCTGCAGACTTTTGCAGCAACTTTTACAGGTTTAACATGCACCAAGGTCACAACAAGGAGACCTTGTGATTGTCTTGTGCACTACACTTTAATGAGCTTCCCTATTTTAACCCAACTTTTCTTTTCTCATTCATTTTTCCAGGTCCAGCATGCCAGTAAGCAGATCACCGTGGATATGCAGTACAAGGGTATCATGGACTGCGTCACCCGTATCCCCAAGGAGCAGGGGTTCCTTTCCTTCTGGAGAGGTAACCTTGCCAATGTCATCAGATACTTCCCCACCCAGGCCCTCAACTTCGCCTTCAAGGACAAGTACAAGAAGATCTTCCTTGATGGCGTTGACAAGCGCACCCAGTTCTGGAGGTACTTCGCCGGTAACCTGGCCTCCGGTGGCGCCGCCGGAGCCACCTCTCTCTGCTTTGTGTACCCCCTCGACTTCGCCCGTACCCGTCTGGCCGCTGATGTGGGAAAAGCTGGAGCCGGCAGAGAGTTCAACGGTCTCGGTGACTGCCTGGTTAAGATCTTTAGGTCCGATGGCCTGAAAGGTCTGTACCAGGGTTTCAACGTGTCAGTGCAGGGCATCATCATCTACAGGGCTGCATACTTCGGCGTGTATGACACAGCTAAGGGTATGTTGATTTTTACATTGACATATGCTTGCAGACCAGCCTCCTCAGTGGTTCCTCTTCTAGATTTGTAATTTTTTTTTTTTCTCTATATTTAAAGGTATGCTTCCAGAGTCCAAGAAATCCAGCATATTGGTGAGCTGGATGATTGCACAGAGTGTGACAGCTGTTGCTGGCCTGACCTCATACCCCTTCGACACTGTCCGTAGACGTATGATGATGCAGTCCGGTCGCAAAGGAGGTGAGTTTATTTGTATTGTATACTCGCATATACAACTGTAACTACATTACTGTGTTAAGTTGCTTGAATACGTAGTTGATGGACTAAATGCACCGTAGACATGGAACTCTTTTTTTTTTTCTTTTTTTTTTACCTGCATTATCTAACTTCTGGTTTGTTTTTTTACCTTCCTCAGCGGACATTATGTACACCGGGACCATTGACTGCTGGCGTAAGATCGCACGCGATGAGGGCGGCAAGGCTTTCTTCAAGGGAGCCTGGTCCAACGTGCTCCGAGGCATGGGCGGCGCCTTCGTGCTGGTGTTGTACGATGAGCTGAAGAAAGTCATGTAATTTGTCATATTGTCACACCACTGTCCAAATTGGCTAAATGTAATAACTCTCCATTTCTATGGACTCTGCATTCTGCCTTATTTATGGGAACAAACTTTAGTGTCTCACCCCTAGCTGTGGGCGATGGCTGTACGTTGTGCATCTTTTATGATTTTAAACGTTCCACATCCTCTTTACCAATGTCATTCCTGTTAAAGAAATCTGATACCTCCTCCTCCTCCTGTCATTCACTAGGTTTGTATTGTCCCAACTTGAATAAATTTATTCTGGGGAACAAACTAAAGCAATTGATGTCAACTGTTTCCTCCACTGTTCCACTGCATGAGATGAGCTCTCACTGGATAATGAAATGCACGAAGTGGATTACACTCAACTGCTATATTTACTCACGCTTATCTCCTCCTGAGCCTTCCTGGTTTGACCGTGGTCACTACTGGGATTGTAGGGTAGAACACCTGAGTGTTAGCTCCTTATAAGAAAGGCTCCTGATAGTCAGCAGCAGATGATGCATTTTATGCTTGTTAATTTTGTGGTGATTAAAAAAAAAAAAAGTTACGGACCTATTGAGATTTTAGTTGTTTCTAGGATATCTTTCACATCAAATCTAAATTACTTTCAGGAGTGCAGTTTCAGTTACTCATTGCAAACAGCAGGGAAATAGGCGAGCTCTTGGGAGAGGTTCATTATTCAATTATTGTATATTTTAATGGCACGTAGGAACACTAAAAGCTTGTGCATCATGTTGCTTAAACTTCCGAAATATGTGAATGAATATTGCCCAAAAATCTTGAGCTGGAATATAGCCCAAACTGACTGATAAAAACCTTTATGACACATATGTGGTTAGCGATACAGAAATAATTAGCATGCCTAGAGATAATGTATAATAAATATGATGGGCTGGTTCATGACAATTTGCTGTTAACAACATAAACAAAATACTAGTAAACACAAACAAATCCCAAAACTAGAGCGCTAAAACTCTAATAACAATATTTGGAATATTTTCTGATGGGAAAATGAAAGTGAAACTTATCTATACTGTTGCTGGCTTTGAAAGTACCTCATACTATCCCTTTAAGGTACCTTTGAACTGCTCTGGTGTCACTGTGCCATACAAGCTCTTCTATCTGCTGTGAACATCAAACAAACAGACCTGATTCACAGTGAACTGGCGTTTCCTGCAGGGCCACATTCAGTAACAAAGCAGTTGTGTGAACACACCAAATAAGATTTTCTTTAGAGTACCCTTTTAACCCGTGTCACACCTGGGTGTGACAATTTACAGCTAACAAATGCTTGAATACATACAAGGGCTTTCAAGGAGACATCCATTCAAAAGATAGTGTAAAGACATTTGAAAGTTTTCAGCACATGCTTCCATGGCAGCTTGGATAAGTTCTGACGATTCAACCCAATAAAATTTTACTATAGAAAGTTTAATAACACCCCCATGATTCCTTTACTGTCGAACAATACGCACACTACCTGCAAGGCCTACTTTCCATTTAATGAGAAATTGAAATGATAATGCTGAAAGTATTGTTATTGCACACAGTTTTGGGGGTTCTTTATGAACCCCTTAGGCGGATTACATTGGAGAAGCAGTCATATATTGATACCGTAATGTTTATACAGAGACGAGATCTCTAACTGAAGCTAATATTTGGCAACAGCAGCATACTTCTACATTGCAACTCACACTATACTGTTGTTAAATACATATTCCCCAAGCAAACTTCTCATAATGGTGAGGAGGAAAAAACACGAGTGAGATGGAATAGTCACAGACTTCAAGGCACAAAAGGTGTAATGCAGAAATGCATTCAAATTCTAAAAGTGGGTGGCAAATTTGCAACCGAAACAAGCAGCCCATCCCCAATTTGAAACCCTGTAGTTTCACCTGCTTTGTCCAAATAAAAGCTTTCTTCCTGCCCCCCGTGGGCGGAGAGGTGTAAACAATTAGGCCAAGTCACATGCAGATGCTGGCAAGTATTACTATGGTGATGATATCAGTTTACTTCCCCCCACCGGTTCACTTGACAAAACAAAAAGACGGGTGTGGGTAACAAATGAATTAAGTACCTGTGTCTCTTGTTAACACCCAAAACAACCAGCTTTGTTTGAAGCATCTGCTGCTTGCAGCAGATGCTTCAAACAACAGCAGCCAGTTCCGCTGGTTGTTTCTAATCTTTGGTTGCTTAACTCAGAACAGTGTAGACATACAAACGGTTTCTATCCCATCTTGTTCAGAATCTCAGATGAGACACAGAGCTGTCTGTATGTAATCTCGGGGTGCAAAAAAATATTGATACACGAGTATCGCTGTTATAAACTGTTATAAATGTTGTGTTTCAGCACATGTATTGAAAAGATGGGTCTTCATAAGTCCTTGTGCAAGTATGGTTGTAAAATTTTAAAGAGGAACAGCCATTTTCAAAATTCATACATTTTATTCCTATGGTCTAAGACAGTCCAGAAATATTAGTAAACATGAACAACTCTTTCCCAAATCCAAAAACTAGAGAGCTAAAACTCAAACGTGTGATGTCATCGGGTATAAAGTGAGGAGCTGCTCCATAGACAATGAATAGGGAGAGATGTTATAGATGACACTGAGAGCCCCCAGAGGAATGTTCTGAGTATATGGGAACATTTTCTGTTTCACAACTGAGAAGACTACAACAGAATAAAGCTCATTTGGGTTTAAAAAAGAAAATAAACATTCTGTGGGTCCACAAAATCAGTCTCGGAGGCTAACAATTTAGCAAGCTAGCAAGTGGGTAACATAATGCAGGAAAAAGATGAGGAATATCAGCATTTTCCTCAGACATATTATAAAATTACGAAGAAAAACGATATATGACTAAAATTACAATATATTAACTTATTATGCACCAAAAAATGAACTTCCAAGGCCTCCACCATTTCCGCCAACGTCAACAGACACGTCACAACTCGTGAACTCTGAGCTTTCAGAAACTTTCCACTTATGAGGTTGTGAATACCACAAGAGGGGGGTGGTCATATGGATTCTTCTCGTGGACACGGTAAACACGACCCCATTTGAAGGCACCATATATCGAGCGACAGTGACGGGAGACCAAAATGTGTATTCAGGTGCTAGCAAATGAAGCCGGCCAAGCTGAAGCGACATCTGATTACAAAGCACCGGATTATCAGGGCAAAACAAAGAGGTGTTAACAGGATTCAAATTGAAATGGGTCTCTGTCACTATCAAACAGGTCTGAAGTATTTAGGTTGAAACATTTTAGAATATAAATAGCTCCAATGGCATCTAAGAGCACAAATAGTAGTAAGCATTATGCTTAATCGGTGTAACAATTATGAGGAGGTCCTTTGAAGATTTTCTCCCCTTTAAGAGGTCCCCGGCCCCAAAAAGTTTGAGAACTCCTGCCCTATGACATCACAAGTTTCAGACTTACTTCTCTGGTTTTTGGCTTTGAGAGAGAGGAGCTCACGTTCACACATACTGATTGAACTTTGCTAGGCCATGGAAATAACATATTGGATTTCTTAATTTAGGTGGTGTTCCCCTTTAATGTCTTAACAAAAAAGTGGGCTTTTACATTGAAATGAACTACATTACATGTAGAAGCTGATGTGCATGATTAGTTATTTTGCCAGCAGTAATTATTAGATAGTAAATGCTGTATGAATCTTTGCCAAATGCATGAATGAACTTAGCCGTGTGCCTCAGTTGACTTCAAACATGTTGGAACAAATATGATTTCAAGGTGTGTTGAGATATGACTGGTGAAGGTTTGGCAAGATAAATACTACTTTTACCTGTCATATCTGGAGCCAGTGATATTACAATTAAGACATTCTTTGATTAAAACATCTAGATTTGTACTTTGTACTATTAGCAGACGTTATTGGATATCATGTAGATAAACAGCTTCCGCATCACGGGAACACAGCTGTTCTTCCTGCAGGCCTTATACACAGTTTAATTTAGTGATAGAAAATAACATAAAAAATCCTGCAATGTCAGCTGAAGGAGAGAAGACAGTTGGAGAAAACATTTTAGGTGTGACACCACACAGGCGGAAGTTTGGCCTTAATCCTCTACTGGGCCTAAGATACTGAGGACTGACAGCAGGCGGCGCCTGTGGCAAACAAGAGTGAACCTTCCGCGTTCCCGTAGCCTCTCTGCGCGTGCCTGTGTTTCTCAATGAGGAGTGTCACAGCTGATTTATTTCCTTATCAGGATACTGTGACAAGGCCACAGCATGTGCAAGTGTATGGAAGTGGACGCAGTACCATCGCCTGTACAGTAAAATGCAACAAAGTACACTTAAATACTGCAAGAACTGCTGCCTTTATGAATTATAGTTTAGAGATGTTGGTGGTGAATTGCATTAGTCTGTATTTTAAGTTATGATGTGCTGTTTTCATGTACAAAATAGCACAACACTTTACAGTATAATGCAATATATCATCAAAAAATAAAGGCAGAATAGTCATC
Organism: Sebastes fasciatus; assembly: GCF_043250625.1. Classification (NCBI taxonomy): domain Eukaryota; kingdom Metazoa; phylum Chordata; class Actinopteri; order Perciformes; family Sebastidae; genus Sebastes; species Sebastes fasciatus. The sequence continues at coordinate 18,427,384 of NC_133810.1, read as the reverse complement.
ATGTGCATGAGTAAGGGCTGTCAATCGATTACAATATTTAATTGGGATTAATGGTATGATTGTCCATAGTTAATTGTGATAAATCTCAAATGAATCACACATTTTTTCTTTTTTTTTTAATTTATTTATTTTTATTTAGTGAAGCAAGACAAAACAGGTGAAATTTGACAAGACAAACAGAAACAAACAAAAGAGAAAAATAAATAAATAAAAGAAATCGGGTGACATGACAGCATTAACGGGATAGGGCAATTCTAACAAAACGAACAAAATGAGACAAATAAGTAACGGATGTTGGTGGAGGGAGGGGGTTGTTATTGACAGTGCAGGGCAGTCTGTTGTGTAAGGTTCTAGTGTGTGTATACAGTTGTATGCTTTTGTATGTATGCAGTATGGGGGGTGTAGGGTGTTTGTTTGTTTGTATTTAAAGAGGAGAAAGAAAAGGGCGGGAAAGAGAGAGAGGGGGTGGGGCGGTGGGGATGAGTTATGTTATAATATTTTGTCTTTATATATTATATATATATATATATATATATATATACATTTTGTATCTGTTCATCAAAATGTACCTTAAAGGGAGATTTGTCAAGTATTTGATACTCTTATCAACATAGGAGTAGACAAATATGCTTGCTTTATGCAAATGTATGTATATATTTATTATTAGAAATCAATTAACAACACAAACAATGACACATATTGTCCAGAAACCCTCACAGGTACTGCATTTAGCATACAAATATATGCTCAAATCATAACATAACAAACTCGCGCCCAACAGGCAACAACAGCTGTCAGTGTGTCAGTGTGCTGACTTCACTATGACTTGCCTCAAACTGCATGTGATTATCATAAAGTGGGCATGTCTGTAAAGGGGAGACTCGTGGGTACCCATAGAACCCATTTTCATTCACATATCTTGAGGTCAGAGGTCAAGGGACCCCTTTGAAAATGGCCATGCTAGTTTTTCCTCGCCAAAATTTAGTGCAAGTTTGGAGCGGTATTTAGCCTTCATGACAAGCTAGTATGGGGTTTAGCTTAGGTTTTTCTAGTTTCATTTGATACCAGTATCTTCACTCTAGCTTTAAAACTGAGCCCAGTGCAACCAAAAAAAATCACAAGTTGCGTTAATGCGTTAAAGAAATTAGTAGCGTTAAAACAAATTTGCATTAATGCGTTTTATCGCGTTAAGTTTGACAGCCCTAGCATGAATAAATAAGCAAACACACAGTCTGGTTATTAAAGTAGCCGTAAAGCAGCTAATAAAGTACATGGGTACAGAATAATCTATATATAATTCAGCCGTGTGTCTTTTAACCTCAAACTCTGTTGATTTGTGTGTCACAGACATTACTCAAGGAGCATTCTTTTTAGGCCCCAATTAATGATCAGGTACAAAAACTGTGATTAAGTTTACAGAAATGTGTATAATTAATAGGCCTATGTATTATATCTAAGTCATAAATCATTTTGTTAATTAGGCTGCCACTGTATTTTTCATTTATGTCGACAGTGTGTTTTTAGCCATAAAGCTAAAAAAATGAAATGCTCCTCCAGAGTAAAATAAATAATCAGGAAATAAAAAGCCATCTTTTTTTCCTCAGACAAGCTCATTCTGAATTCATAAGTAAATTTATAATTTATCGCAGCAAATAAATCTTTCAAACCAATATTTCAATACAACCTGAATCCACTATTATAATACAATGCATCTTCTTTATCTGCTTCCCATCCCCCTTTTTGTTCTGCAATGTTTTTTCCAGATTACAAAGTATGAAGGGCCATAACTGTGACATTAACACAAACTATTTAATATTAAAAACAGATTTAATTTGGACATAGTTTTCACATGGACATCAGTTTATTTTCCTTATAGTACTATATATTTATATATTTGATATATCATTATTATTATTATTATTATTAATAATAAACTTATAGCATATTAACTGTATTTCTCTCCATCAGCTAAATTGTATGACATCATAAAGGTTGATTTATGCAAACAGAAATAACCACTAACAGTTAAATTGTCCATTTGTACATGGTAAAGTTTCTCAGCCTATTTTATCTGTAGTTTGTGATTCATCCAATAATTATCATTATTGTCATTCTGTGCTTTATTTCTTTTTAATTTGTTTTATTTTAATTCATTTTTTCTTTTTTAAATTAAATTTAACTTTTTTAAAATTCTTTATCCTTTTTGCATCGGCAATGGGTGAGGGTTGGGTGGGAGGGGGCTCTGGGGAAAAAATACCAAAATATGGAGTTACAATAATTTACATTTCTGCTCTATTTGTATGTTTCTGTACACCTGTTGTTACTCCTGATAAATTATTACAGAAAAAAAAAGAAATAAAAACGGACTATGTTAAATACTCAGTCTTGCCGACACTGTAGGATATTAATTTATTCTCAATCGTGTGCCATTTTTAAAAGTGGTTATTATCAGAAATTAGTTTGACTTGGATATGCATTATGACTTTTAGTACATTCTCATTTTATCTCTTTTTGTCATGATCATTATTTTTTGTATTAGTAGGAGTAACAGTACAATTAAACACTCAGTGGCTGGGTAATCTTACAGCACGCACTCTCAATCTGAGTATCAGCAGAAGCTAATATTGACTGTGTTCTGTTAGATAAGACACAGTCCACATGCAGTAATCAGTGTGAAAACCATCTATGGGCTATACAAACATACTGTATATACTGTGCGTATCGTCGCGCAGCAGCTCAGAGGTTAACACACAGACAACTCGCAGCAGGACAAACTGCTTTTGGTTCCTGGAAAGTCTTTTCTGAGCAGAGTTTACTCGTTGGCTGCATCAGTTTCCTCCCACAGTCCAAACACTTGTGATTGAAGTGGACCGCGCGCTTGAATTGCCTGTAGGTGTGAATTGAAGTGTGACTGTGATTGTTTATTAATCATTGTTAGATTTGTAATGGACTGGCAGCTTGTCCAGGGTGTTTCCTGCCTTCTGCCCAGTGCATTCTGGGATACAGTCCAGCCTGTTCTTGTCACTTCCAACTGTATTTGGAATCAACACACCAGCGGGCTAATATTATCTATGAACTTAATTTTAGCTAATGCAGCTCCTTTATTTGATTATATTGACTTCAAAAATAACATCCATCTATCCACCTATCAAACTTTTACAATTTGAACCCTCTGAGACCCAAAGTAGACCCGTTTTTGTCTTCTTCTTTAGGGGGGTACAGGGCGTGTTTAGGGGGAGATAGCAGGTCAACAGTAGATGTCACATATAGAAGTGGTGTACATCATCTGAAAGCTGGGAACCTGAAGATTAATTCAAGATGCAGCTCAGCACTGTGTGTCAAGTTGGTCTAGTCATAATTCAGAAATAAACATGAATTGATTAATGAAAAAAAAATTGTGAAAGTGTATAAGGGTTTAAAACATTATGATAGAAATATGTGATGGCCATCCCCATGCTCTATTATGTCTAATAAGTTGTTGCAGCAATTTTGGGGTTGATACCATTTGTTACACAGATTTGGTGCTAAATTTAACCATTTTTCACTACTCAAGAATTGATAAAAATGATCAATAACCCCTCCAAAATACCACATTAAGACACCAAGACCTTGAGGAACACCAAAGAAAAAGTCATGCTGTGATTTTGGAATCAAAAACCTTTGACATTTGGAGATTTCTGCAAGAATTTTATTTTTCGGCAATAGGATGACGAGCACTTCTGTTCTGGAAACTGCTCAAACCCCCTTATTGTGAATCTACCTAGGAAAGCTATCCATCCTCTGAATGCTCTAGGTCTCTAGTTTGTGGCTGTAAAGTTTCATGAGGCTGTGATTATCCTAGAGGTCACCACAGGTCATTTTATACAGTGAGGTCAAATTTAAAAAATAGTCTCACTATATCAAATGGCTACTATGGGGTCTTATCATCAACATCATCACAATACAATTGGGCTCATTGGATTCACAGGAGTCTCAACTTTACAGTGATACTCAATTTATCAAGAACTGTTTAGGGACCCCAGTATGCAGAAATATTAAAATACAAATCATTTTAGAATAGGCAGAAATAACACATTAGGGGTATATTCACAAGGAGACCACCAGGAGAAAGAGCAGAAAAATAAAACGGCAACAAGACTTTCTGTGAAGTACAGGAAAGTACTAGTTTTTATTCCTTCATAATCAAACTTCACAAACAGCTTGAACTTGTACAATACCTCAGAGAGTGAAAATTACAAAAAAAGTGCTGGTAACATTTACAAAAATCATCCTTACTTAGCAACAATCAGTTTATTCTTCCACACTTTTTTTAGTCTTTTGTATTAAGGCTTAATACTTCTGTATAAAGTATATGCAAGATAAGTCTTCACAGTTTTTCGAAAAAAGTCACAATATTATGTAACATAATGAAGCTTTTACGGCTATTTTCTTTATAATAACAAATACACATCACTGGTAAATATATGTGAAATACAGGGCTTATTGTAAAATGGCAAGTAATGATACTGTTTGCTGAGATAAATTGATTCCACACACTGTTATAGGAAAGTTTTTGACATACCATTGCTATAACCGAAGGAGGAGGAAAAAGAAAATGATAAGCATAAACACTTGGGAGATCGCCTCCAAACTTTGGCACATCCCATGAAACAATTTTCACAAAATATGAGATTTTATTTTCGAAATCATACATATGGAAGAATAGCTAAACTGGCATAAAGTGAAAACATGCTGTGTAGTAAGGTGCTAAATCAGAGATATTACATTGCCAGCCTTTTTTTTTTCCCCACATGGACTTACATGAATAAGGTGCATTTGTAAGACTCAAAGCATGTAGGCCTTTCTTAGATGTCGACAAAATGTGTAATAAATACAAGTTCTCAAAAACAACCTAAATTAATTTGACCAATAGTCTTGAGGCGACCTCGTATACTCATGCATTCCCATGGATTCAGAGAAATGGACATCTCTACTGCAGTTGTGTAACTCTCTAACTGTGGCATGTGAAAGAAAAAGCTGTATTGTATTCATGGTATGTGTTATTTGCTGTTTTTTTTTTCCTATTTTTATTTTATTTTTTTGAAACTGTGACAAACTTGATGAGTAAGGAGATGGAATTGAAAAACTGAATGCGAAACTAAGCCAAGATATATTCACAAGATCCTCTAAGCTGCACTGGTTTACAGGTCAACAGATGAGAGCTCTAGCCCTAGACTTACCAATTTCACCCTCATGCATACTGTACGGTTAAAGTGACGCAACAAGCTTGCTTAAATAGTCCACATCACAAAAAGCAATTTGGTTTTAGTGCAAACACAATTGGCTGGCTTCAGCTTCTCAATAATAACAAGCTCACCAAGGAGATTACAAGAAGGCACATACTTATGCTTCCTCTAACACGCAACATATTTAGACAAACCGCAACATCTTTCAACAACACCACGAAGCGGTGAAAACAGGAAAAGCTACTACATCCAGATAAAATGGTGAAGTTTCGCTGTTTGTGAATTATTCAAAAATTTACACTTATCCATCAACAAAACAATGACGTCAAGGTCAGTAATTACTGCTGCTGTGAGTGACGTTGTTGGAAAAAGGATGGTGGACACAGATTCTCTACATACGTAGCCAATGATGCTGTGTTTATATGACAAAAAAGGTGCATTTGGAATCCCCCCCCCCCGCCCCTCTAATAAGTATTATTTCACTTTAAAGCATTTTTTTTGTAACATCCCAGAAAATAAAGCACTCAAAGTGACCAAATATGCAGAGAAGACGAGTGTTTTTTAAGGGAAAGGTGTGCACGACAGTGGACAGCTGGGTTTAACTTTTGGTATTTATCTTCAAAATGTGTGATGAAAACTGATGGGAAATGATTCCTTCCCTCATACATCCCGTCTCTCGCTTTCAGAGCTGCTTGATTTGTCCAAAACAATCACAGGAGGAAACAACAAGTTTTAATGCCCCTCAAATCTGGACACTAATACTCCGGGGGTACTACCGGGAAAATAATAATTAAAAAAAACAAAACTTCTACAAACAACAATATGTGGATGTGCATTTAAAAAAAGCGTCCGATTTCTGTACCTTTGAATACAAAAACAAATCAAATATCACCATTTACTCAGCATGGGCGACAACTGTGGTTCAAAATGTGTTGAGTGAATTATATTGCTTTTGATAGAAGAAGACCAAAATAAGTCTAGTGCAAATCTCTTTTCTGGTTTGAGAAGTGGTGGTTTGGGATAATGAGACTCATATCTGCTCTACCATAGCAGGAACATACCAGGTGATTCTGATAACTGGATAGCTGTCAAGTGGTATCCCTTTACAATTTTTCTGAATATCTAAGAGAGCGCTCTCTTTTTCAGAAAAGAACAAAAAAATAATCTGTCACCAGTGGATGCCGCGCAGCAATTTGGAAGGAAAACCCTAATAAATACTTCCTATTATATATATAACCCATCACCCAACGGATGCAATTAACCAGCACAAAGGAAATGTCATAACTTCTTACATCTAACTGACTCCTATTTTGAACGGGAGGATGGCGGCCATGTTAGTCACCCTCCCCTGTACAGCCGGGAGGATGTGCTTGTCTGTCAGCTCGCGTCTGTGCTAACCGGGTGTCGTCTGTGCAGTTATGTCTGTCAAATACAAATCTCTCAACTTGGAAATGTTGGAAAACTCGCTCCAGTCCAGTGTTTGACAAATCATATTATAAAAATCGTCCTTGCACATACATTTTTTAAAAAAACACAACAAACTTTTATCCCCTCTTTCAAAACAGCAGTCGATACATTTCAAACAAGCTTGTTTCAGAACAATAATAATAAAATACAAACCAACTTGGAGCATAAATTATCAAAAAAAACAAACTGAAAACACATTACTGCAGCATATATTTCAGGGTTGCTTAGTTATGATGTTAACTACCTTTTTACTACAACAGCTCCACTTCTGCCAAGTTTAGAACTATATAGGAGAAGTTTTTTTAGGGAAATAATAAAATATCAAGCTAACGTATAGGCCTAACAAAATATACACATATTTATAAGCTCATAGTTCAACTCAAGTGCATGTTTACAAAAAGCATCTACATACAAGATATGGCAGCAAAAAGCCTGAAAGCCAGATGAAAGAAAAAAGCTGCTTTTATTAGGGCACACGTCGTTTCTGATTTGTAATGCCAATGTTTGAGAAATTCTGGTACAAAACATCGCCCGAATTACAGTAATTCCTATTTTGAACACACAGGATGAAAAATATACAGCAGATTCACCTTGAATTAGACCTTAATACAGTAATAAAATATCCTCAAATTTAGCCAAATGGTTTACATTCCGCGCGCAGATGATGTGTCGTTACAAAAATATATGTTTCATAAATATTTGGACCACGTTGTGATATTTAAATTGGTGTTACAGTTTGGTTTTTAATTTATTTTCATCGTGTAGTGATTGCTGATGCTTTTTCTTTTCAGTGAACATGAAAGACTGTAATATTTAGAGACCGTGAACAGCTCAGCTTGAATTGGCTTGAATTGCTGAGACTGAAAGTATCATTATTCCTTTTTTTGGCTTAATAAACAACCTACAAATATGTGCAAACTTAACATCTTGGTCCATCTCAAGTATAAATGGCTACTCAAAGTCACAAGGTCAGATTAGTATTTTAGGGACAGCTTTGAAATATTAGACGGCGCCAATATTCGAAGAAAAACCGCTATCACAAAACTATTTAATCCAATGTGAAGGTGAACAGGTCTACACTGATTTGCTAAATGTGTGTATAGAAGACCGGTGATTATTGTGTGTTTTCTCAGAGGAACGATGCAACATTTACAATCTTATACATGTTTTAACATGCAATACTTTACATCACAGCTACTGTGTCAGATTCATTTTTATGTTTTGTTGCATTTCTTATAAAAAAAAGGTCTGTTTTGGTCTACAAATGAACACAACCACAAAACTATAAACAACCGATCAAGTGACAAAAAACACACAGATGCATTTTCACAAGCACCCGGCAATGAGAAGAAAAACAAAGAAAAACAACCGTAGCGATCTAACCCTAATCGTACAGGAACCCCACACACATAGAAAAAAGAAATGTTATTTTCTCCGTAAAACTTAAATTAACTTAACCATTCTTTGGTTTATGAAAACAAACATTGTCTAGTACAGTTTTTTTTTTTTTTATCATTTGACTTCTAATGATTAGCATGGCCCCGCTTTACAAATGACCTCCACCGGCCTCCTTTAGGTACATTACAGTGCTAAAAGTTTGGATCTGCATGTCCATTCTGGCGGACTACGTGCTGGCTGAGACAGTGATCTTTTTGCTGCTTTTTTTGTATTTTATTTCTCTGCACTATGAAAGAGAGATCTACATAGAGAAACAGAGTGATAGCATAGTGCATGTTGGTTATAGAAACCGGCCCACACAAGCATAAGCTCATGAGGTTTGTGGCAAAATTTTTGAATTATGAGATTAAAAAAGTGATCTATTTGAGGGAAATATACTAAACTTTTGATGTAATGGGCAATGTTTGCTACTACATGACCAAATATCCAACAGATGTGTAAAAGGTTAGTTAAGCGTGGAAAAACGAATGCCAGACTAGGAGTTGGAATGATCTGGACTTGAACAGGAATGCATGTTTTTAGTTTAATTGTCTCGTCGAAGCTGGACTAAGCCAAAAAACAACAACAAAAAAAAAGACGAGTGAGAACACAAAGAGGCTCAATGTTTAGTCTTCAGAGGCTAAATCACGCCCAAGTCTCCTCATCACTGTGATAAAAAAGATACAGAAAGCCTGTTATCGAGGGACACTCAAAATATAGCTCGTGCTCCATCAAAAACAAAGAACTCCCCTACAGGAAAGAAAGAAGCTGTGTAGACAGGACTGCATGCTTCATTTGGACTGATGGATGGTAGTTAACCTGATGGTGATGTTTATTAAAAACCTCATCAGGGTAGTGTAATAACTGCATGTTCGGAGAAAGCGTCATAGTGAATATAATGTAGATGTTATAGCTTAGTTTAGCTGCGTCGTACTTTAAAAATCTGCTTCACTGAGTGTGTGTGAAGCTCAAAATCAAAATCTGGATGTTTGACTGTAATAGATGCTGTTTGTGTTTGCGTCACAGTGTGACGGCTGGATGACAGGGACTAGCTATATCACATTGCCTATATTATTATTATTATTATTATGCTTCATTTTAACATTAAATGTCTATGAAACTAAGCCTTCAAAATGTGCATTTGTTTATCATAGCTGTTTTCTCCTATTTACTTGAAAACTATGTATTATGGAGGATTTAAAGATTCAAAATAAAGGCAATCACTTGCTTTTGGTATGATGCATTTTAATTTGATGTAATATATTATGTTATAGGTTTTGCAGAAATTTCTTATTTAAAAAAAGATTTTTGTCTGCTTTTGTTCTCACATCTAATTCAACAATAGTGGTGCAATTTGTTTTTTTCCCCTCCTAAATTTGGCACAGTAACTAGGCTGGAGAAGGTTACAGAGAAAACTAATTAGTCCACAGGGGACAGAATAATAAGCCATCCCAAAACCTTTTATCTCGCAGCCACTCGGTCCTGAAACTTGCTTTTTATTCTACTAGATTTTCTTTTAGTTTTTTTTTCACGTTGTTAAACCAACCACTTAAAGACGTTTGAATGCTCTTTGTGTGTGTCCGCTGTTGCCAAAACTTTCAATTTAATTGAATGTAATTTTTAATTTGCGAATTTCCCCGATGTGGGACTAATAAATCTTATTTTATCTTATCTAAATTTGTAATCTCATTTTGCATCCAAGTACTGGAGTGGTTATAAATATCTAAATGACCAGTTTCTTTTTTTTTTTTTTTCACGCTGCTCGTTGCTTGCCCTTTACAATTTCAAGCTGCACGTAAACAACAAGGCCGTCAGATAAGATAAAACTTTAATGGTCGTTGTGGGGGAACTGGGCAGTGGCTTGCATGTTATAGAGTCATCAAGGGCAAAGGACACAAAGTGCCATTGTGGGTAACTACTGCCATGCTTATAGATGCTATTCCAATCTGAAGAATGGCAATATTTACCAACAACTGAATCAAAAAAATCCAAATATTCGATATTTCGATATTTTGTTCATTGTGGCAGGCAGTGTTAACTTCACCAGTTGATGTGTGGCTCCCTCTGCTGTTCACAAAGTGCCACTACCCTTCCCCCCCCACAAACATACAGTACAGTATATGGCTTGTTTGCAAATGGCGAAAAACTGAAACTAAAACTGGCATTGTGTAAAATGCCAAACAGCAATGAGAGAGAGAGCAACGTGAAAGAAAAAAAAGGTCATTCAATTTTAAGATTACATAATATTTTTCTACTCAACCTATTTGTATATTTCATTTAAAAAAATGTGATTGCATTTTATATCTTTGAATCCTCCAGACCGTATAGATGTAGGATAAAAAATAAAACTTGCAGATGTAGCTTTTACTGTATATGAAATAGAACATTTTTAAAGGGTTCTCTTAGGATGTAGGTCTTAGCAGTAGTAGTATAAATAGTATTTTTTTTAATAGACCATTGTGTATATACTGTATCTGTGCAATGTAGGAGAGAAAAACTATGAATATTCTGTATAGTTGCTGTATGTACTGATAGGCACTTGATAGGCATATCCCCTAAATCCCACATGGTACTGTATACTGTATACTCTAGCTGCAAGTATGTCTTTAAATTGTAAATGTAATCTTCATCTGTGTGGAGATGGTGATACTTAAATATATATCGTATATATATTTGTAAGAAGTTATCTATTTCATTCTTATGTGTACTGTTGAAGGCCCAAAAAAGAAAAATTATCTGGATGTGTTTTCTGTATTCTACTCTTCACTTTGTGACTTCATTCAAGCTTAAATAAAAAAGATCTGACTTTAAAAAAAATGTGTGGAGACAGACTGAAAGACAAACAGGAAGACAGACGCATGCTTATCAGAATAAAACGAACCTGTTCCTTACTCAACATGACCCTCACCATTACTATCTTCCATTTCCTTGTTTTCAATGCAAAGCATATAAGCATATATATAGTACACTGTGAAATATGACTCAATAACTGACTATCCTTTATCCAGTTGCGTGAAAGCTATGTATGTATAAACAACACCACTATGATCACCATTAAAAACAAAAGCAGGAGGAAGTCTGAAATAAAGAAGTATAACGATGAATTAAACATACTGCAAGAAGGACAACAATGTACTGTAGACCCTGTGTCTCTACACTAGATAAACAAAACATGAACAGTAATATATTTGAAACACAATACAAACAGCTGCAGGCTCAAGGCTAGTATCTACTTTTCAATATGTTTTTGTTCTGGAAAATATGCGAACACTTTGCAAACATAAAGACTTTTTTTTCTGTTTTTTTTTCTTTCTTTTTTTCAAACTAACAACTAGAAGAAGCACGATTGAGATAAGGACTTATTTTCTGGATAATGTTGCAACTTTTCAACGATTTTTAACCGACTTTTTCGCAACACTGAGAGAAAAGAGAATTAATAAGCACCACCACGAGTAGCTGAAGCAGTATAAGGAATATATAACTATGGACAGTGGAGAGCGTGTGATGCTAATGCAACAGGGGAGGGTTAGGGTATGCTATAGCACGTTATGACACACTGGAGAGAAGGTTTTTCCCCTTTACGAGCCTGGTCTGCTATCAAAACACCGTATGATACAAGAACTGACGATGGGACGAGTTATTAGCCCTCATCCGGATAACGTTGAGATTGGCTACTTTTGTTATTCCAAAAAAAAAATAAGAGAGAAGAAGATAGAGAAACAATCGATAGTGTAATTCTGAAATCAAATATTTCAAACATTGAGCTACTTAACCTACTATTTAGACCAATGATACCACAAAGCTGGTTGTACTCATCTAGCTACAGTCAATAGTGCATTTGATATATGTGTTTACACAAAATATGTAAAAATTTAGGTGCCATGAAGGAATGCTAGATTACCGAACACACACACACGTTACACTGAAACAATTCTCTGCCTTCGAAGAAGTGACGGTGTTAGTTTGGCAGTGTTTAACTTGAACAGACAACAACACCAACATTGTGAGCTGTGCGCCATAACATGTGGCAGTACTGTTGGAAAAGAGATCTCGGCAGTTGCTTACATATTCTATTTAGTGCATTGTCCGTTAAGGCATGAGATTACCCTCCACGTGCTGTGTAGAGACAAATATAGCACTAGCATGCAGCAATATCGCCATCCCGGCAACGACAGCTACAAACAGGGAACAATTTAGGCTTATAATGCGCACCATAAGGAGACAGGCCCAATCAAATGTTAAATAATGTGCTACTTTTACTGAGGACTGACCTCACCTAACCTTTTTTTTTTTTTTTTTGGAGAAACCAGAATCTCTCACATGTTCATCACTTGACTTCACTTCACCACAGGGATCAGAAATCTAGTAGCAATTATATGAAAATTCTAAATGCTGGATAGAACTTCTCCAAACGGAAGTACAACAGTACTTGACTCCGCCGTCAAATCTCCGAACAACAGGTGGCGTATTAGCCCAAAAGGGTTTGGAGAGCTGCTTCTCATACATAGTACCTGCTCTGCATATTGCAAAGGAAGCCCTACAGTTCAGATATTCCACTTATTAACAGTTTGATTAGGCTTTATAACCACACAGACACTCACAGACATACGAACACTAAGGAAGGGACACGACTGTGTACAACCGACAGACAAGATATCAAAGAAGCTGCATTCCATCACCTCCCCACACCTTTAACCACACAAAGTTGTTCTAGGACACACGTATCATTTATGTTACACACACAATATAAATGTATTATTAATAAGATAATAATAGTTATTATTATTATTACCTCCGCCAACGGACGGGAGTTGCGTTTATTATTACTGTTTCACTGTTAATGTTGTTTGGCTTGGATGTTCTCGTAGGAAAAATTCTGTCTGTTTCTAAAGAGATTGATTAACTGTTATAGGGAGCTGACTCCATAAAAAGAATGAATCCAAAAGGTTAAAACGTAGATGAGCACACGTAATGGTACATATTTAAATAAAAATAAATGCTTGCATCAACACGGCACGAGGATATACTGTAGGTAACTGCAAGCGATAACAAAAGCCAAGAACCGCTGAATTACTTAATGAATAAATTGAAACAAAGCTATTCTATTAACATGTGAACTCTACAACCAAATGTTAGATTTAAAAAAAAAAAAAAAATCCTCTTTTCTAAAACTATAATATCTCTGTTAACAGTAGTGCACTTATTGGTTTAAGCAGTGCAACATATATGCAAGAAAATAATGCAGTCCACTTATCAAGATTTAAAAAAATGTTTTTTTTTTTTCCTTTGAAATTGAATAAAAGAAAAATCATAGAAGTTCATTTAAGGAAAAATGATTAAATATTAAGCACAGGCATTTTTAAGAAAATGTGCAAAGTAGCACTTTGTTGTTTTTTGTTTTTTTAAATCTACAGCAGGTCTTTTTAAGACTGTACTGTAATGCAGTTAGTTATTCTTTTAACGATACAACTACGAAAAGTGTTTGCTCACATAAAGGAGCAAATCCTTCAGATTGCAGTTGCAGGCAGTTGTACGTGTGTGTGTGTGTGTGTGTGTGTATGTGTGTGTGTGTCCTATTTCGAATAAAAAGCAATACAAAACAATTCAAATATCAGAAATGAGCATTTACGTGATGTGATGCATGGATGACAACTTGCGCACACTAGCTTCCAAAATCTATTCTGTACATGCTGTGTCTAGGTTTTTATTTTTAGAAAAATCAGGAATGTATACTATCGTCTAGAAAGTCCGTCTGCAACTTGTGGTATATCACGAATGGTTTCAATGGAGCTACTTGTTTTGCTTCGAGACTGTATTTCCTTTCAAAACGTTGCAGGAGCCTTCAGGGAGAGCCAACACATAAATGCATTTAGCTCCCACTTGCTGAAATAGCTTTGCAATAGTAATGAACGGGTTATACAGAGGCTCTCGGATCAGGATGGCATTTGTTTCCGATTGATTCCAATTAAATCCCTCCCTCTTTAACACCGATCCAATCAACAACAAGCCTACCCTCCCACCCCCCACCCTTATATTATAATTATCAATTTACAACCATGTAGGCTACTCAATAACAATAGTTCAAGTGACAATTTCAATCTACATCCCATAACAGTCAGGTGCGAGTTAAGGAGCAGCAATTATGAAGGAGAGAGTTTAGTCGCATATGCCAGCCTGCCATAACTGTGAACGTCAGAAGGCTAAAATAAAAAACAACCATCAGCAAAAGAATCTTTCTTTTTTTCTCATGTTTTGAAATGGAAGAGGTCTACTAGCCTTAACAGTCGTTTAGTAGGATATTAGTGGCAGTGTATGCAAATGAGTTAAACTCCAAACTTCAGAAAAAAAGAAACATATTTTTGCTCAAATACTGTCTCGTCAACACACCCTAATTTTTTTAGTAAACTCAACCGTCAAAATGCATGGACGACAATTACAAAACATGTGAGAAATATTTACCCCCGCCGCCGCCAACGGCGACAGGAAGTCAACATTTCAGTAAAATGATTGAAATTGGTACCGTGACAACAGCTGCATTATAATCCCTTAATACCATAGGAATAAATAAAACCCAGTGTCAAATTAACTACTCTCCTTTTTTAAATTTTACATAAGAAGGCAATCTTGTGACCATCAGTATATTTTTTTAGAGGGAATATGTAGCCCAACCCCAGGTGATTTTTTTTTTGTTATTGTTGTTGTAAATTATACCACAGTAAGCTTGGACATCTATAGTTTCCAAACTGGTCAGTATGGGTTCACAACTACCATGATTTATGTTTCATGGCAATGTACACACACACACACACACACACGCACGCACGCACACACACACGCACACGCACGCACACACACACACACACACACACACACACACACACACACACACACTTGGGCGAACAGACAGACACATGCAAATCCACAGACGCTCAAACATATATGCACATGTATATTCATTCAGACGTATCTACACTAAAGGTGTGTCTGTGTGTATGTGTTTCTTTCGTAGGCCTTTCGGTAGTGTTCAACACATAAATCAGTATTTTAGGAAAGCATACATTTAGAGGCCTGTAGTTAGGATCCATCCAGTAGATCAATATCAAACTACTAAGCCTTAAGGCCACCATCTTTTTTTTCTTTTAGAATAACAGAAAGAAAAAAAAATAATAATCTTTTTTTTTTGGGAAACTTAATGTGCCAGTGTCTATACTCATTACTCTTCATACCTCAAAATAAGAAAAGGAAAATCTAGTGCCATTTTTATTTGTCATTCTTTTTGAAAGAAGTTTATCTATTAGTACTTATCCATCGGAGACATGCATTCGCATGTGGTCATTGAAGTGCTCCATTTGGTCGAACTTGGCAGGGCAGACGGAGCACACATAGGTGGTCCCTTCTTGGCAGCTCGCTTCTGCAGCTACACCCACTTCTGTTCCAACCCCGGCCCCTACTCCGGCACCGCCGCTCACCGGCATGGCGAGGGCCACCACTCCGGCACCAGGCTCTGGGACGGCCATGGGCATGGGAATGGAGACCGGGCCCGGGGGGCCCGCGCTCCCCGACAGCCCCGTGATGGTGCTGCCTGTGTTGTGCAGGGCCATGTGCCTCTCCAGCAGGGTCTTGTGCGAGAACTTCTTCTTGCAGATGTAGCACTCATAGGACTTCTCTCCACGGTGCAGCCGCATGTGGACGTTGAGAGAGCTCTTCTGGGTGAAGCGCTTGTTGCAGATGCTGCACTGGTAGGCCCGCACCCCTGTGTGTGTCACCATGTGTTTGATTAAGTAATCCTTCAGGGAGAACGAGCGCCAGCAGATGCTGCACTGATGAGGCTTCTCACCTGCATGTACATGCAAGACAAAAGCATTATTAGCAAAGGGAGAAAAAAAAAAGAAGAGACACATTTTGAGGATTAGGTTTACGAAATATGGAAGAACTTGTGCAGCAATATTTGACTCTACCAGTGCTACTTTTCCAGTACAGAACAGGAATTATTCAAACCTGTATTAGCTTGTTCCACTATGCGCTGTATGCATAGTGAGAAAAGGTTTCCTATAATGTAGCTCTGATGCAGTTATTGGAAAAATTGGAGGAATTTGAAAAACACAATAATGTTAATCTCCATATGATTTATGCATCTATTTGGTTTGTTCAGACATAAGCTCATTTTACATAATTGTGACATTCTTGGCTGTAAAATATTAACATATTATTAATTACATAAATCTAACAGGTAGAGGAAGAGACTGACAAAACTGCGAATAGGTAATTTGTATCATGGAAGTTAATGAAGTCCTGTGTATCTACTGTTTGCTGCAGCGACTGAATTAATGTGTAGCTACCTGTTTGGATTTAATGAAGCCAATAATTTATACTTTTACTTTATCACTTTTTTTTTTTCTTTCTCTCTGTTTTGCTGCTCAGATCAGTTACAGATCAGCAGTGTGGAGCTTGCATATATATAACAGGTATATATACTGCTTTTTTTGCTATTATATATGTAATACAATATCTCGTACAACTGAAAAGCCATCGGTTTTGTCTCTTTTTTGATTGCAGCCAATTACCCCTGCTGCACATGTGTGTGATGTATTGGTCTGTCCACTGTCTTTTAGCTATTTTGGGGGTGTATTGTACAAATTCATATTTTTAGGAGTTTCCATTCTTTTGTAATGACTGTTGGAGTTTTTCCTCACCTTCATCTCGCATCGAGGTGCCTTGCGAAAATGTAATATATTACCTTTGCCAAAGTACCTATTTTTTCCAAAATTAAAACTATTTATGTTGTATATGTATGGTAATCACATAGGGACAACGATACAATATTATGCTAAATCATATTGATATCATGTTTGTTTTTGAATAATATTTTTAAAGGTAATCCGTCATTGATTGTCATGAGACGTTCAGATCTCGTCTCACGGGACCGATCAATCAGTGACTTTTCTTCTCAATATGTCGTCGCTCTGCTCGGCCTGATTGTGTGAGTAAAAATGGGAAATTTGGTTTGAAATAGCCGTCACAGGTGGCTCTGGACAAGCAATGGAGTCTCATGAATAATAATGGCTACTTGAGTAGGCAATCTTCTAATTATATGATATCTAATTCTATACATCTGTGATGATGATTTCTACAGTTTATGATTGATAAGGCCGGCAGTGCTCAAGGAAAGCAGTGCACAGTGAATGTCATATTTGAGGCTGTGTTTTCATACTTTTCCAGTAAAGAAACACGGCTAACATATGAATACTATACACTGTATGTTTTATGTACTAATCTTCATAGTATACTGTTTTACAGTTGGTATTCATTTAGTCACTTTCTCAGTGTGAACAAACTGCAACCACAAACCCTGCTGGGTACACATCGTATGTATTGTGTTAAAAGGACACAGCACTAATGCTTTAGTATGTTGTCATTGCAATAATAGCATTAATAATCATTTCAATTCATATCATAATTAAAATAAGACCTCTGATGTTACAGTCCGACATCCACTAACCAAAAAATATTTCTATAGTATTTCTGTAACTACAACCTACATTAACTACGAATAGTGCAATCATTTAACTGAGCTTGCTAAACAAATAAGACATTTGGACTTACCAGTATGGACAAACATGTGTTTGACGTAGTTCTGTTTGGCAGTAAAGGTTTTACTGCAGAGAGTGCATTCATAGGGCTTCTTTTCCCCCGGACCGAGTACTCCTAGGGCCGGTTGCTGCTGGGCTGGATCTTGCTGTACCGACATGGGGTTCGAGAATGGTGGCATCGCAGGGGACGGCACGGCCACGTACTGGGGTTGCTGCTGGCCGGGAAGGTAAAGGAAAGGCTTGTTGTCTCTAACCGGCTGTGTGGGAAAGAGTCCGGGCAGGAAGGTGCTTCCAGGAGTGCCCATCACTTGGGAATTGCTGGTCACGGTGAGCGGCATCCTCAGATTGCTGGTGAGTGATTCTGCCTGGCGCATGTAGTGCGGGGCACTTGGCAGGGACCGGGACATGACTGGGTTTGGCAGGGTCTGCATCATGCTACTGTCACTAGTGCTGTGGGATGTGTCCCCGTCCTCTGCGTCTTGCACTTGCTCCGGGGATGAGTCATTGACCTCTATATGCACTGGACCTCCTTCTCCTTGCTGACCGTCGCTGCTGTCTCTGAAGCTCGTCAGGTACGGCTGCTGCTCCATAGCATCCGGCTCAGTGCTGATGGAGGAGCTCACCCCTGAGTCAAAACTTTCAACCTTGGATTCACTCTCCACGCCCTCATTATGGTCAGTGTCGTCTTGGCAGTCCAAATTGCCGTAGCAGCTGTACTCGTCTTCGGCCTCCTGCTTTATGTGCATCCCTCCTGTTTGTATGCGTACCGGTCGGGGCTGCTTGCGGCAGTGGGTGGACTCTGCCACGGAGATGAAGCGGTCGACCGGCTGCGATCTCTCGTGGATGCGGTTCATCCAGGGCGGATCTTGAGATTGCGGGTCCTTCTGAGTGCTGAGAGTCGGATCGTAATTCGTCGACATAGGGTTAATGTACACGGGGCGCTCGCGGGTGCCGTTCTGCAGAGTGAGGCCGGGGTAGGAATACAGTGATGTGTATGCACGGTCTGATGTTGCTTGCATATAACCCGACTCTGCGTCGCTGCTGGGTCCAGAGGTGCCAGACTCCGGCGTGCCACGGGGCGTCTCCTGACCAGAGTCTCCTGGTATAACAGAGAACCCCCCCGGCCCGGCCAGGCCCACATTCTGGGACACGATGCGGGTGCACTCATCTATGACGGTCTTGATCTGCAGGATGCTGGCAGCAGTGAGGATCTGCAGGGCCTCCGACTGAGACACCCGCAGGATCCCGCTGTACATAAAGTCAATCAGCTTTTGGATGGACTGCACCGAGACCACAGAAGGGATCTCAATGTCGCTGTAGCCCAAGAGCAGCTTGTCCTGAAAGAAGGGGCTTCCAGCGGCCAGCACGCACCGGTGAGCTCGCAGCATACTTCCATGGATCCGAACAGTCACGTCACAGAAGTGCCCACGGTTGCGCTGCTCATTGAGGGTCTCAAGTACAGAATTGCTGAAGTTGTGGAGATTGATGTTATGAATGCGCTCGGTCATCCCCTTGCAACTGATGTCACCTGCAGGCAGGAAGCAACACACCTGGCTTAAAAACTCTGACATACACACAATCACTACTGTGCATTATTCAACTGGATTAAACACACCCCTATACCTAAAATGAAGAATTTGACAAAAACTTAGCAACTTTTTTTCCCCACATATAACAACAATATATTTACATTGATAGTTTACATTATTACTGATATATTAGGAGTAGGGCTGTCAAATTTAACGCAATAATAATGCATTAACACAAATTCGTTTTAACATCACTCATTTTAACACATAAATGCAATCGATGTTTCGGATGTTAGTGGGCTCAGTTTTAAAGCTAGAATGAAGTTCCTGCTGTCATATGAAACTAGATAACCTAAAGAATTATGTCATACTAGCTTGTCGTGAAGGAGGCTAAATAACGCTCCACACTTCTGCTAAATGTTGGCGATGAAATAAGGGGTTCCTTGACCTCTGACCTCCAGATATGTGAATGAAAATGTGTTCTATGTGTACCCACCAGTCTCCCCTTTACAGACATGCCCACTTTATGATAATCACATTCAGTTTGGGGCAAGTCATAGTCAAGTCAGCACACTGACACACTGACAGCTGTTGTTGTTGGGTTTGAGTTTGCCATGTTATGATTTGAGCATATTTTTAATGCTAAATGCAGTATCTGTGAGGGTTTCTGGACAATATTTGTCATTGTTTTATGTTGTTAATGGATTTCCAATAATAAATATATACATACATTTGCATAAAGTAAGCATATTTGCCCACTACCATGTTGATAAAAGTATTAAATACTTGACAAATCTCCCTTTAAGGTACATTTTGAACAGATAAAAAATGTGTGATTAATTTGTGATTAATCAGGATTAACCATGAACAATCATGCGATTAATCGCGATTAAATATTTTAATTGATTGACAGCCCTAATATGTTTACATTGTTGGTTTACAGTATTACTGATATATCAGGAGTAATACAACTGTGTAATTGAATAATTAAATATATACTATGTAATAGAATAGTTACGAGCAAATGCATCAGAAAAAGAAGATCTCTTGTATGTAAGGACATTTTTGGCTGTATGTTAGAAAACACAACCAGATCACAGTACTACAATCAATTAAATATATCATAAGTAGTAGTTATGCTTATTATAAACAGACACGAGTTAAAATGATAAAACAGATATGGTAATTCTTTTTTTTCCCTCGCTCCAGTCTCATAATTTTAGGAACAAATCATTTTAACATCTGAGCTAAATTTGTCTCTTGAATCATGGTTTAAAAAAAATCCCACATTGACGAGCTGAAAGACAATTAAGATGGTTCCCATCTAATTATTACAAGTTTCTCTCTCTTTCTCCTGAAATTCCTCCAACCGCCATTAGGTGGTGCACTGGGCTTACATGACTACAGGCCTCTTTTGTTAGCCATGTGTTCAGTGTGATGGCGCTTCCTAACTATCCTAGGAATACACTAGATGTGACCTGGCTGATCAGTGTGGAAGATAATTTAAGATGATTTTCTTCCCGGTTAAAGGGGAAAAAGAATGAAAATCTAAATCTAAATTAGAGAGGTAGTAAGTATAAGAATTATGCAAATTGTGTGGATTTCCATAATGGCTGTAAAATTAATTTCTTTTGCATATAAACATGCTTAAGTTTAATTTAATTAAAGCAGTTGACCTTATTTGAACAGTTATTAAACTAAGATAAATGTCCTCATTTTGATCTTGGAA